>NW_026705051.1:1060929-1414572 GCF_029867415.1 Vicia villosa
CGCAAATTGGAGAATGTCTATCGAACAACCTCCATTAAAATCGATACCTTTGAACTCACCAATGCCGCTTGATTTATGAACAAGTCCCGTTAAACCCTCCATCACCAACACAAAAAGAAACGGAGATAACGGGTCTCCTTGCCTCAACCCCTTCTTAACATCAAACTCTTTGGTAGGACTCCCATTCACCAAAACGGACATAGAACTACGAAAAATTAACATCTCCATCCAACTTTGCCACTTTCCTCCAAATCCCATCCTTTTTAGCATATATCTTAGAAAATTCCACGAAACCCTATCATAAGCCTTTTCAAAGTCAACCTTAAAGAGCAAAGTAGCTCTACCTTCTTGCCTTGAAAAATCAACCACTTCATTTGCCACCACCACCCCATCTAAAAGATGTCTTCCCGGGACAAACGCACTTTGACACGGAGAAATAATCGAATTCAAAACCAACTTCAATCTCCCCGCTAGAAGTTTAGAAATCGCCTTATACAAGCAACCCACCAAACAAATAGGCCTAAAATCATCCAATCCCACCGGATTAGGAGATTTTGGAACCAAAGATAAGAAAGAAGAAATGATAGCCTTTGAAAGCGTTCCACCACCATGAAAATGATTAAAAAACCTCAAAAAATCCTCTTTTAGGAAGAACCAACATCTCTTAACAAACAAAAAAGAGAAACCATCGGGACCCGGGCTTTTGTCGCTCCCACACCCCCATATGGCTTCCTTGATCTCACCTTCTTCAAAAGGCCTTTCAAGAGCCACACGATCGACATCATTTAAGCTCTTAAAATGGATACCATCAAGGTTCAAACTATCTTCATCTATCTCATTGAATTTCAAAGCAAAGTGGTTACGGACCTCCTCCTTAACCTCTTCTACTTTTTCTACCAAACCTCCGGGACAAACCAAAGGACCAATGTGGTTGCGCCTTCTCTTCTCTTTAACCACATTATGAAAAAAACGCGAATTGGAATCCCCATCATTCAACCACTTAAGCCTAGATTTCTGAACGAGCATGTTTTCCTTAATCCTAAGATTCAACCACAATCTTTTATTCGCCTCACTTCTATCTTGCAAAGAGACAAGAAAATCCTCCTCCGCCACTTCCTCCAAAATAGAGTCTCCCTTGTTCAATTCCTTCATGCTTTCCTCCAAATCCAAGTCGACCTTACCAAAAATCGTAGTATTCCACCATCTTAGTCTCACTTTCAACCTTTTCAATTTTTCATGAAGCACATAATCGGGTCTTCCTACCACCTTCATCTCTTTCCACTCCGCTTCAACAAAAGAAAGAAACACCGGAAAAGAGAACCAATCATTATTGAATTTGAATGGTTTAGGGCCCCAATTGGAATTGTCCTTCACCAACCAAACCGGACAATGGTCCGAAATATCTCTACTCCCGACAAATTGACCGACCAAAATCCATCTATCCACCACAACATTAGACACCAAGAAACGATCTATCCTGCTCATAGCTCTCCCACATCCACTATACCAAGAAAACTTCTTTCCTTTGCAAGGGATATCCACCAAATCTAAGTCCTCAATGAACTTACCGAACAACTCTTCTTCATTTGAACACACCCCATCCCTCCTACCTTTCCTCTCCGATGGATTTTTGATAGAATTAAAATCCCCACCAATAATCCACTCCCCATCACGATATGAATTCTTTAACAACAAAATATTAGCCCACATTACTTTCTTCTTCACTAAAAAGCACGAAGAGTAAACATTTAGAATGTAATAAAAATCCCCCTTCCACTTTACTTTAACACCTAAAAAACCTTCGCCTTTGAAACTCATTAAAACTTCCACCGCCCCTATCTTCCAAAGAATTAACATACCTCCCGACATACCCTCCGAATTTGAATAAGAGAAACCTATGTCTTCTTTGGTCCAAAAACTATGAGCTAATCCTTCCGTCGTGTTTGTGAATTTAGTCTCTTGAATTAAAAAAATGTCTGCTTCCCCTTTTTTTATTGTTTCACATATCCTCCTTCGTTTTAGAGCATTTCCTCCCCCTCTAATATTGAAAGAACCGATGATCATTTTAACGGAACCGGAATCTCCTTCTTAGATAGAACACTCACCACCTCCAAGCCTTTTCCACCTTCCATACTCCTCTCAAAAAGATCACCTCCTTTTGAATGACCCACCCCTAACGCCTCTATCGCCTTTTTCAACTTTTGGCCGTCCTCGTCATTCACATGTTTCCATTGTCTCGAATTGTTTTCCTTGATGAAATCATTTTCAGAATGGTTACCCATAACCTCCGAAACACCCCCCCCCTTTAGACAAAATTCTCCTCTTACTGGTAACCTGGCCATGACAGATTATCCTCCCATCCTCCGCTGTTTCCGAAACTGAAGCTACAGATTTGCTAACTTTCAGTGCTTTTTTAAAATTACCCTTCCTGCTCATTCCTTTCATCTTCCTTAATAGTTTGTTTTTTGAATTTCCCCCAAACTCAGCCACACTTCTAAATTTCACCTTCTTTGTGCCTTGCACAAGGTTGTTCTTCACGGAACACGGTACTGAAGATAATTCCTCTTCCTCCGACACCGATGAAACTCTCGCCTGAGGATTCGTGTCTCCCAAATTCCTTCCGCTAGAACAAACAGACAGAATAGCTCTATCAAATGATCCACCCATAAACTCATTCTCCTTCCCTGAACCCGCAACTGATCCCACAGCAGACGCTTCCCGTAAAGACTCAACCGAAAGCCGCCTGTTCACCATGTTTGGAACCGCAACTGGGGCTAAAACAGAACCGCCCTGAACCTGTTCTTCCACACCCAAATCATCATCTGACACCTTAATCTCAGGGCTGTTACAACGCAACAGGGACGTATGTTCCCCCCACGACTCGCAATCCTCGGAATTGATGGATTCGGAAGACATAGAATTGCAAGACATAACCGGACAACAGGCAGAGGAATAAGCTTGCTGATGTTCAACTTCTAGTCTTAGCCTAAAAATATTCTCATCCAGCTTCAGATCAATGAACAAAGGAATATTGGAGGTAAACTCATAACAAACCTGGATTCTGGCAACCTCGAGATGGCGACCTCCTGCCGTAGCGTCATCGATACTAATAAAGTTGCCAATATGATTGCCCAATGCCGAAAACACAGTTGAATTCCACCCGAGACATGGGATCCCATACACCCGAATCCACACCGCCCTCGACACATCCACCACCTCCTTTCTCCATTTCGACAACCCTACGAACCAACTCTTCCACCAGCCATCCTCTTCCCCCAATGGAGCATAAAAGTGTTAGATCATCATTTTAAACATCAGTATGAGGGAGTATTTTTATTGAGACATTTCTTTATGAGCAAGACACATTGTGAAACACGCATCACATATTTATTCAAAATTTGTGAATTCTCTCATTTGTAAAGTATTCAATCTTCACTTTTCTAGTTAATGTAAGACTTCCCCACACTTGTTTCTCAATACTTTCAACTCACACTTGTTAACACTCTTTCTTGAGTGTGAGTCTATCATTAATCATTCCCCGCAATTAGAAGTTCTTTCATTCACATGCATTGGTACCGCCGTTGACAACGTGACATGCCTCCTACGTACTACTATTATGTGGGGAGGACTTTCGATGCAAGTGTGCGGATTTTTTACTTGAATTAACAATTCACAATATCATTGTTGGATCACCAATTTACGGTCAACATGAGGAAACATTTTATTATGACATTTCTTTATGAGCAATACATTGTGAGAGACACAAAGATGTTGAAAAACATTATGACAAGCAATGCTGTTATACACATTTTTTTCTTCTTATAATCGATTCGAGTAATTTTTCTCAACTTTTATTTATATTGAAATCAAACAAATATATCCACATTTATTTTATATTATGACACTTTGATCTTTGTAAAACAAACTCAAAGATCATACAAACATGAATAAAATTAAAATTGTGAGAGAAATCATAAAGCACTAACATTATAAGGTACTAATAGATTATACATATATAGAAGAAACACATAATTGTTTTTCAAAACATACTCATGCTCTTACACGCACAAACACTTTGAAGAAACACAAAACGCTTTCGCTGGAAAGTTACACTCTTTGTATATACAATCAGCTCTAGTGGTGCATTGCCATAGAGCTGAAATTTCAAATAAAAATAGATCATTGTTATTAATAATTAATAATAATAATAATAATAATCAAATAATAAATTGAAAATTTATGTGAATAAATGACTTACGAATCGGTTTAGGTTTACTGCTATAAACAAGCTTAGTAAACAGAGAAAGAAGGATTATCAATGCAGAAACAAGTTTGAGAGTTCGAACCATATTTTTTCTCCAATGTCTATAACAAATTTTAAATTTTTTGATCACTTTAAATAAAAAATCAATGATTTGTTAAATATGATTAAATAGATCTTCGCCTTCTAAGGTTACAAGAAACCAATAATAGTGATAATAATAGAATTTTTGTTAAATGCCTCTAACGTTCATCAGTGCGTTAGGTTTATTATTTTAATCCATTGTGTATAACTATGTATCTTGTCAGAAATATAGATGATTATCAATGTTTACTGTTTTTTTTTAATTATTTCTTGTTTAGGCTTCTTTGATTTTGATGAATTATATTAAATAAAAGTTAGTTGTAACTGTAATGCATCAAGAGGTGATCGCATATTTATTTATAAAGTTAAAATACTATAGAATAATTTTTAAAATTTTTTAATACAAACACTACTAGAAATTTTGCTTTTAGTGACCAAAATAGTGACCGAAAATATGAAAAATCGGTCTCTAAATTCCTCAGTGACCAAATCAATGACCATTATTTTATAGTAGCGAAAACCCTGGTCGCTGGTCTGTTACGACCATTTCAGAGACGGATTTTTAGTGACTGATTCAGAGACCGATTTCGGAGACTGTTTTTGTGACTGATTTGAAATTAATTTTTTTGCAACTCTTCTTGCCAGTCTTTTTTTTCTTATAACGAGGTGCATTACAAAACTTGCATTCTCTTAGTTATTTACATTCATCGGTGTAGTATAGCATACAACCATTAACACAACAATCTATTTTTTCTGCAGTGAGACCAAGTTTTGAAATGATTTTCTTAGTCCTATAATAATCATTAGGAACAAGATTGTTTGGAGGATGTGTCTCCTTCATAAGTGCCACCATTTAATTAAAAGACCGTTGAGACATGTTCCCTTCTGACTTAATCATCAATAATCTAACAGCAGTAGATAATTCAGTATGATCGTTGCATCCAGGCCACAATGGTTTATGTGCTGCATGAAGTAAATCATAAAACTTTTGATCATTAATATTTGGAGACTCTTCCATTTCTTCCTCACATTGCATTTGGTGTTCTGGTCCAACAACGTCATAAACTATATTCTCAAATCTACTGTGCTTGTTGCTATGACCCTCTTGTGCAAAATTTTGTTTATTAATTTCTACAAGTAACTCTGGATCACTTTCTCCATGACATGTCCAATACCAATAATCAGGTTTGAACCGTTTTTGAAAAATATGAACTTTAACTTCTTCGAAGTGTTTCAAAGGGACGTTTTTGCAATTAGAACAAGGACATCTAATTTCACTATTAATTATGCCCTCTTGCCGAAGTGCAAATGATACAAATTCATCTAACCCATTTCGAAACTCGTCAGTGTACCCCTTCCGACCAGGATTTAACCTATTATACATCCAACTACGATGTAGTCGGATGTCCATGTTTATTCTGTAATATAATTAAAGTATATAGATCATGTATTGTATTTAAATAGAGCATATATGTCATGTATAGTATTTGAGTTAGACACCAAAAATGAACAAATAACTTATAATTTCATATTATAGTTCATATATGGTATTTAAGGCAAACAATATATATAAGACTAGATTCAAGAAAATATTAAAGGATCTCACCTTCTACTTATTTTTCAAAAAATTACCTTGAGTTCTTGTATAAAAAGTAGAGCACTCTGATCCCAAATATCTACAATGTCAATATAAAAATAATGAGCAACCTGAATAAAAGGGAAAAAATTCTACTTCCAACAATGAGAATATGGTTATGTGAACAATTTGATACACTTGCTAAATTACTATTAAGTTTTTAGAGTTGTTGCTAAAGAGTATCAGATTTATTGAATTTAAAAGTTTACTCGTACAAATCAAACAGGGAAGTTCAATTAAAGAAACAACAAGAGTTAGACAACAAAAATGATTTAAATCCAACAATGAGAAGAGTGATCATGAAAATAGAGACTTAGTTTCACTGTCAGAAAAATTACTAGGAGACTATAGTAAGAGGACAAATTAATAGTAATATGTTGCCCATATAAATGAACCTATAACTATAGCAAAGTTTGAGTTCAGTTAAGTGTTTTTCTAAGAGTTGAAATAAAAGTAATCTACAGGAAGGTTAAATGAGGATACCAATAGCACTTAAAGCACTTCTTCACCATGTGCACAACTAGCAAGGTAGAATTACATATTGCTATCAGTTCTTAAAATTTTAAATTTGCAACCCAAATTATAAAAAAAATTGAAACTATTGCTGCTAATGAACATATGCCAAGAATAAGCCTAAATAAATTCTAACTAAGCATTTCCAACCAACACATTTTCCATCAAGAGAATAGTAAATTTTTCTCTACAGAATAATTTTAAACTCTAGCTAATATTCTGGGTTTCACTACATGATTAACTCATTTTGATTACTTAGGAGTCCTCATCTTTAAAGGCAAACCAATAATGATTCATTACAAGCCATTACTAAAAAATTAATTGTCAAACTTAAAGCTTGGAAGAACTTACTCTCAATGATTATTCACTACAAGCCAGATTAAAATAACTCATGCTATCTTATAAATTTTAAACACCACCATAAGACAATATAACTTTCTACCACTTTACATAAAGTGATTAATATTTACTGGGGTTTAATATTAGTGATTTAATTATGTCAAAATGCATTTCATACTCATATGGAATTAACATCTTAAACTTATTCTAATCAATTTCTTTTGTCACAATGACAACAACTGTCAATAAACATAAAACTTGTTTCTATTCTATTTATTATGTTATTTTCAAGTATCTCACTTTCTCACACATAAATAGGGCATCCAATACCCAAAGAAATTTCTATCAAAATCTAAAATCCCACTCACAGATAAACAAAAAAACAACCATAATAATAAATAGAAACAACCATTAAAGAAAAGAAGCATACAAGAGAAGCAGAAAGAAGTGAAAGACCTTGATATGTTGTTGAAGGTTTTGCGGTTGTTACCGGACGGCGAATGAAAGATTTGAACAGCAGAGAAACAAGGAGGAGTGGGCGGCGGAGAAACAAGGAGGAGTGTGCGGCGGAAAAACAATGTTTACGAGGTCATGAGTGCTAGGCTTGGTGGAGAATTTTGAAACAAAGAAGCTGTAAAAATAAAACAATCATTTTGTTTTAAAAATAAATTACCGAGCGCGGAAAAAGAAAGTGGAAACGTTTTGTCTACATATTAAACAGCTTTCAATAAAAAATAAAAAGGAAATTAGTTACATTAAATATGTTATCTTTGTTGGAACTGAGTTGCTTTAAGAATAATAACTTAATTATTTTAATGATCATGTTATAAAATTAAATAAAACAATAGAGATCAAAGAGAGTAAGAGAAGGGAGAAAGTAATATTGTATTATTTTCTTCAAATGTCCACTTTATATTGCAATGTGAATCTTATATATAGGACCTAAGGGAGATGGGAAATCACTGCTATTAATAAAGAATAGGGAGATGAAAAAGAAAAAATAATGATAGATATCCACTTTTATATTTATTCATAACACTCCCCTTGAATGTCTATTGAGGATATGCCTTGTAAAAATCTTATTAGAAAAAATACGGAGAAAAAAATCTAGTGAAGGAAAAAAAGTACAATATTCTTTTATTTCTCCCCATCAGCTGAACGGTCGTTTCTTCGATGAAGACCAATCTTTTGTACTAGTTAATTAAAAATTCTATTTGGGAGTGACTTTGTGAAAAGATCTGCAAAATTATCACATGAATAGATTTATTGGTTGCTTATATTGTTGGAATAATATAGCAAGTGTGAGTAAGTGGAGAATTAGTCCCACAATGGATAGGAATGTGGAGACTTGAACATATATAAATGGGAGAACCCACGCACCTATCACCTTAAGGGTTTAGGTGGACAAGTGGTTTGTCTCCTACAAAGGTGCTTGTTTCTTAACTTTGTATCAATGTTCCCTACTAAATAACTCCCCCAACATGGTATCATGAGCATTTGGTTCGAAAAGGGGACCGGCTAACTTGTATCGAAATATCCAAGAAGAGGTAATGGCGGTACAAGTGTGAGGGGGAGCATTGTAGACTCACACTTGAGGGGGAGTGTTGGAATAATATAGCAAGTGTGAGTAAGTGGGGAAATAGTTCCATATTGGATAGGAATGTGGCGACTTAAGCATATATAAGTGGGAGAACCCACTCACCTATCACCTTAAGGTTTTAGGTGGATAAGTGGTGTGTCTCATACAAAGGTGCTTGTTTCTCAACTTTTTATCAATGCTCCCTACTAAAAATAACTCCCCCAACATATATCACCACTCTTTTAATTTGAAGATCATGAGTAAAATTTTTTTTTGGAGAAATGTGTTTTGTCTGGTCTCCTTTAATGTAACTATCTTTCAATTGAGCGATGCGTGCAGTATTATCTTCATATATGATCGTTGTATTTTATTTTTCAAAAGATAATCTACAAGTATTTTGTATGTGTTGAATTAAGGATCTCAACCAAACACATTATTGACTTGCCTCATGTAATAGTAAAAGTTATGCATGATTAGATGATGTTGCTGCTATGGTTTGTTTCACCGATCTCCATGAAATAGTTATAGCCCCACATGTAAACAAATAACATGTTTGTGATATACCATTATGAGGATCTGGCAAGTAACCTGCATTTGTATAACCTGTTAATTCGAATCTGGATACTTTAGTATAAAACAAACTCATGTCTATTGTACCTCTAAGGTAACTAATTATATGTTTGACTCTGTTCCAATGTGTGAAGAATTGTATCATGCTAATAGATTGATAACAAAAGATATATCAGGATATGTATAATTAGCAAGGTACATTAGTGCTCTAATTGCACTGAGATATGGCACTTCAGGACCAAACAATTTTTCATCATTTCTTCGAGGTCTGAAAGGATCTTTCTCCACATCTAGTGATCTAAGGATCTTTTTATCACTTTTTCTATATAGTCTTCTTGATGTATAAATACTCCTTTTCCAAATGTTCAATTTGCAAACCTAGACATAATTTTGTCTTTCCTAGGTCCTTCGTCTCAAACTCTTTCATTACACAATTCATAGCTTTTGGAAGCTCTTCAGGAGTTCCAATAATATTTATGTCATTCACATAGACGACTATTATTGCAAATTCTCTTTCTGGTCTTTTTATAAATATACAAGAACAAATGGAGTTATTTGTATATCCATCTCTAAGCAAATATTCTCTGGGACAATTATACCATATTCGTCCAGATTGTTTCAACCCATAGAGAGACTTGTTCAATCTTATGGAGTAGCTTTCTCAAGATTCGGAGTTGAATGCATCTAGTATATTGAACCTTTCTGGGTGTTTCATGTAAATTTCACTATCAAGTGAGCTATACAGATAAGCTGTTACAACATCCATCATGTGTCAATTAAGTCCTTCACATGCTACCAGGCTTATTACATATCGAAAAGTGCTTGCATCTATTACAGGTGAATATGTCTCATCAAAATGAATTTCAGGTCTTTGCAAAAATCTTTGAGCGATAAGTCGAGCTTTGTATCTCACTATTTTATTTTTTTCATTTTGTTTTCATACAAAAATCCATTTGTATTCAACTGACTTCACACCTTGAGGTGTTCGGACTTCAGGTCCAAAAAACTGTCTTTTGTAGAGTGAGTTTAAATTGTGTTTTCTGTTAGTGCTTTTATTGGCTGATTGACATCTATGTTTGGCTAAAACATAATAGCAGTAAAACATAATACAAGTGTAATCTTGCAAATATAAAAAGAACAAAACAGGTACAAGCAAGATGTTATATGGAATGTCATGACATCAACTCATGACATCGCGCCTGCAGAACTGGAAGGAAGATTCAGTTTGTTACTCAAAAGATACAGGAATTTGTAGAATATTTTGTAATCCTATGTGGGGCAAATTTAAAGGTCAAAAGAATATTGAAGAATCAGATCAGAAGATTGAAGATTCAAGAAGAATCAGATCAGAAGATTGAAGATTCAGCAGTTTCTAATTTAGGAGATAAATTAGGAAACTCATGATTAAAAAGACCTTGATTGTAGCAGAAGATTTCTGCAGATTTGTAATAGCAAGGAGTGCTGCGATTTGTAAGCCCAAGTCCAATTGGGAATAAGTTATAAATATAAATCTTTGTAACCTAGTTTAATATAGAAAACCTTGTTTAGAAAAGATGTAGTCATTAGGGTTTCTATAGGTAGACCACCCAGGTTATGAGATGGTTGCCTTGTCCTTCTCGAAACCTGTAGGTAAGAGAAGTGATTGTTCTCACTCGAAACCTGTAGGTAAGAGTTGAGTATTGTATTCTTGATTGAAGTTGTGAAGCAAGATCAAGTTATTGTTCATTGTTAATTGTGTAAATAGTTGTTGCTGGGTTGTAACAATTAGGTATCACTAGGGAGTGAGCAGAGGTTCTCTTGTCTTGGATGGATGTCTGAGATAAAGGTTGCATTGGGTAGTGACTAGGTAAACTAGAGGTTGTTTATCTGTAAACCTGAGGTTGTTTACATAAAATAGTACTACTGATAGTGAAATCTTCTTTCTGGCTTGGTAGCCCCAGAGTAGGTAGTTAGACCGAACTGGGTTAACAATTAACTATGTTATTTATCTTCTGCATAGTGTTGTTTGTTTAGTCTTGGATGTTATGACATCGTTTATAACATCAGGTTCAGAAGTGTTAGCTGTTCCTTTACAGAACCATATAAATTTTACAATCTGGTTATGTTGACTGAACATATGTGATCCCAAGTCTCATTGACTCCTGTTTAGGGGTAATTAAAAGTTGGGGGGTCTTTCTATTCTGCCTCTGCTACATTAATAACAGATCAGATGTCTTGACGTGGTGAATGACATCTGAGTCTATCATACCAGAATTTCATTTTCTACTTGTTTGTGTCTTTAAAATACGCTTATAACTTATTGTTAAATTTTTTATTATTTTTAGAATGAATATTGACACTAGCACCAGTAATGAAGATATATGCCTTGTTGATAGTGCAACAACCCACACAATTCTCAAGAATAAAAGATATTTCTCTAATTTAGTGAATTGAAAGATTGATATCAGTACTATATCTAGCACCTCAAAAATAATTGAAGGCTCTGGAAAAGCCAGTGTGTTGTTTCGTCCTTGTATTTTTTTCCTGGGAATGATCCCTCAATGTTAAAATCTTTTTAGTTTTAGTCTCTAAGGATAAAATCCGCAGGAAAATCCGAAGGAAAATTCGCAGAAAACCTGCAGATTATCCTGTAAATTTTAGTTTTAGGGACTAAATCCAAAAGAAATTCAATATTTAAGGACTTTATCCAAGAAAAAAAAGATGCATAAACGAAAACCAAAAAATACGTTAATTTACATGAATATGAAAAGACTATTCAAGCCTTTAATTAATTATTCAAATTTGAGGTCTTGTAGGTAGAAAACAAATTTTTGGGACTATTTTGAGAAATGCATGTTTAAAAATAAGAAGTATTATAAAAAATTGAACATGAACAAAGTACTTTGGTATGGACCAAGTATCATAAATAATAATGATAGGGTGATGTAAAGAGGTAGGTTGAAATCTAGAGGTGGTAACATGAACTAAATATGGATCATATGCTTATAGGAATGAAACTATGCATATGATATGAGAAGGATATAATGATCGTATAATAAAAAACTGAATTCCTAACCCTCAGACTGTGTGATTTTGAGGATTAATCCTAAACAAATAAAGAATGAAATAATATATTAGATAATTCTAAGTCATAGAATGATTAAAATGTGATTCAAAATGGCTAAAAAATTTATAATAACAAAAGTACGAGGAAAGACATAGTTTACGAGGAAAGACATAGTTTAACATAACTAAGAATGAAAATGAAAAATGAATAGTATGTATGATGAGATGTAAACTTTGTGAATATAACTAAGGTATAATGAAAAACATCCTTGTGACAGAAAGTCCCTAACTCGGGATTATGCAAATATCTTAAAGACGATGTTCCATAGGAAAAGAAAAGAATGATGGTAGATTTTAGGGGTGTGCAAAATATCCGGTTTTGATGTCCAAATCTATAACCAAACCTAAACCACTTTTAAATATCCGGATATAATTGAATGGTTATTAACCAGTTTAGTTATTAATGGTTTGGTTATCCATTCATATAATCCGGATATAATTAAATGGTTATTAACCGGTTAAATTATTTTGAATTCGGTTATAATCCGGTTATTATCCAAATCCAAATATTTTAATTCTCAAAATATTAATTTTTTTTTGAAAAAAAATATTTTCGGAAAAAATAATTTTTAAAACTGGATTTTTTTAAAAATTCGGTTATATAATTATAACCAAATTTATAACCGGTTTTATAACCAGTTTTGATTAAAATGTGGTTATGGTTATAAATCCAAACCGTTTTAAAATGGTTATGGTTTGATTTTTGAAAATAACCAACCATGCATACCCCTAGTAGATCTGCTTGGTTCAAAACCATAGTGGTAACTTTCATAACTTTGGTTATCTATTTACTTTAAAATATTAATATAATTGTTTTAGTTATTTATTCATCCATAAAAGTGGGGTAGTGACGCTAAGGGTAATATATTGACCTTCCACCTAGTTAACATGGAAAATAACTTTGGTTTCTCCTAAGTGGGTAAGTATAGTTATGAAACAGTTAATAAATATGTTTATGTATCGGTGGTCGAGAAATTATACGCCACTTGATCATTCGATAGCCTTGCTACATGGAGTCTGATTGAAGTAATAAAATTCATTATGAAAAATTATAAGTCACGTTCGTTAGGTTAATCTATATTTAACATCAATGTGATGATAAGTTTCTCAGATTCCACTACCTACAAGGATATACTTCGTCAAAGACACCTCTTTAGGTAAATTTATAAAACAATTATGAACGATTGTGAACCTAATTTTCCAATTATTCTGCATTTAACATCAATGTGATGATAAGAATCTCAAAGGCAACTCACCTTAGAGTGTCCTTGAGAATTGAAATAATTAAGATATCTAATACGAGTTAAAATATTTTTTTTAGTAAGCAAGTTGTATTAAAAAGAGAACTAAGGGTTCTCAACACCTATTTACATCAAGAAAGGGGGAGACAATCCCGCCAAAAAAATCCGAGAAATTACAAACAATTTAGAACTACGAAATAAATAACAAAAGATCTTTGTTAAATTCGTTAAAACTACAAATAGAATGTGTAATATCTCCTATAAAAGCCCACTTCCACATCAAAAACTTGATGCTCCAAATTGAATTATCCGCATTCCACACTTCGTTCCTAAAACACACCTCATTCCTATATTAGCCAAAGGGTCCATAACGTTGCTAACCAAACTACTCCTAATTTACCTTCTTTAACTTTCTTTTTTTTACAAAAAGATAACCAATCCATAAAGCCACTCAAGCAATCTTCCTCCACCTCTCCAAACGATTTACCAATCCACCTAGCCACCGCACACCAAACCACCCTAAACGAAGAGCAAGTAAAGAAGGAATGAGGCTTTACTAGCCATTAAGAATGTACATTTTATTAAAGATTATTAATATAAATTTTTTAATGATAAAAGTGAGATAAAATTTTCAATGAATTTAAGAGTTAGAAAATTGGTGGTCTTAGTTAAGTAACCCATTAAGAAATTAGTTCTAATCCCACATCATTTTTATTTTTTCTTCAAATAACATGTATCAAGATATAGCTTAGATGGATAATTTTGAGTATTCGTATAGATTTAAGCGCTAGTAAAATCCTCATCTTAGCAATTGAAGACTCATAGTACTTGAAAGGTTTCTTTGACGAAGTATATATCCTTGCAATTGAAAAATACCAATGAGGTTGTGAGTTGTACTTTTGTGTTAGGTAAACATAACTTCTTATTTAAATGAAGTAAAAAATTTCGTTAGTGATTGGAGACTCTCATTACCTTGAAGGTTGCTTTGGTGAAATGGTTTGTCTTGCTTTGGCTTGCAGCATTCGAAGGCCCAGCCTCATATCAGGTGGGTGGATTAATCTTGGAATCTGGGGTTTGATTATTGCAACTCTACTGTTTCACTACAATGCCATGTTCTATCTTGCTAACTATTCAGAAAATGTGGTGGTTCCAACTTCTGTTGTGCAATTTTGACCTTATCGCTGGTTGCGCCATCCAATATATTCATCAACAACGCTTTTATTTGGGACATATTGCGTTGCGTTTCGAGTACCGTTGAGTCTGCTATTCACTATAGCTATTTGTTTGTTGTATTATAAGCAAAAGGCATATAAGGAGGGGGCTTTGATGGTTGAGTCTTTTGGCCAGAGATACACCGAATATGCAAGCAAAGTTAAGTACAAGTTTATTCCATTTATCTATTAGTCTGTCTCTGGAATTATAGTTGTCAAAATTTCATTAGAATGTCTGGTATAGGCAAAAGATGTTGCAACTTATTGAAGTTTAAGATAGAGTATGCCTTTGTTTACTGTTTATATTGTAATCTTTAGTGTGTTAAACTTCGGTTCCCGTGTACTTGTGGAGAATTTGGTTATTGATTTTCCATTGCTTAATTTTCATTGTTTAACTTTATTAATCTTTCGATTTTTTTTGTTTCATATAGCTTAGATGGGTTACTTAGTCCGGTGGAATCAGTATTACTGTTTTGTAATTCCATTTCAAACCTATTGTTCTAAGTTTAATTTTTGAAGTTTTTAATTTTATATGACTTCTTATTACATGAAATACGAAGATGCGAAGAAATGTGATAATTAAAATAGGGTGTAATATAGCATATGAAACAGGGTGTAAATGGAATTAAATAAAATATAATTTGTTATCCATAAAGGGTGTAAATTATATTTAAAAAGGGTGTAGCTAAGAACGTATTTGCATCCGATTTTTATTAAAATAGGGTGTAACTAAGAACGTATTTACACTCGATTATTATTAAAATATGATGTAATTAGGAACGTATTTACATCCGATTTTTAATAAAATAGGGTGTAATTAAGAACGTATTTACACCCGATTTTTATTAAAATATGGTGTAACTAAGAACGTATTTACACCAAATTTTTAATAAAATAGGGTGTAATTTAGAATGTATTTACACCCGATTTTTAATAAAATACGGTGTAATTAAGAAAGTATTTACACTCAATTTTTAATAAAATAGGGTGTAATTAAGAATGTATTTGCACCCGATTTTTAATAAAATATGGTGTAATTAAGAACGTATTTACACCAGATTTTGAATAAAAAGGGTGTAACACAACATGTATTTACACCCGTTTTTAAACGGGTGTAAATTCGTTAGACATTTCTCACCGGGTGAATATACACCCATTTTTTGTTTAAAAAAACGGGTGTAAATTAACCTTTTTGTACTAGTGGTTAACTACAATTAATAGATCTTATCATAATAACTTTGAATTTTTTGTTAAGTGTCTCTAAGATATCACAATGTGCCTCGTATAAATTTTGTTGCCAATCATCAAAGATCATTCATTTTTATTACAACTAGCGAGATACCCATGAGTTCGCACGGTATCAGTATGGTACGCGCATTTGTTTTTAAAATATAATAAAATGAAAATAATTTTTATTTAAAAAAAATAATAAACTTTACGATACGCACAATTAATCAACTTTACGATACATCACCAAATGGGGAAAATACAATTCAAGAAAAGTTTTTAAAAGTCATTCCAATCATTCTCATTAGATAGACATTGATTTCAGCTTTACGGAGGTTCAAATGGTGCGTCAAACGGACACCCGAGTCAAAAGATACGAATTTTCAAAGTTTTTCTAAAAACTGTCACTTTCCAGTTACGCTAATGGGTTACCCAGTGAACCTGTAGCCATTAATTCCAAAATAACACGTGGTAACGGGTTACCATAACTGGGTAACCGGTTACCCAGTGTTGCACAGCCAAAAAACAACAATTTTTCTGCTACGAGACTTTTCCTAAAAAAATCCCAAAAACCATATTTTCAAATACCAGAAAATCAATATAGGTCCTAATTTTTCAAGTCTAACACCAGTATCATGTAACCATTCAAACACACACACCAATTGCATTAATTTCACAGCAAATCATACATCAATTTCAACATTCATCAACATCATAAAATTGCAATTTCTACACAACTATGGATATTAAAGCATAGAATCAAATCCCCACTATAACCTATCATCATACAAACCCTTATAATGAAAGAATCTCACCCTTACATTGGTTTGGATTGAAGACAACTCTAGCTTCAATGGGGTTTTGCCCTAGCTCTAAGCCTCTTCTCTTCTTTCTCCTCTTTCACCAAATGATCTTCTAATTTTCTATTTTCTCAAATTCCCTTGTTTTGTTTAGCTTACTAACTTATTATTACTAATAGGCTTTAATTAGACACAATAGCTAATAGTCTAATCATGCCATTATTACTAATTCTCATAAAATAACATAAAGTCAACTAATCACATAATTAACACATAAATCACACAACACACAATAAAATAAATAATTAAACTAAAAACGGGCGTTACAGTTCTCACATCAAATATTTTTATTATAACCCTCTAGAGGAAGGAAGTTGATGTCACATACAATGTCACAAAAAACTCAAGAAACGGATACCGGGATGGTACGCGCATTTGTTTCTAAAATATAATAAAAATAAAATGAATTTTTTTAAAAGAGATAATAAATTGGTACATATAATTATTTGAATATATAAAAATATCTGAATCAATAATATTTTTTTTATATAAAGATTATTTTTGTACGGGTACCAGTAGGGTACGCGCATTTGTTTCTAAAATATAATTAAAAAAATGAAATTTTTTAAAAGAGATAATAAATCGGTACATATAATTCTTTCAATGTATAAAAATATTTGAATAAATAATATTTTTTATATAAATATTATTTTTGTTTTGTAATTACTGTCAAAAATATTTAAACCAATAATAAAGTTGTTCTATTATTATTAAATATTTTGATCAGTAAGTACATGTTCCCGTTATTATTCACTATTTTGATCAGTAATTTTATGTTTATATTATTATTACATATTTTGATCAGTAACTTCATGTTCCCGTTAATATTCAATATTTTGATCAGTAATTTAACATTTTCGTTAATATTCAATATTTTCATTAGTAACTTTATGTTCCCGTTAATATTCAATATTTTGATTAGTAATTTCATGTTCCCATTAATATTCAATAGTTTGATCAATAATTTCATGTTCTCGTTAACATTCAATAGTTTAATTAGTAACTTCATGTTCCTTTTAATAATCAATGGTTTGATGAATAATTTCATGTTTCCTTTAATATTCAATATTTTGATCATTATATTTATTTTCACGTGAATATTCAATATTTTGATCAGTAACTTTATGTTTCGTTAATATCAACTAATAACATAGTATTTGTAAATATTGTATTTGCCCGTGTTTGTAAATATTGTATTTGCCCGTGCTTGAATTCATATATCATATTAAATATATTTAGTTTTATTTTGCACGAATTCTGGTCTGGATACACATGCGTTCGTACGGGTACTAGTGTGTTACACACATTTATTTCTAAAATGTAATAAAAATGAAAAAAGAAAAAGAAAAAATTATTTAACTAATTTATTATTTTTAAAAGAACGACATATAAAAAAATTATTCAATATACAAGATTTTTAAATTATTGATAAAAAATAATATTTTCACATATATAAAATATATTTTATCCATTTATCAGTGACAAATATTTTCTTCGTAAATGCATTTTATGCAATTATTGTTTTGTTTATATATTTTCATATCAAACTAAAGGTTGTAAACAAAATAGTACCACATAACACGTATGATATGTAATACACTAAATATATGGTCCAATGTAATAATCCGTGAGTTCGCACGAATTTTTATTTAAATACCCGTACGTTTGGACGGGTACTGGTGTGTTCATTCTATTATTATTTGTGTTGAAGTTCATGTAATTAATTTAATTTTTAAATGATTTATTATTTTAAAATTCACACAATTAGTAAAATGAAATATATATATATATATATATATATATATATATATATATATATATATATATATATATATATATATATATATATATATATATATATATATATATATATATATAATATTTTTGTTTTGGTTATCATAAAATAATTATGAAATTTTATATTAATTAGCATATAATTTTAATGTTATTTAATTCATACATTATTTAGGTATGTTTGTCTAGTATTTTTTTACTGATAAATATTTGTCCGATTGATTTCTATATTAGTAACATAAATAATTATAAAAAATAACACATTTTTTGTGTATATTTTTTTACATAATCCTGTAAGTTGTAAGATGTAATAAATATATATATATATATATATATATATATATATATATATATATATATATATATATATATATATATATATATATATATATATATATATATATATATATATATATATATATATAAAAGGCATATCATATGAGAATATCTTTTTTATATGAGAATGTGAGAATAAATCTGAACCGTTGGATTTTAAAATAAATTTTGAAGATTATGTGTGAATTGTTTTTCTCTCTCCTCCATTATTAAAATAAATGATGTAGGAGAGAGAAAAAAAAGATTCACACATAATCTCCACCATTTATTTTAAAATTAAATGGTTCAGATTTATTCTCACATTCTCATATAAATATGACATTCTCATATGTATAAAGAGAGTTTTAATAATCATAATTACGTAATCATTTTAAAATCAAATAGCAGATGATTATTTTATTTTATGTTTGTCAAAATATAATTATATTTTACACAAAAATTTATAATAATATATAAAAAATTATTTGATTAACTTGAAACTGATTTGAAATTTATTTTATTAAAAATATAGGTTTTAAATCATTATGATTTTAATTTATTTATTTAAAGCCATTAAATTGATTTTAACTTATACATTAAAATGTAATAAAAAGAGCACAATGAAGATTTGACATCTCAGCTCATATCTATTTTATTTAATTGTGATAAAAATGCCTCTCATATTTAATCCTGCTTATAGATACAAATATTTGTTCCCTATTTAATTACGTATTGATAATAAATATTTGTAATTAGTAAAAAATAATTATATATTTGAAAGTAATATATGTAATATCCATCATTTTTTTAGAACTACTCTATTGAATATATATTCGATAATGTTATAAAAGTATTATAGGAAGTACTTATATAAATTTAAATTTCATCACTAATTTAAATTTTAATATTATAAATTATATTTAATGTGTAATAAAAATATTCAAAATTATAGTTAATGTATTATATCTTTTTAAATAATTTTAAAAAATATCAATAAGTTGATTCATTTATACACTAGTGCAGAAAATACTTTTTACATCGGTCAAAAAGTACTTTTTACATCGGTCCTAGGCCCGATGTAAAGCCAGGCGATGTAATAAGTCTGAGACATTTTACATCGGGCTAAGACCCGATGTGAAAAATTAACATACCACATCGGGCGAATTCAAATGTCTGATGTGAAAAATAATGCAATTTTTTTATAAAAAAAATATACGCCATATTTTACATCGGTTATCATAATACCCGATGTAATAGACAGTTTTTACATCAGTTTTCAACTTTGCCCGATGTAATAGACTGGTTTTACATCGGTTTTCATAATGCCCTTGCCATAAATATATTCTAAAACTATGCCTCATTTAATTGCACAAGATTGGACATTTTCTTGTTAGAATTGATAGAAAACAAGTTTTGTGGATTTTAAAAAGAATAAATTAAGAGTAATAAAAATCAAACTCTAAATAAGCAAAACAAACCTCTCATGTTAAGTATGTTACTAAGAAATAAAATAAAATTTTACATCCCGATTGCACCACCTTCATTTAATTGTTTCAAACTAAAAAAAGAATATATCATTAATAAAAATTAAATAAAAACAAATTAAAAAAAGTAATATGACAATAACACGTAAGCTGCTTTTCGTAGAGACGAGGAACACATGTATGACTTCATGAGCTTAAACACTAGAATATCTAGGGGTACTTTTACATCCTTATAACTTTTAATCCATGGGTGACTTACAGTATATACACCAATATGGAACATAAAGAAAATATAAGACCCACCTAAGATAGATGAGAAACGCACCTAATGCCTGCACTGCGGTCATTCTCTTCCTTTGATCTTTATTCAGTAATCACTTAACAAAATCTTTTGCATCGTCTGACAAAGAAGGCCAAGGAGGTTCATCAAAACTTGGATCAGCTTTCAATACAATACAGAACGAAATATCCCAGATTCAGTCTGTTCCCAAAATGGACGACTTCCACATAATAAAATATAAGCAATCACGCCAATACTCCAGACGTCAGCTTCTGTACTGTACGCTCTATGCAGGACCTCGGGAGCAACATAGTATGCGCTACCAACAATATCATTAAGCCGTTCATCTGTGAAGCGCAATAAAGTCAACTTAATCTAAACCCAAAATATCTTATGACATGAAGCATACAGACTCAAAACATACCTGGTTTGACAAAATCCGACAAACCAAAGTCTATGGCATTTAGCTCTGAGTTCTCAACTTTGGTTGAAAACAAGAGGTTTTGATCCAGAAATCACCCATTTTCTAAAGTTAATACTTGATAAAAAGTATATTTACACGTCAAGAGACAAGAAGGAAACAAAATATAACCATATTTAAATAAGTTAACTAACATTGTCCTAAAGGATGATGAAATTGCGATATCTCGGGTTTAAGATCACGATGAACAACACCCTGTAGATGGCAAAATGCAACAATATTCAGTATTTGTGTCATGACAGCTTTTGCATCTTCCTCATAATATTTCCCTCCTCTTAAAGATGAACCAGGTATATCATTGTCACATGTCAATTATATGTTACTCTTTTGATCATGATTTATATTTATTCCAAAAAATCCCACCATATAATTCAAATTCAACCTACAAATGTTAAATATTCAAAAGTATTAACACTTCCAAAATAAATAAATAAATAAATACCTCGACTGTATTCTATCCAAAAGCTCGCCTCTTCACACAACCTTAGATGCATAAGAACTTGAGAAATTTAGTTACAAAATTCACCAAAATAGAAGATGCCAACAAAGAATATTAAAACTGGTAAACTAAACAATTATTAAAGATGGAAAAAAAATGCAAGCAATGCAACAAGAGCTTACTCCATGACTATATAGACATTATCATGATCTTCATAAGCATCATAAAATTTAATCAAATTCTTATGTCCATTCAAAGCTCTCAAAATTTTCACTTCCCTTCTCACATCCTCAATAGCAATAGCAGTAGTCATCTACAAAAATTCAAAAAACCAAACACACAAACAAACAAACAAAATCAAAATAAAAAAATTCATTTCCACATGAATTAAAAAAATAATAAAGAATAACTAATTTGACAAACTAACCTTAACAGCAACACGATGACCCTTAACATCACCCTTATTACTAACATTCATAACAGCAGAACAAGTATAACCAAAGTGTCCTCTACCAACCTCTTCACCAAGCTCATACTTACTCCCAAATTTCTTCAAGAATCTGAAATTCTTATCAAGAGAAACACCTTCACCATCACCTTCACCTTCACCTTCACCCTCACTCTCTTTCGATATGCTAGAGCCATTCAGCTTAATCGAGCGATGACGCTGAGCAAGAAGCGACCTAATGTGCTTCGCCGGAGAAGCTGGTCTAAAGGATCTCCTCTCCGAAGTCGCCGTAGTTTTCAGAAACTTGTCGGAAAATAAATGGTGAGCTGGACTCGGAGAGTAGAAAGGGAAAAACGGTGATTTCTTAGGGTTTTCAATTTCTAAATTTGAATGAGAATTAGAATTGGGATTAGAATTGGTATTAGTAGAAGTGATTTGTTGTAACTGAATTAGAACAGAGGAGGAATGAGGAAGACGAACAGCCGACGCGAGTGGGTCGTAAGAAATTTTGGCCGAAGAAGAAGAGAGAAAAGATTTTTGTGTCTGCGTAGAATGAATAGGGTTTTAGGGAAAAATTGGGCGTAACATATCCTATCGGTTTTTTAATGGCCTGATGTAAAGATCCACTATCGATCCACTATAGTAACATTTTCCATCGGTTTTTATCTGGACCGATGTGAAGGCCCACTATATGTAACATTTATCACATCACGTATTATTTAGGCCTGATGTAAAATATTTTATAACAAGATTTTCATTTTATTTACAATTGTGCCACCGCCTTTTTTTTCATTTTATTTACAATACTGCCATTGTGTTATACATTTTCATTTTTTCATATATTTTTTATATCATTGGAAATAAATGTCTGATGTAAAATCTTTTGACAAATATTTTTCACATCATATGTTTTGATACCTGATGTAAAATCCTTTAACCAAATGTCATATTTTTAGTAGTGATAAGATTTAATCAAAATTCAAATATAAAAAATAAAAATTATAAATTAAAGATCTTACTTTTTAAGTAAGAACTATTTAGGGTTTTTCTATCCTATGCAAATTTGCATATGTTAAAGTTTATTTATTTTTTTTTTGCTATAAATGTTAAAGTTTATGTTGAAGATTGTGTAATTTATATTAAATGTAAAGTTACTACTTTTAGTTGTCTTAACATGTGCAATATTGCACATGTTAGACAACCATTTATGTAATAATAAAGTATTGATTAATATAGTATAAATAAGAAAGTGTGAAGAAGTTGTAAATTACTACAATGTACTTTTATATCATATGTCTTTTCTATTCTCTCTTTATAATATTATGCTTGACAGTTTAAGTGAGCTAGTTAAATAGTAGATCAAAAGTTAATTTTTAAGTCTAGAAGTAGACTCATCCCCTCTATTTACATTTTAAAATAAATTTATTATGTCAATATTTAAATATATTAATATAAATTTTCTAAATTGGTTTTCATTTTATTAATGCAACATTAACTATTCTTTAATAAATTTAAAATTTATTACCAATAATTATATTTTATTATAATATAATATAATATTTTAAATTTTAATTGTTATTTTTTCATTTTTTGTGTAATAATTGTATTTTTGGTGTTATTTTTATTCTTATACATTATTCTTGTGTTATATAATTGTATACGGTATTTTTAAATATTTGATTTTTAATTAATTTCAACCATCAATAATGATTTTAAGTAAGATGGAATAATGTCTCAAATATTTTGAGATTATGAGGATTAATATGGTGCAAAATTTAATGGACATTTTAGGTAAAGAATATGAATTAATTTCTACATGTGGAGAGACAAAGACAATAGAAACATTCGAGAGAAAATTAGTGCTCTGCTAGGGTTTTTTCTGCGTTCATGCTTACATCAGTTACGGCGCCGGAACCTCCTAAGGATGTGGATGGAGATGTGCACGATAAGGGGGGATTGGAGACACAAAGAAACCAGAAGATTAATACTATCTCCTATAAGAATATTATAACGGGGGAGGGTTCTGAAGCTGAAGGAGAACTTTTAGTTAACGAGGATGGGGAGACTCATGAGGAAGATTACTCTGTTGAAATAGAAGACATGATAAATGGAATCAAAATTAGAGAATTACAAAGTGGTGGATATGACTGTCCTCAAATAGTCTTATCCAAATATGAAGAAAACAGGATTCAGCGTCCATGGCGAAGAGGAGTCATCGTGAAACTGTTAGGCAGAAGGATTGGTTATAAGGCCTTGGAGAACCGTCTGAAGCAGATGTGGGTGAGAAAAGGCATCATTAATATAATAGATCTTGGACATGACTATTATTTGGTTGCCTTTACTCATGAAGAGGACAAGAATGCAGCGTTATCTGATGGTCCATGGTTTATCTATGACCATTACTTGATAGTTAAAGAATGGTCTCTGGAGTTTCATCCTGAAAGTGAGACAATTGTTAACGTTGCAGTTTGGATTAGGATATCAAACTTGCCGATTGAATACCATGATCCAAAACTGTTGCATGTCATTGGTAACTTGGCAGGACGAACGATAAAAGTTGATAAGAACACGCTTCAAAGGGAACGAGGAAAATATGCTAGGATTTGTGTGGAAGTTAACATATCAAAACCTCTATTAGCTATGTTTTCCATACGTGAGAGGAAATATAGAATTGAGTATGAAGGATTACATATGCTATGCCTTAGTTGTGGGAAGTTTGGGCATTATAAGGAGGGATGCTATAATAAAGAAACAAATGATATAGATAAGGGGAAGGATGAGATGGGGAAAGGGAAGGCTGCAATCATAAGTACCAGTAATAATAGGGAAGTAGCTGCAAACGGAGGCGTGAAGGATGACGGTCCTTGGCAAGTTGTTCAGAAAAAGAGATTGATAAGGAAGCAACCGGAGCTAAAGAAGAAACAACCGGCGACCATTAACGGCAGTGGGAAGGCTGGTTCAAGATTCACTGCGTTGATGGATGACGTGGCAAAATCGAGTGGAACCAAAAAGGACAACATTGATTCTCATAATTCTTTTATGGAAATTAATGATGAGGCAATTATTGGAGGAGGAGTGAGGGGAGCTACAAAGGAAACGGTATTAGCAGTTAATACTGATGTGGGGGACAAAGGTAATCATGATGAACAGATTGTGTCAGTGGAAATGATGGAAAATAATGAGGAGAGAGTTAATGTGGAATTTAAAAAAATAAAAGTGGCAACACGGAAGGAAAAAAAAAGTTTTCAATAAAAAGCAAGAAAAGAAAAATATGAAACACGTGGAAAATAATGGGAGGAGTAAGAAAGAGAAAGTGTTAGCTACACGTGGAAGAACATCTCTACCAAGGAAACAAAGTGATAACATGAAGAAAACCATTGAAGGGATTTTCGAGAAGGATAAAAGTCTAAGTTTTATAGATGGTAATCATATTTCCATACAACGCCATGCACCTAATCACGTAGCAAACAAACAAACTATAAATGTCCACAGCATAGAGGAAGATGTTGATGATAGTGTAAACAATAGTGCATATCCACCGAGACCACCTGATCATTCATTTGTGTATGGAGGATATGTGCTTGAAGAGATATCATCTCTAGTTAGGAATACCATTGAAGGTACACCTAAAACTGGGGAAGAAGGAGTATCAGCAAAGAATCATAATCACGGAAATAAGGAGGAATTTGTGAAGGAGACACCTGAAAGGTGTTGATGGTTAGTAGGGTTTTCTTGTTTTTCAGATAACTTGTGTTATGATGATTGACAACTCAAACATTATTGTCTGGAATTGTAGAGGGGCAGCTGGGAAAGATTTCTTCAGGTTTAATAAATACTATATTGATATGTACAAACCAGAATTCTTTATTCTTATGGAGACGAGGAGTGATCCTATCAAGGTGCAGATTCCTTTACAAAAACTGGGGTTTCAACAATTTGCTGTGGCCAATAATACCGGTTTTGCCGGGGGAATTCTTGTTGCTAGTAAGGCAGAAAATATGCAGTTTATCGTCTTGAGTAAAGGGGAACAATTCATACACATGAGTGTCAAGAATAAACATGGGGAAGAGTGGATGCTTACTGTAGTGTATGCTAGCCCGAATCCGAGTAGTAGACAACAATTGTGGGAAAGCTTAAAGACTATTGCTGTAAATACTCATAAACCTTGGCTAGTAGCTGGAGATTTCAATGATATAGCTTTTGCAAGTGAGAAAAAAGGTGGAGGGCAAGTGTCAGCTCGGAAGTGTCAGGTGTTTAGAGACAACATGGCTGCGTGTAACCTTGCTGATCTTGGAGCACACGGGCCCAGATTTACTTGGCGTGGGCCTATTTACCATGGTGGACAACGTATATATGAAAGATTAGATCGTGCGATTAGTAATGAGGAGTGGAAGCTACTGTTCGTGGAGGCTCAAGTAAAAATGCTTACTAGAGTTGATTTTTCTGATCACCATCCAATCATGATATCCTTAAGAAACAACAAATATGAAAGAGTTACAAAGAAATTCAGGTTTGAAAGTGCATGGATGATTGAAAATAAGTATATTGATAAGCTTAAAGGGTTTTGGAATAACTCTGAAAACCTGGAAATAAATCTTCAAAGAATTGAAAAAGATGCGATGGAGTGGAAGCAGTGCAATATTAATCAGGTGCAGAGGCATAAGAAATGGTTAATGGCTAGATTACATGGCATTCAAAGAGACATTCAGCAAAGGCAGAATAGTAGAGGGCTCACAAAGTTAGAGGCAAAACTGCAAGGTGAGCTTAAGATGATTTTGAGACAAGAAGAGCTCATGTGGTTCCAACGGTCTAGAGCGAATTGGTTGGTAGATGGTGATCGCAACACAAAGTACTATCACTTGAAGACTGTTAATAGAAGGAGAAAGAATAAAATTCTCATGCTAAAAAATGAGAATGGTAATTGGATTGAAGATACTGAGCAGATCAAAGAGTTAGTGAATAACTTCTATAAAGATCTCTTTACCATAAGAAAAAACTGGAATAAATGGAGGCAAACTCTCATTACCTATCCAACGATTGATGAGGAAGATATTAGTAGATTGGATGCCAAAGTTAGCCCTAAGGAGGTCAAAAAAGCTATTTATGAGATGAAACCTTGGAAAGCTCCTGGCCCGGACGGCTTTTCGGCCGGGTTTTATCAAAAATCTTGGGAGGTTGTGGGTGACACTGTATGCAAGCAGGTGACTAACATGTGGGAGAATCCAAGTGAGATTATACATGTGAATAAGACAGACATATGTCTTATACCTAAAGTGGAGAATCCGAGCCTGGTTTCACAGTTTAGACCTATATCCCTATGCAACACCATTTATAAAACACTAAGCAAAATTGTTGTTGGCAGATAAAGAAAACACTTGAACACATGGATATCTCCTTACCAAACTGGGTTTGTTCCTGGGAGAAACATCCATGAGAATATAATAGTAGCCAAAGAAGTCATGCATTCAATGGAGAAAATGAAAGGAAGAAAAGGTGCGTTTGCCATCAAGGTGGATCTATCAAAGGCGTATGATAGAATAAGCTGGGAGTTTATTTGGAGAACCTTACAAGAGATTCACGTTCCTGAAAAGATGATGTATGTTATTATGCATTCTGTTACTATCGTTGAAACGAATGTGAATTGGGATGGAATGAGAAATAAGTACTTTCGTCCTCAACGTGGGATTCGTCAAGGTGATCCCATATCACCATTTCTGTTTGTTCTTTGTATGGACAAACTCTCTCATCTTATTGAAGAAGAGGTCAGAAGTCAAAAATGGAAAGGTATTAAGTTGGGGCAACATGGATTAACTATCTCCCACCTCATGTTCGCGGATGATTTATTAATCTTTGGGGAGGCTACGGAAACTCAACTTCAGAATGTCATGCATACTCTTAAGGAGTTTTGTAGTATGTCAGGGCAAGAAATAAGTATGGAAAAGTCTAGCATCATGTTTTCTCAAAATGTTAGAAAAAATACGCGAAGGAAACTGCAACGAATGTCAAACTTAAGAGAGACGACAAGCTTTGGGCGCTATCTGGGGGTGCCTCTTAGTGGAAAAAAGCTTAAAAAAATGATTTCCGTTACATTGTGGATCAAGTTGCTGCTAAGCTGAATTGTTGGAAGAAAAACACTTTAGCCCTTGCTGGTCGGATTACACTAGCTAAGAGTGTTATTGAAGCCATACCAGTCTATTCCATGATGACAAACAAACTTCCTAAATCTATTATTGACGAGATCCATGGCTTGAAGGGAGGTTTTGTTTGGGGGGACTGTAGCGGTAAAAATGTGACTCGACGCGTTTTCACGCATTCGAAGTACAACAGAGTCGCCACCGAACTTTATTTATTCCAAGAAGGAAAGGGGAAATATCGATAAAACCCACAGATAAAAAGAAAACGGATAAGATGGTCATCGCAACCAAATTAGGGTTCGGGAGTCGGTTAAGCAAGGGGAAGGTATTAGCACCCCTCACCTCCATCGTACTCGATGGGACCCATTTAGTTATTCTTGTGATTGTTAGCTTATTATATACTTGTGTTATTCATTAGGTTGGAAAGAAGGAGGAAACAAAATAACGTTTTTTATTATTGTGCTCGCCAAGACATTTGTATCTTGTGCCTACGTATTCCCTAGTGCAATGGGAAAGTCAGAGCAATCGTAGTTCGGGATAAAACTACGAATTTGTTAGTTAATTTTAGCGAGAGGTATTCAATCACTTTCAAATGGAAATACTACGCGCACATGGATATGAGATCACTACAAGAATGGATGACTAAATCAAGGATAAAACAAGATTTTGGCCATCATCGCATTCGAGTGGAAGATATTCGATCTTCACATGTGGGAGTATGATTGCATTTGAAATTGACTAAGTGTCTCGTTTATGAAAAAGGTTTTAAAATTAAAAGGTATGAATAAATTGAGGTTGTTTGTTAAGAGAAATCAAACATTTAAACAAAGGCTTAACGGCCATCGCCTAAATGCTTGAAAGAGAAAATTGTACAAGTACGTACAACCCCCTCGTAGGTGGTGAAAAGAATTCGCGCTAGGGCGAGAGAAAGATATTTAATTGGATCCAAGTATTTAAACAAAAGCTTAACGGCCATCGCTTAAGATACTTGAAAGAGTATTTGCTAAATCGGGTTTTTAGAAGTCTTTAATGGAGTTTAAACATCCAAACAAAGGCTTAACGGCCATCGCCTAAATGTTTAAAGAACAAATTGTACAAGTACGTACAAACTCTTCTTTCCATTATAGATAAAATGATTTGATTAAAAGAAGGTGTTTTTTTGTAAAAAAAAGGTGAATTAAATCGAGTTTGAAAGAGTCTTTAATGGAGTTTAAACATCCAAACAAAGGCTTAACGGCCATCGCTTAAATGCTTAAAGAACAAATTGTACAAGTACGTACAAACTCTTCTTTCCATTTGAAACTCAAAATTCGATTCGAGTAAAAGATATTTTTTAAATCATTTTAAAATATTTTTCAAATCCTAAACATACATCTAAAGAAGATATTTTTGCCTTTTTATAAAATTTAGTAAATAAAACAAATAATAAACATTTTTTGTGATTTTATAAAAATATAACTTTTAACTAAAAGAAGAAATTACTTATCATTTTATTATATAAATAAAAAAGAAATGATATAACAAATTATAGAATAAAAAAGGTGAGAGATAAGCATATTGGGCCATGGGGTGTCAAAAACAGATGGGGGTGAGGCCCAACAACAGAATAAATAATAATAAGAAGAAAAAAAGATTCATGGCCAGACCGGGTCGGGTCAGTGTGACCCGGGTCCGCCCACACAATTGGGTTTCGTTGGAAAACCCTAATCAAAAAGAAAGGGGCAGCAGTGCCTCTCTTGCTCACTTTCACGCTATGTTTCAGAAAAGAAGAAAAAAACCAAACACAAACCTCTAATCTTTCTCGATCTCTCTCTCTTCCCATTCTGCTTCTCACGATGAACAACAACAAACATAAAAACGAAAATCGAATTCTCCTCTCTGTTCTCTCGTTTCGTCTCTCTCTGCGAAACGAAACAACAACAAACAGAAAAAAAAAATCGGAACTCACTTCCTCACTCTATCTCTCTCTCGATTCAGTTCTCCCTCAGGTTCTGTTTACACGCTCGTGTTCTCGGTTCACTCTCGAAATTGAAACAGAACGCACACCACAAAGCAACACAACTTATAGCAATACATCGTAGCAAGCACAACGACAACAATATAGCAGCAAAAGCAATATTATATATTTACAACGAATAATAATCAACTAGCTACATGAAGAGAATAGAACCTAGATTTGAAGTAGAGATAATAAAGTTCAGGAAACCAGAGGTATGTCCTTCTTCTTCTTCTGAAAATATGGAAATCGTTGGACGTTGTGTTGAATTCTGAGATGTATTGAATGAGTTGGGTGAAGTTTTTTTTTTGTGTTTTAATTTGTATGAATGATTCAGTAAAAATTTTACAGAGTTTTGTGTGTGGTTTGTTTTCTCTTGTGAAGTAAGGTTGATGGAGGTTTTTTCGGTTTTGTGAAGATTATGAGTTGAGGTGAGTGAAGATGGTTGTTAGGTGGTTCTGAGTTGCAAATGGAGAGTGAGTCTCGGGGGATGTGAGCAGAGTTTCAGTTCAGATGTTTGTGTTAGGATTATTGGTGGCTTTTTCGTTGGCCTCCCCCTTGGTGAATGAAAGATGAGAGGTTTAAATAGGGATGTGATTAGGGTTTGGATGATAATTTGAGATGTAAATTGGGGGGAAATTGGGAGAGGATTTGAACATATATGGCAACTGTTTTTGTGCTTTTGCTTATGCAGGTTGTGTATGATCATTTTGATGAAAGTTCTTGGACAGACTATGCACAGCAAGAAGCAGGTTTGGCTGCAAGTGAGTGGAGCAGCAATTTTGGACCTTTATGCAGGGTTTTGGAGCAGGCTTGATGGAGCAGGGTGAAGGCAGAGGCGTGGGATAGAAGTGAAGATGCTGGATTTTTGTTTAATTTCTGTACTATTTTTTTTTGTGTAAAATGGGCTTCTAACTAAATGGGCCTAGACTAATAAAAACCCTCTCTTTTTTTTGTTATATACTCTTTGATTAATAAAAAAAACTAAATAAAAATCTAAACCTAAAATAAAATAATAACAAAAATTAATCTACAATTATCTAAACAAATTTATATTTTATTTAAAATGATGATGATAAAGAAACTAAAATCTATGGAATCTAAAATAAAAATTCGAAAAATGGTAACTCGAATAAAAATATGCAAAGATGTGAAAATGCAAGCTATTTTTATCGACTTTATCAAAAGTCTGTTTTTTCAGAATATGCAACGATGCGATGTTTAAATGACGAATATACATGAAATAAAATGGGACAAGCCAACTATGAATGAAGTATGAGGGTCAAAAATTGGGGTGCGACAGATGCCCCTATTTAAGTTTCTTCTATCGAAGATGTGAAGATACTTAAATACAAAGTACACAATTTTTGTCTTAAGATTGCCGCGACAATGCTTATGACATGAATGCAATTGACACTTTTTTGAATGCAATATGATAAATAGACTATGTGGGGATACGACTTGAAACAAACAATCACACCAAAGACATTCAGAAGTAAAACGTGAGTGAATCTGGAAAGGAGGATAATCAACAAAGGTAATCAGGGTAAAGCCTGATTGAACTTTGGGAGGAGGATATCAAGGTAAAACATGATTTGAGAATATCAAAGGACAATCAAGGTAAAACATGATCGAAGAACACTAAAGGACAATCAAGGTAAAACATGATCGAAGAACACCAAAGGACAATCAAGGTAAAACATGATTGAAGAATACCGAAGGACAATCAAGGTAAAACATGATTTGAGAATATCAAAGGACAATCAAGGTAAAACATGATTGAAGAACATCAAAGGACAATCAAGATAAAACATGATCGGGCTTTTGAGAAGGAAATATTAGAGACATTCAAGATAAAGCATGGATGAGACAACATCGAAGAATATCAAGATAAAACATGACTGAAGAACATCAAGATAAAACATGACTGAAGAGCATCAAGATAAAACATGACTGAATAACATCAAGATAAAGCATGATCGAAGACAACCAAGATAAAACATGACTGACTCAAATATTAGATGGGCATCAAGATAAAACATGACCAAACTAGCGAAGGCAATCAAGATAAAACATGAATGAAGACAACCAAGATAAAACATGACTGATGAACATTAACATAAGACATGAATGAAGACAACCAAGATAAAACATGACTGAAGAACATCAAGATAAAACATGAAGAAGACAACCAAGATAAAGCATGACTGACTCAAGTGTTGAAGGAGAATCAAGATAAAACATGATCGAACCAACAAAGGCAATCGAGATAAAACATGATTGAAAAACAATCGAGATAAAACATGATTGAAGCAACAAAGGCAATCAAGGTAAAACATGATTGGACTTTGAAAAGAAAATATCAGAGGTATTCAAGATAAAACATGATTGAAACAACACCAAAGATAATCAAGATAAAACAGAATTGGACTTCGAGAAGAAAGTATTAGGGACATTCAAGATAAAACATGAACGAGACAGAAAATTGGTAAATGCCAAATAAGTTGGACTTAAACCATAAGGTGAGATGTTACAAACAACAAGACATGAGATAATCTGCATGAATATGTATAGTATATGATACTCTCAATGACATACGAATGATGAATGCAATGCAATTGGTTATGATAACTGAGGTAGACTCTTTTATGAGGGTAGATTGGGATTCTGATTCCTCAACACAAGAACACTGCCAACATGGTTATGTCACATAATGATCCTTTTGAGAAGGACTGATTAAACTGCTTGGGAATCGCTGATGGAGATTGCCCCTGAGTGGCTGATTGTTAACTGATCGTCGCTTCAGTTGCTTGAAATAAATGTTGGAAACACGTGCCCCAGTACAGGTCTTGAACAACGGGATCTTGAAGTAACGTGCCCCTGATAGGATCACTGATCAAGTTTCTCGACTGTTTGAACTTCCTTGAAAGATGAGAACTTGCAAATAAAATGTTCATTCAAAAATGCTAATTTTAATACAATGCTCAAAGCATATTTTGAAATCAAAACCATTGTAGGGATGATATTATTGATGTAAAGCAAATGAATCAAAGGTCCAAACACAGTTTTCTAGACATTCAAAGTGATGGATAAAGCAAAGGTATGGTAAAACAAACAGTTTGCAAAAATCTTTAGGAGTCAGGTTAACGCAACCTTGTTGTACTATGCTTTCAAAATAAACCTTGCTTCAATTAGGTCTTTTGAAGGTTGTAACGTGGCTTGGTTCGTGGTTTTAGAAACAAAGGATATAGGCTCAAAATTTATTTGTACCCACCCCATTCTTCGCGATGAACTTCAGTCCTACATTCAGTTAACTCAAATTATGCATTCAGGTTCCAAGAGGCTTTGGAATTGCACCTATGATGATGATGATGGTTTAAAGACCAAGGTAATCTTTGAGATGACAGTCACTTCTTCCTTTTGATAGTCACAACTTTTTATTGTTGTTCAGGAATTTATTGACTTCTCTTTTTTCTTTTGATATCCCTAATTTTTGCCTGAACAGTTCCATTTGAGATCACAGCCAGCGGGATGCCCCAATTTTGCCTAAGTCTCCTTCGTAGGTTTTGACTTAGCGGGCTCTTTTTTTGAAATATATTTTTTGTATTGAAAAGATAGTGATTGCCCTTGATAATGGTTAACGATAATCATCTTGGTCACTTTTGATCGAAACCCTTATTGGAAGGTGTGCTTAATGATTTTCCTTAAATTTTGAATGCATAAACAAGTTAATTGAGAACTACCCTGCCCCATGTTAAAATTGTGGTTTTTTTGTTTAAAAAGAAACTCCAACTTCGAAGGTTCAAAGGGGTTGACTAGGGATTAACTTCCTTATTTCTCCAGTGTTTGGGGATTGAAACAATGCCTTTACATCATCAGCAAAGTTTTATTTGAAAGCATACAATTCAACAACTTGGGTATTTCGTTGTCATCATCCTCCCTCCAATCTTTGCATAAAACACAAGCTTGATAGAAGAAAAAGAACAAGAGATATATATATTTTTTGAAAAAGACAGCATAAAGATACACACAATAGGTTCATTTTGAAACAAAATACGCAATGCTCATTTCATTAAAATTAAACATTTAGGAACAAACAAAATTCAAAATGCAGTACACGAGATAAAACAAGGAAATTGAAAATAGAAGAAAACAAGGCCTAGTGACTAATCAGTGACGAGGAGGAGCTATCCTGTCTGAAACACTAGTAACTTGTCATTCTTGACCCAGTTGATTGATCTTATTCTTGTTTAAGCTCTTCCATAGATTTATTGAAACATAATTCCAGTCCCAAGTGTTGAGGAACCAGTTTGACAGTGGAAAAACAACTATGAAGATGGAGACAGACGATATGAAATGACAACTTGAATGTATGAATATGAATGCATGAAATTTTTGTTATTTTTATGCAAAGATGTATGCCATGTCATGCAATGTATGGTTTACATGCAATGGATTTCAAATCATATGGAATAGAAATATTATGATTTCTCGGCATAAAGTGGCACACAATAGGATAGTTCTAAGGTTTTTACGACAAGGTTCTAGACACGGTTCTCAGAGTTACGAGCTCCTTTTGAAAACTTGATCATCTAGCAAATAACTTCCCATACAACCATGTTTTCAAATGAAGCCTATTCTGAGTTTGGTTTTCGCACTTACCCACGGTAATAGTTACGTTACGCAAGTTGGGCGCGAAACCACCATTTCCTAAAAGTCATGGTTTAGGGTTTTTCTAAAGGTCCCTAAAGTTAACGATCCAAATTGAAAACATCATCACTCAAGTAATTAACTTACTTAACCAAAGACATCTTCTCAAAGGACCTACTCTAGGCGGGGTATTAGTACCTCCCACTTGACACTACGTCAAGCAAGTTTAATACTAAACCACCATCTTATCTTATGTGTTTCTTGAGCTCGGGTGTAGAGCTTTGTCCATAAAGTGCCAATAATCAAAATATTCCAACCATACAATAAGAAATCAAACAATAAAGGAAATAAATAAGCAAATAAATAAAGCTAACAATAATACAAAAACTAAACTAGGGTTGACTCTCTAAGGTAGTCCCCAGCAGAGTCGCCACTTTCTATAGCGGTAAAAATGTGACTCGACGCGTTTTCACGCATTCGAAGTACAACAGAGTCGCCACCGAACTTTATTTATTCCAAGAAGGAAAGGGGAAATATCGATAAAACCCACAGATAAAAAGAAAACGGATAAGATGGTCATCGCAACCAAATTAGGGTTCGGGAGTCGGTTAAGCAAGGGGAAGGTATTAGCACCCCTCACCTCCATCGTACTCGATGGGACCCATTTAGTTATTCTTGTGATTGTTAGCTTATTATATACTTGTGTTATTCATTAGGTTGGAAAGAAGGAGGAAACAAAATAACGTTTTTTATTATTGTGCTCGCCAAGACATTTGTATCTTGTGCCTACGTATTCCCTAGTGCAATGGGAAAGTCAGAGCAATCGTAGTTCGGGATAAAACTACGAATTTGTTTGTTAATTTTAGCGAGAGGTATTCAATCACTTTCAAATGGAAATACTACGCGCACATGGATATGAGATCACTACAAGAATGGATGACTAAATCAAGGATAAAACAAGATTTTGGCCATCATCGCATTCGAGTGGAAGATATTCGATCTTCACATGTGGGAGTATGATTGCATTTGAAATTGACTAAGTGTCTCGTTTATGAAAAAGGTTTTAAAATTAAAAGGTATGAATAAATTGAGGTTGTTTGTTAAGAGAAATCAAACATTTAAACAAAGGCTTAACGGCCATCGCCTAAATGCTTGAAAGAGAAAATTGTACAAGTACGTACAACCCCCTCGTAGGTGGTGAAAAGAATTCGCGCTAGGGCGAGAGAAAGATATTTAATTGTGTCATACCCTAATTTTTGACCCCCCTGAGATGACATATCTTCAGGATTTTCATCAAGTCAAAGCAAGTACCCAGAGCAGCCTGACATTCAATCGAGGGTGTTCAAAGACAAGAAAACTCAGGCAAAGGATCAATCAATAGAGGGATTAGTCTCTAATACAATCATAATACTCAAAAGCCTCATTATTACACCTATGATTGATTAGACATCCAGTCATCTGAGTACAGGTTTACTCAGGTCACCAGGCTAGGGTTCTGAGCCTATCGAGGACTGAAATCAGGGATCACATTTGGGAAACCCTAAAAAACCTCAGAGGGTCATTCAAAGACATCAATCATCTTCAAATAACTCATATTACAAGATCCACTGGACATTACATCTCAGTTCAAAGCCTACAGTCATCATTGTCCTCTGGTCGACAATTAGGGTTTTTGACCTAATTCACCAAGATAGTTGACTTTTGATCAGGGCATGAATCCAAAACTCAAGACATGATTCAAGGGTCTCTACTACCTCAATATAATCCATTTACATCATTCATTTGAGGAAAAGATTTTGTTTCTACACAAAAGTCCAAAAATTCACTTTGTCAGGCAAAAGTCAACTGTGAAGGATCATCATTGACTTTTAAGGTTTTTGGTCAAAAAATGACTTTCAAAGATCAATATCATCAATATATGGATGTCAAAGTCATTTGGCCAAAGAAATTCAAAGAAATTCATCAAGGAGCGAAAAGTCGGGAATTAGGGTTTTTGAGGGCATAGTGAGAACTCAAAATTTCACCTACACAACTCAAAAAACTTCCAACATGAAAGTTGTAGATCTTGCAAAATAAAACAACATCTTACAAAGGAACTTTTTTCAAAAGATCAACCATTTATGAAGTTTTGGAAATTTTGAAGTTTAGGTCATAAACACTTAGAAATTTTTCTAAGTGTTTTAACCTAGTTTTCTTCCAACTTTGACCTCATTTTTCACAAATTTCCCAAAGGATTCTGAAGAAGACATAAACTAATGATTTAAAGTAGATGTTTAGGGCTTTCCAAATTGTGTTCAACCTTCTCAAAATTCAATTTGAGCTAAGAGTTATGCTTGTTCAAAGTTGGCCTCATGAAGTGAAATTATAGGTCATGCATCATTTTGGAACTTTGAAGTTTTGTGCACATGACCTCAAATACATATGCTACATGACCCATAATACATCTGCAAACATGCCATGCATTCATTTTCACCATGCCATGATAATTGAAGAAGATTCCTAAAACAAGAACATGTGATTATGTAATGATTACATTTGAGAATTTATGGCAAATTGATGAATCACCCAAGGAATCTTCTCACCAACCAATTAGAGCTCACTTTGCATCTGAATTGTCCCCTAAGATCAGATAGAATCAATGGATAGGGGAGGTGGCTCGAAAATGCAATGATCACACTTGGATATTCTTTGAAATTTCTTCATGGCTAAGAAACCAAACTTGCTTCACTAAGGAAGCTCACTACTCTGCAGCTATACTGATCCATTTGCCTATAAATACAGATGCATTCCTCATTCAAAAACACACCAAAGCAACCATATTACTTGCTTTCTCTTTCTCTCCTCTTGTTCATTGTTTTTCAAAGTTCTTTGGCAAGAAGAATCGATTTCTTCAAACCAGAGCTTATCTTTGGGAAGTGAGCATTCTAACATCTCAAGGGAGGTCATTTGAGGTGATCCAAGCACCTGGATCACTTCTGTAAGTGGAGGAACACCATTGTTGCTCTCACTTTGGAGCATTTGCAGTTGGAGGTCCATGGAGTGATTCAGAAGGTTTCAAGCCAAGCCAATCATCCAGACACATTCCTCAGGTCATAGTGGAGCTAACCAGATGGCTGCAGCTCATCTGTAACTCCAAATTCAACAACCTCCATGTTCACTTGAAGCTGAAATCGAGGGAGGACCATAGAACAATTCAGAAGGATTCAGGCTATAATAAACATCCAGTTAGCATCATTGAGTCTCAGGGAAGCTATTGAGATCATTCATTCAAGCCCAGGTGCTCTCAATCATCCTCACGACCTTCAGTTTCAGAGGTAAGTTTCTGAACCTCACCTCTTTAATTTAAGCACTCTTTGTGATAAAGCTCGATTCTATCTTGTTCAGCATCATCAGAGGATTGAAAACCCTCTATCATCATTCATTTATCTTTCAGCATAGCCATTTAATTTGATTTTTAAGTTCTAGGGTTCTTCACGATTTCTGGTAAATTAGTTAGATGTAGTTAATATAAGTACATGTTAGTTACATATTTAGAATCGTGAGTGAATTTAGAGCAAGTTTCATGTTTACATCATGGCAAATGGTTGAGAAACGAGTGAGTTCAGAAATTCAAATTCATGGAGCTTGAGGTTGAAGACGAAGATGGTGGTGGCGCGCAAAATTCAAATCTCAGGGCAGAGTTTATCTTATTTTGAGTGGTATGCGTTTTATAAACGACTGAACAATTTGCCCCAGTGGCCACCTATACGCCCTTAGTCTCATCATGCCACAAGTCTGGGGTTCGAATCCCCCTCGCCCCAGACTTTTTGTTTCTTTTATTTTTTTCATGGTTTTACTACTTGTTTGAAAATATAATGAATTGAAGGCAAGTTACTATCACCATGCGCGCGCTGGCCCAGTGGTTTGGTTTTGGGTGTATGACATAAAGGGCGTGGGTTCAAACCATGGTGAGACCAAAACATTATTTTTATCACTAATTTCCTTCATTCTTCTCACAACTTCACACAATTAATTCACCTATCAAATTAATTTATTTTCACTTCATTTTTCACACACTTTTTATTTAACATATCTATTTTGTGAATAATCAAAAAAATCATAAAAATATTATTTGTTTCATGTACTTTAATTAGGTTTAAAATAGTATGTTTTTAAGTGTTTTCTTAAATACTTTAAATATATATATTCATTTTGATTTAACCTAATCATTTTATAAATAAGTTTATGATAAAACCCTAATTGTTTAGGTCTTAATTAAGTAAAAATCTTTATTTTCACTTTAATTAAGTTGACTTTTGTCAAATTTCAAAGCTGTTTCCAATCTCCGAATAAATCAAAGGATTAGGGTTTTCAAACAACGAGACCTTGTATCATTCCAAATCATTTTCAAACTGTTTTTATAACCAGTACTGTAAAGTACTGGGCCTCTAATAGAGTGTAAGTCCCAAACACCTTCTCTTCTTAGCTTGTTTTCAAAACCATATTTTCAAAATCTTCTTTCTGTTTTCAAAACATTCTTCTGGTATTTGAAGGGCATTATTCCCGGTGAAACTCTTCAGATACCTATGTGACCTTTGTCCATCTTCACTTCTTCTGTTTTCAAAAACCATTAACTGTTTATCATGTATATATTCAACTGTTATCAACAAAACAACAAAAATACTGTTGAGGCTCTGTACATACTTCTTCAATGGCCTCCACTCCATCCAGGTTAGGCTTTACAAGCTTTCAATTTACAGTCTTTGTTTAAATTACTGTCAAAAATAAACTGTGCATATATTAGTTTAGAACTGCGTTTGAGTATAAACCTTAGGACAGTTAAACTATATATATATTATAGGAATATGACCTAGGATTGAGAATGTCTTCCCGGTGAAGGCTCTTTCCTAATTAGAGATCTGTAGTTCAAACCCCCAAGATGAATTATTCCCGGTGAAACATCTTGGCAAAAACCTTAGAATCCAAATAATAGGACACATCCACCCAAAGAGGAATTATTCCCGGTGAAACCTCTTACCCATTTGCTTAGAGCCAAAATAAGTTCAGAACCACATAAGCTTTCTCTTGTGCTATAACAAGGACCCTCGATGACCCTCGATTAGCCTCCTCTTGGGCTTTGTACAAGGACCCACAGGCTTCTTAAAAGCATTTCCAGCTTCCTCTTGAGCTTGTATACAAGGACCCATCAGGTTTCTTATAAACATAGGAACAGGTCTTTAGTCACCTTTTAGCCTACCCTGGTGAGTTTCTTCCAATTTAAACCAGACTTTAAACAAGCTAAGTTTGTCTCAATTTCACATTGAGTACATTTTTGGAATGAGAGACATGGACAGTCTCTGTCACCCTTATCTTCATCAATCTTCCTTAGCAGAGTCTAGGATCCATGTTTGATCATCCTCAGCATTGAGTCAGCCTTCATCTTGGGCTTTAAACAAGAAGTCTCACTAGATAATCTTTCTGCCAATCCTTTCATCCCTTAATAATTAATGGAGTGCTACCCAAATCAATCATTTTAACAAAAATCCCTGGAAAGGGTTAGCCTCCAAATCATTCCTTCATTTTTATAAAACCCCTGGAAAGGGTTAGCCTCCAACATCTGTCTAAAATAGTCAAAAATCCCTGGAAAGGGTTAGCCTCCAAATCATTCCTTCATTTCAACAAAAATCCCTGGAAAGGGTTAGCTTCCAAAGTCAATTAATAAAAAAAAATGTCAAATAATAAAGATTTCTCTTAGGAGATGATTTCCCCAAAAGAGTCAAAACCCCTGGAAAGGGTCAGCCTCCAAAAAAACATGATAAAGTCAGTCTTTTAACAGACAAACTCACCAGCTGAGTCAAAATCCCTGGAAAGGGTTAGCTTCCAAAGAAAAACAGTCTTTTAATAAATATAACCTCCTCAGTAGAGTCAAAACCAACAAAAACAGTTAGCCTCAACCTTGGGCTTCATGCAAGGCACCCAAACAATTAAACTCCCCTGTCAAGAGTCAGCCTCAACCTTGGGCATTGTACAAGGCAGATAATAGAGTCTCCCCAGTGAGTCCTTCATCACTCAGTAGCCACAACCTTGGGCTTTGTACAAGGCACATAAACCATACTTTCATGTGTCAAAGATTCCTAACACTTAGGATCTTTCCCCATATAGTCATCCATACTTAATTCATTTAAGAGTCCGCCACAACCTTGGGCTTTGTACAAGGCAGAAAATAGTATTTTTCCCTAGCTACAGTCAGCCACAACCTTGGGCTTTGTACAAGGCATATAAAATAGAGTCATTCATTCAATTATCCTCAACAGTTAGCCACAACCTTGGGCTTTGTACAAGGCACACAAATAGAGTCTCCTTAAGTAGAGTCAGCCTCAATTCTGGGCTTTATACAGAACACAAAAATACCCTGTAATTAATCCCCAGTGGAGTCCTCTCCCAGAGTCAATAATTAATTAATCAATCAAAAAGCCTCAAGCTTGGGCCTCATACAAGCCAGCTAAAGTCAAATCTTTTATACAGTAGATAGACATAGCTTATCTCTATAGAGAGATATTTTTACTACTCTACCACATTCAAACAAACAAACATTTCAATTTCAATTTCAATCAAAGTCTCCCATTTAGGACTCTGAAAGACATGCTCTGGCACATCCCCAGACTTGTACACTTTCCCTAATTTGGACGAGCATCTTTCTTTCATTTAAGAGGCATCTGACTGGCATACTTGCACACACAAGTAAGGTCCCCCTCTTGAATGAAATGAACCCAGTTATTCTGTCACTCTTTCAAAATGTTTGTGGTAGAATAGTACAAATACCTCTCTGTAGAGATAATTTCATGTCTCTTTACTGTAGACAGAGATTTAATTCCAAGCTTCAACCTTGAGCTTCAAGCAAGGCACAAAAACAATTAATTTCCCTAGTTAGTTCCCCGAACTACATTAAGCTCTGACTTCCACTAGGGATATGTAGGCATGAGGTTCACAAGGAATCTCAGCGAGCTAATAAAATACCAAAAATAGTCAGTCTGTCTATCTGTCTGTCTTTCTTTAAACAATTCAATTCCTTCTCCTAACACAAAGGAGAAACTTTCCCAATCATTAGCAGCAAACACAATCACAATGACACAGAGAAGGTTCCTGTAGAGTACTACAGATATGTAGGGTGTTTAAACACTTCCCTATGTATAACCGACCCCCCGGACTCCAGAATTTCTAGTCTAGGTGTAAATCCCCACACTTAGCAAACTCCTAGGGTTTAGTTGAGATCTTTTTTTCCCTTTCCTATTCGTAGGACAAATAAGAAAGTTCGTGTGATATCGTAGGAAGAACTGAAATAAAATTCATCCCACCACGGGCGCACTCTCCTTCCAAATTTCGCGTGAAGGGTTTAGCGTGCCGTCCTCCCAAGTGAAACGGGGAGGTAAAGAAAACGACACCACAGAAAAATGGCGACTCTGCTGGGGATATAAGTGTTAAAAACCTTGGTTTTTCATCCAAACCAATGGTTAACCTGTTGCTGGTCCAGCCCCAATGAGGAATTAGGGATGCCAAATTCCCCCTCAAACAAGAGAGGTCCTGCCTAACCTCTGTGTCATATCATGTGTTTGTTGCATATATATTTGTTTACTTTGTTTATTCTGTATCGGGAAAAGGGCTTGATTCCCCCTTGTGGTGAGAAATCCTATACCCGGATTTGAGTGCAGCATAAGATAGGATGGAGGATGTCTTCCCGGTGAAGGCCCTCTAATCTTGGTTTCCAAGTCTACTCTTGGGATTTGCCTGGCTGGTTGTGATTAACTGCGCCACTGCATTCCGAGACTGATTTGTACCAGGAGGACCTAGAAACACATTAACCCCACTTAAAGCCTTTTTAGGACGTAGAGCGGTGATTACGGAAGTAATTGTTACGCAGATACTACACTCAGAGAAAACTCTCTTATAGATACCAATCAACGTATCTTTAAGGTTGAGCAAAAACTCTGAGACCCCTAGAACCCGTTCTACAGGTACAAAAATCCTTAACCTTAGTTTACCATTGGGGCGGGAGACTGCGTTTTGACTTCATGACCACTATACCTTTCAACGCCATGTTTGTTTAAAATTCTTGTGTGTGCATTCATGCATTCATGCATCATTCATTAATAAATAACTAAAAAACAAAAAAAAGAGTCTTTTTCGAGTCGTTTTTCAAGGAAACTAAATAACGAACGTTTTGAACTTCATAGAAAGAGAGAAACGGAGAAAGGACTTAAGGATCTATACCATGGATTATGGGAGAAAGAGAGCTAGGAAATACACCTTCAAGATTCCCCAGGTCGAGGAACTGGGAAAACTCGGAAAACTGGTGGTCAACCCCCAGGCTTTCAAGGAGAAGTATGGAAAACTTCTGCCTTTGCTCAATACCAACATTGTGGATGGGATTCTTCCCACCTTGGTACAGTTTTACGATCCAACGTATCACTGCTTCACCTTTCCAGATTATCAGCTCATGCCTACGTTGGAGGAGTACTCTCATTTGATTGGAATACCCGTGTACGCGCAAGATCCGTACTCCGGTTTGGAAAAGAATCCTGACGACATTATCATTGCTGCAACTACTCCTTTGAACGTAGTCGACATCAGAACTCATATGGTGAGTAGAGGAGGAATTCAAGGATTGCCCTCCAAATTCCTGTTTGATCAAGCTCGGTACTTCGTCAGCATCCAAGATATGAGCGCATTTGAGGAAGTCTTGGCTTTGCTTATCTACGGATTGTTTTTGTTCCCTAACATTAACGATTTCGTCGACATCAACGCAATTAAGATCTTCTTAATTGGAAATCCAGTTCCAACCTTGCTTGCGGATGCCTATCACTCTGTGCATTCAAGAAACCTGCAGCGAGGAGGATTAATCACATGCTGCGTACCGTTGTTATACGAATGGTTCGTTTCGCACCTGCCAAAGTCTAGCACTTTCTGGAACATGAGGGATGGCCTTTACTGGTCACAGAAAATCATGTCTCTCACTCATACAGACATTGATTGGTGTAGTCCTGACAACGACGAAACCAAGATCATCTTCAGTTGCGGAAGTTTTCCCAACGTACCCCTTATTGGAACTAAGGGAGGAATCAGTTACAATCCAGCTTTAGCCCGTCGTCAATACGGCTATCCTATGAAAAACATTCCAAGTAACATCCAATTGGAAGGTCTGTTCTTTAAGAACATCGACGATCATGGCAACATGCTGAAGAAGGAAATTGTCCAAGCCTGGCGTCTTGTTCACAGCAAAGGGAGAAGATTGTTAGGAAAACATCTTTGCATCTCCCTGGATCCTTACCTTCAATGGGTACGCGTCAGAGCATTCAAGCTCAGGATGCCATATCAACATCAAGAACCTATTCCCCTAAGGGAACCAATTTACCTTTTCTCCACCGATGTTGAAAAACTGCAAGCGGCATTAAACAAGGTATGCCAAGAAAGGAATGCTTGGAGGAACAAGTACCGAATTGTCAACACGGAAAATGTTGAAATTCAAAATATCCTAAGAAGGAAGGATGAGTTACTTGAAGTACTCGATCGACAAGTGACACAAACGTCACTTTCTCATCATATCCCTCCTGCTTCCTGGATCATCGATCAGCTCACGTCAGAGAACGCTCAGCTCAAGAAACAGAAGAAGATGTTAGAACGTGAAGTCGGCTCATCATCAAAGTTTTAGAGTCCTTTCTCTCAGTTTCTCTGTATTTCTTTTTCAAAGTGTGTAAAAACGGCGTTTTCGCTTAATTAATAAAAGTGTGATGTTTCATAACGTAATTATGGTGTTTCCTTGAAAAATATTAACTTAATTACATATCATACATCGCTTTAGTCGTACGCACTGACACGAGAATTGTCGCGGATCTAATAGTCACTTTCCTTTATCCAGAAAGAGAGGAGGAGAAGGAGGTGAACCAAGACTTTCAAGCTGTCTCATCCATACAACACTCGTTCAAGTCGCAAGAAAAGAATGGAAGACTTTGAGCAAGAGAATGAAGAACTCAGGGAAGAGATTAATACTCTCAAAGGTACTGTTGAAAGACTCAATAGTATGGTAGAAGCCCTGGTAGTTGCGCAGAATCGACCAACGCCAGAAGAACCACAAAGGACTGCGGTTTCCGAGATTGTTTCTACTCCTATTCCTCAGTATACCATGCCGCCTGATCGACCTTGGGGCATGCCGTATAACTTTACTCCAGAAGGGTACATACCTCCAGCTTCTGAAGCTCCAAAAGTCACCATGGATATGCGTCCACCGGAGGGTTACAAACCTCTGGAAATTGAAGTTCCAAGAGCAACGGCAATGGGTTTCGCACAACAGAACGCTGAGATTCCAAGATCTGCTGTCATGGCTTCTCCACAGCCCATTATGCATACTTTTCCCCCGCAAGGCGGACAAGTATATCATCACGCTCCAAGCGAGGACGCTGGCGTGTATGAAAGATTGGATGAGTTCCAAGAACAGTTTCTGCAAATGCAGAAGGAACTCAAGACTCTCCGAGGACAAGATCTATTTGGAAAGAATGCTGCAGACCTCTGTCTGGTTCCAAATGTTAAGATTCCTCATAAATTCAAAGTACCAGAATTCGAGAAGTACAAAGGGAATTCATGCCCACAAAGTCATCTTGTGATGTACGCTCGAAGAATGTCAACTCAGACTGATAATCAACAATTGCTCATTCATTATTTTCAAGACAGCCTGACTGGTGTTGCGCTCAAATGGTACATGAACTTGGACAGTTCAGAGAATCGTACTTTTCGAGACCTCGGAGAGGCCTTCGTCAAACAGTATAAGTACAATCTGGATATGGCTCCCGACAGAGATCAACTCCGGGCCATGACTCAAAAGGATAGAGAAAGCTTCAAGGAATACGCTCAGAGATGGCGTGAAGTTGCTGCTCAAATTTGTCCACCACTTGAAGAGAAAGAAATGACAAAAATCTATCTCAAAACTTTGAGTCCATTTTACTACGGACGAATGGTTGCAAGTGCACCAAGTGATTTTACTGAGATGGTAAACATGGGTGTACGTTTAGAAGAAGCAGTTCGAGAAGGACGTTTGAACAAAGAACCAGAATCCTCTGTTGGTCCAAGGAAGTATGGAAGTTCTTTCCAGAAGAAAAAGGATCAAGATGTCAGCAATGTCTTGCACAAAATCAAGAAGAAATTCCAACCTCAAGTTGCAACAATAACTCCGGTTGTTAACTCGGCGCCAGCTTATCAACCCCAGGTTTCGCAACAACAAACTCAACAAAGGTCGCAGCAACCTCAGCAGCAGGTTCGACCTCCAAATTACAACAATCGGGCTCCAAGGTATCCTGCCTTTGACCCCGTACCAATGCCGTATGCAGAATTGTTTCCAACATTACTGGCAAAAGGACTCATTCAGACAAGGAGTCCTCCAAATCCTACAAATAGTTCCTCACCATGGTATAAGGCTGACCAATCTTGTCCCTATCATCAGGGGGCACCAGGTCACAATATTGAGAACTGTTTCTCTTTCAAGATTGACGTCCAACGATTAGTGAAGAGCGGAATGCTATCCTTCAAAGATACTAATCCAAACGTCCAAGCAAATCCTTTGCCGCAACATAAAGAAGCTTCAGTAAATCTGGTAGATCAACACCCCAACGTCATTCAAATCTACGACATTCGTCAGATAGGGGAAAATCTTGTCAAGATGCACGCTAAACAAGCTGGGTATGGTCATGTACCACCTCACAACTACTTCACATGTGAAATTTGTCCAAGGAATACTCAAGGATGTGCCGTAGTTCAAGCTGCATTACAAGAACAAATGGACTTAGGATGGATTCAACATATCCGAGTCAGAACTGAACATGACATCAACATGGTTCAAGGATGTCCAGGAGAATACAAAATCTACAAAGTTGAAGACCTTGAAGGATTGGTAGTCAGGTTCCACAAAACTTTAAATGGACTTGCCTACTTTGGAACAGATTTCCACGCTTACAGTAGATGCAGAATCTGTCGAAGAAATTCACGAGGATGTTTACGTGTTCGCAACGATATTCAAAAGCTGATGGATGACAATACCATTACTGTTCTTGCCAACAGAGAAGATGATGAAGTCTTTACCGTATCTCCTCAAATTAATCAAGTTGAACCTATGCAAGTTAAGTATGATAGCAGGAAAACAGCAGTTGCACCGCTAGTCATCTACTTACCAGGTCCTGTACCGTATGAGTCCAGCAAGGCTATACCATACAAGTACAACGCTACATTCATTGAAAATGGCAAGGAAATACCATTACCGTCTGTTGTCAACATTGCTGATGTTAGTCGAGTCACTAGAAGTGGACGAGTCTTCAACAGAACAACGGAAAATGTGGAGAAACCTTCGGAGGAAGTACCACATAGGCAAGACAATCTTCCGACCAATGCTGTTCAAGCGAAAGAAAATGATGAGATCTTGAAGTTAATCCAGAGGAGTGAATACAACATTGTAGACCAGTTACTACATACTCCGTCTAGGATTTCTGTTCTTTCCCTGCTATTGAGTTCTGAAGCTCATAGGGAAGCTCTACAGAAAGTTTTGGAACAAGCTTTTGTAGAACCTGGCGTTACTATAAGCCAATTTAACAACATCGTTGCCAACATCTCTGCGGGAACTAGCCTAAGTTTCTGTGACGAAGATCTTCCTGAAGAAGGGGTGGACCACAATCTTCCACTTCACATCTCAGTTGGCTGCATGGGTGATACACTCACAGGAGTCCTAATAGACAATGGATCCTCTCTCAACGTCATGCCTAAATCAACATTATCAAGATTATCTTTCGAAGATTACCCTCTAAGAAAAAGTCATGTCATCGTCAAAGCATTTGATGGATCAAGGAAGTCAGTTTTCGGAGAAGTAGATCTTCCCATAACTATTGGACCTCAGACGTTCAAAATCACTTTCCAAGTTATGGACATTCCAGCACAATACAGTTGTTTGCTAGGTCGCCCATGGATTCATGAGGCTGGGGCAATTACTTCAACACTTCATCAGAAACTGAAGTTCATAAGAAATGACAAATTGGTAACCGTATGTGGAGAACGAGCTCTGATCGTCAGCAACCTGTCATCATTCTCCGACATAGAACCAAAAGAAGTTGTTGGAACTAAATTCCAAGCACTTTCCTTGGACAAAGGAAAGGAGAAAGCAGCGTCTATTTCTTCATACAAAGATGCAATCCAAGTTGTAAAGGATGGCACTACCAGTGGTTGGGGGCACATTAATATTCCTACCAACAACAAGAACAGAACGGGAATTGGATTCTTTCCAACATCATCAAAAACTATCCCAGGAATTGAGGTAGTTCTCCCGATTCAAGAAACTTTCTGCAGTGGAGGTTTTCTTCAACCTGTTCAACAAACAGTCAATACCATCGGTTTGGAAAACACCGACGAAGAGGAGTGGTTATCCTATCTTAACAAAGCAGGATACATCTCCCTACCAGAGTCTGATCCACCTTGCTGTTATCCGACTAAAGGATCTGAAAGTAAGACTCAACCAAGCAGTGATGAAGTTACTGACAGCTTCACCACCAGAAGTCATGGTTCATCAGAAGAAGTTCCTCCTATCCCCAAAGAGACTTGGGATACATTAGGAGAACCAAGCGGAAAATTCGACTACATGGTGAAATACTCCGCTCCTGAAAGTTCAAGAATCTCTCTTGAAGATATTGTTCCAACTGGATGGAACAGTGATTTTGAGTACCTCTCTCAGCCAAAAGAGATATATAACCCTTGCTATTCATCATCAGCATCTGGTGAAATCATCATTGAGGATTATATCCCCAAATCACCTTCCGAGGCTAAGGATTTAGAGTTCACATATCTAGTCAATGCCATCTTGGGAGAAGAGCAAGACCAAAATACAGAAGAGGATAATCTCGAAAGTGTCTCCGACAACGAGTCTCTCCATTCAGAAGATTGGAAGTTTCCTCAAAAGAAAGTTCGACATACTCCACTTAGAAAGGGGCATGCTCACACCGCTCAGTCTGCTGAAGTAGAAGAAGATCGTCTGAGTGTTGCAAAGACAGTGGTTGGTAAATCAAGACCTACCACAGGCCAGCTTAAGCCTAAGGTTCCAGATTACTTAGTGGACAATGGGGTTCGCCACTACTGGACAGCTGTTGAAGTTTCAACTGTTGTTCGCACTCCTAAGTAGGAACCTTCACCGTTATTTTGTCCTCTCACCATAGCCCAGGGTGAAGAGATGTTTCATAGGGCTTTGCATTTTACTATTTCTTAGTTAAATGTCCCTCTTTGCTTCGCCCAAAGCAATAGAGTTTTGTTTTATAGGGTCTTTGTTTCAAGAAATGACTGTCCATAAATAAAAATGTCATTCTGTTCCTTCGTTTAGTTTTTTCCTTTTCTTTTTTTTCGGAAATTGGTAATCCTAAAAAACACCTTAAAAAACATCAAAATTATTAACTGCATACACCGAGTCTTCCCTCGTTGTCTAAATAAAACTTATCACACATATGCAGATTAATCATAAAATACCCCGTTGAAACGTGCGACCGTATGACTTCTCCAAGCTTTGAGTTTCCTGTATTCGAGGCAGAGGAAGAAGAAGACGAAGAAATATCAAAGGAAATTTCACGGTTACTTCAACAAAAGGAAGAGGCCATTCAGCCATACAATGAGCCTCTAGAGATCATTAACCTTGGTTCCGATGGAAACAGAAAAGAGGTTAAGATTGGAGCTTCACTCAGTTCAGAGATCAGAGAGAGTTTGATACAGCTGCTCAAGGAATTCTCAGGTGTCTTCGCTTGGTCTTATCAAGATATGTCAGGGTTGGATACCAGTATAGTGGAGCATCACTTGCCGTTAAAAGCAGAATGCCCTCCGGTCAAGCAAAAATTAAGAAGAACTCATCCAGAGATGGCCATGAAAATCAAAGAGGAAGTTCAAAAGCAAATCAACGCAGGTTTCCTCGTCACTTCAGAATACCCTCAGTGGTTAGCCAACATTGTTCCCGTTCCTAAGAAAGACGGAAAGGTCCGCATGTGCGTCGACTACAGAGATTTGAACAAAGCTAGCCCTAAGGATGATTTTCCTTTACCACATATTGATATGTTGGTAGACAGTACAGCAAAATCCAAAGTTTTCTCGTTCATGGATGGATTTTCAGGATACAACCAAATCAAAATGGCACCTGAAGACATGGAAAAAACAGCTTTCATCACCCCCTGGGGCACGTTCTGTTATCGTGTCATGCCTTTTGGACTAAAGAACGCAGGGGCAACTTATCAAAGAGCCATGACTACGCTTTTCCATGACATGATGCATAAGGAAGTGGAAGTCTATGTGGACGACATGATTGCCAAATCAGAAAATGAAGAAGATCACATACAGAATCTGACAAAGTTATTTCAATGCTTACGGAAGTTTCAGCTTCGCCTGAACCCCAACAAGTGCACCTTTGGTGTCTACTCAGGAAAACTCCTTGGTTTCATTGTCAGCAAACGAGGAATTGAAGTAGATCCAGACAAAGTCAGGGCAATTCAAGAAATGCCTTCGCCCAGAACCGAGAAACAAGTTAGAGGATTTCTTGGACGTCTGAATTACATCTCTAGATTCATATATCTCATGACTGCAACTTGCGCTCCTATTTTCAAACTTCTACGGAAAAATCAAAGTTGCATCTGGACAGACGATTGTCAGAAAGCGTTCGACAGCATTAAGGAATATCTGCTCGAACCACCCATCCTGTCTCCTCCAGTGGAAGGAAGACCTTTCATAATGTACTTAACCGTCTTAGAAGATTCCATGGGTTGTGTCCTTGGACAGCAGGACGAGACGAGAAGAAAAGAGCATGCCATTTACTACCTGAGCAAGAAATTCACTGACTGTGAATCCCGCTACTCCATGCTCGAGAAGACGTGTTGTGCTTTGGCCTGGGCTGCCAAGCGTCTCCGCCAGTACATGATTCGACATACTACTTATTTGATCTCTCATATGGATCCAATCAAGTACATCTTTGAGAAGCCTGCTTTAACAGGGAGAATTGCCCGTTGGCAGATGGTGTTATCAGAATATGACATTGAGTATCACGCACAGAAAGCCGTGAAAGGAAGCATTCTAGCTGAGCACCTGGCTCACCACCCACTCAATGGTCATGAATCAACCAGTTACGATTTTCCGGACGAGGACGTCATGTACCTCAAGATGAAAGATTACGACGAGCCACTACCAGACGAAGGACCTGAGATAGGATCCCAGTGGGGCTTAATCTTTGACGGAGCTGTCAATGCTTATGGACGAGGAATTGGGGCAATCATTGTTACACCTCAGGGTACCCACATTCCATTTACCGCCAGATTAACTTTCAAATGCACAAACAATGAGGCCGAATATGAAGCTTGCATCATGGGTCTCGAAGAAGCCATGGATCTAAGAATCAAACACTTGGATGTGTACGGAGATTCTGCTTTGGTCATCAATCAAATCAAAGGAGAATGGGAAACACGCCAACCAGGGCTAATTCCTTACAAAGACTACGCGAGAAGATTGTTACCATTCTTCGACAGGGTAGATTTTCATCACATTCCTCGTGAAGAAAACAACTTGGCTGATGCATTAGCCACACTCTCTTCCATGATTAGGATAAATCATTGGAATGACATTCCTCGGATCGATGTTATGCGCCTGGATAGGCCCGCTCATGTGTTCACAGTAGAAGCAATCATCGACGACAAACCGTGGTACTACGACATCAAGAACTTTCTTCAAAAGCAAGAGTACCCTCTTGGGGCATCAAAGAAAGATAGAAAAACTTTGAGAAAGTTAGCTTGTAGATTCTTCCTGAATGAAGATGTTCTGTACAAGAGAAACTTCGACATGGTTCTGCTCAGATGCGTTGATAGAAAAGAAGCAGAAATACTCATGAGAGAAATACATGAAGGTTCCTTTGGTACTCACACCAATGGACATACCATGACAAGGAAAATACTGAGAGCAGGATATTATTGGCTGACGATGGAGTCAGATTGCTACCAGTACACAAAGAGGTGTCACAAATGTCAGATCTACGCCGATAGAATTCATGTGCCACCATCTTTGCTCAACATACTCTCTTCCCCTTGGCCTTTCTCCATGTGGGGAATCGACATGATTGGAATGATCGAACCAAAAGCGTCCAACGGACATCGCTTCATCTTGGTAGCTATAGACTATTTCACCAAATGGGTTGAAGCAGCTTCATATGCAAACGTTACGAGACAAGTTGTCGTCAGGTTTATCAAGAATCACATCATCTGTCGCTACGGCATTCCTAGCAAGATAATTACTGACAATGGGTCAAATTTGAATAACAAAATGATGAAGGAGCTTTGTGAAGAATTCAAGATCGAACATCACAACTCATCTCCTTACAGACCAAAGATGAATGGAGCTGTAGAAGCAGCTAATAAAAACATCAAGAAAATCATTCAGAAGATGGTCATTACTTACAAAGATTGGCATGAAATGCTCCCGTATGCTCTTCATGGTTACCGTACATCAGTACGTACTTCGACTGGAGCAACTCCTTTCTCCCTTGTATATGGCATGGAGGCAGTCCTACCTGAAGGATAGATAAACACTTAGAAAGGGGGGGGATTGAATAAGTGTGACTTTAAATCTTGGACGATAAAAATAAATTGCACAATTATTTTTATCCTGGTTCGCTGTTAACGAAGCTACTCCAGTCCACCCCCGCAGAGATGATTTACCTCAACCTGAGGATTTAATCCACTAATCGCACGGATTACAATGGTTTTCCACTTAGTCCACGACTAAGTCTTCCAGAGTATACAGATCACAACTTGATCACTCCAGGAACACTGCTTAGACAACTGCTAAGACTTTTCTAGAGTCTACTGATCAACACGATCACTCTAGGCTTAGTTCACTCCTAAGACTTCTCTGCTCAGCCAACTGCTAAGACTTCCTAGAGTATACTGATCACACGATCACTCTAGTTCCTTACAATTTAATGTAATCAATTCAAGAGTTTACAAATGCTTCTTAAAAGCTATAATCACAAACTGTGATATTTCTCTTAATCGTTTAAGCTTAATCTCACTAAGATATTACAACAGCAATGTAGTGAGTTGATGAAGATTCTGAGCTTTGATTGAACAGCGTTTCAGCAAGTTAATGTGAGCGTTTTTGGTGTAGAATCGTTAACCTTGCTTCTCATCAGAACTTCATATTTATAGGCGTTGAGAAGATGACCGTTGAGTGCATTTAATGCTTTGCGTGTTCCGTACAGCTTTGCATTTAATGTTATACGCTTTTGTCAACTACCTCGAGCCTTGTTCACGCTGTGTCTACTGACGTTGCCTTTAGTAGCTTTAACGTTCCTTTTGTCAGTCAGCGTAGTCTGCCACGTGTACTTCCTTCTGATCTGATGTTTGTGAATACGACGTTTGAATATCATCAGAGTCAAAACAGCTTGGTGCATAGCATCTTCTGATCTTCTGATCTTGAAGTGCTTCTGTTGCGTGATACCATCTTCTGATCTTCAGTGCTTCTGATCTCATGTTCTTCTGATGCTTCCATAGACCCATGTTCTGATTCTGCTTCGACCATCTTCTGATGTCTTGCCAGACCATGTTCTGATGTTGCATGCTGAACCATTTGAGACACAACTTCTGAGCGCTGAATTATGCGTACTCTTTATATATTTCCTGAAAGGGAAATTGCATTGGATTAGAGTACCATATTATCTTAAGCAAAATTCATATTATTGTTATCATCAAAACTAAGATAATTGATAAGAACAAATCTTGTTCTAACAAAATCTTGTTCTAACAATCTCCCCCTTTTTGATGATGACAAAAACATATATAAATGATATGAATTTGCGATCAGAAAGAGTAGACGGCAAAAGACAAATTACACAGCTATAGCATAAGCATATGAATATGTCTCCCCCTGAGATTAACAATCTCCCCCTGAGATAAATAATCTCCCCCTGAAATAAATACTCGAAGAACTTTGATAAAAGGCTTCCCTGATTATTTCGGTAGAGACGATCATATAAGCTTCTGCCTTCAGAGAATTCATAGCTTCTGACTTCTGCTTCCATTGGACAGCTTCAGAACTTGAATTTCTTCAGATCCTTAGAACACTCACAGCTTCTGATTCCTGCTTCCATCGTGGACAGCTTCAGAACTTGAATTTCTTTGATCTTCAGAACATTCACAGCTTCTGACTTCTGCTTCCATTCAGGACAGCTTCAGAACTTGAATTTCTTTGATCTTCAGAACATTCACAGCTTCTGACTTCTGCTTCCATTCAGGACAGCTTCAGAACTTGAGTTTTCTGGATCTTTTAGAACATTCACATCTTCTGATTTCTGCTTCCCTCGGATAGCTTCAGAACTTTGAATGTCTACCAACCTCACTTCATGCTAGATTTGTATCAGAACATTGTTGAATGTACCAGAGCATCATCAGAGCATCTCTACATCCTGAAATGTTACAGAACAAAAACTAAACGACAAAAGTCAGCATGAACGAGTTAGAACATAAAATGTATGTTTGAGCACATTATATGTATCAGAGCCATATAGGCTGAAATAATATATCAGAGCAAATAATGTATCAGAGCCATAACATTATATGTATCAGAGCAAATAGAATTTTGTCAGAACAGGATAGACAATGAAGCTTGTCAAATTCTATTATCAGTGCTTCTGATTCCCGAAGCTTGACAGCACTCAGCTTGCTTCAGTTTCCAAGAGCTTATTCCTTTTACAGAATAACGCTTCTTATGGTTTTGCTTCTAGTGTTTGCTTCTGAAGATTCACTTCTCTTCTGTGTACCTGCAAAACACTTAAACCATATAGAACTTGCAGTTCTTGTTAGTGAATGTGTGGGAGCCTCTTTACCCAGCAACTGATAGATTTAATCAAATCATTTATCATTTATCTTCTCCCCCTTTTTGTCATAACATCAAAAAGAATATTTAAAAAGATTCAGATGTATAGAACGACAAAAGAAAACATTTACTGGAATGTAAAACACAAAGAAACTTTTTATTAATAATCAAAAGATATTACAAAAAGATGTGCAACAAATAAAACTAGTAAGACCAAATCCTAGGACCCTAGCTAAGACAACGTCTGTGCCAGCATGCCATGAAGGAGTGAAACGCCTTATTGACTGCTTCTTGGGCTTTCAGGCGAGGGATCAGGAAGACTTGGTCCTGAAGCAGATCTTCCACCATCTTTACCAGAGACAACATTCTCAGCGGGTGAAGATGAAGAGATTTCTTCAGAAGAGATTAAGGGAGAGGAAAGGTTAGATGAAGAGGACGCTGAGTCTAGAAGGTCGAAAGATGAGGAAGAAGATGGAGATGATGGAGGGCTTTCACCAGGAGGATGAAAAACACGTCTAGAATAATTTCCAGACAACATGGCTTCGAAAGGATTCACCTTGAGAGGATCATAGGTGATTTTGATCTTTTTGGGTTTGGAAGGTGATGTTTCAACAGCTTTTCTTTTGTTGTTTTGATCATTTTCATTATTTCCTGGACTTGATGAAGAGTTCATGATGGGTTTGCAGAAAAATGAACAAGTAGGGTTTGATATGGAAAAGAGATAGATAAAGATGAGAGGGAAAGAGAAGAGTTTGAAGAGGATTTAAAAAGAAATAAAATGAAGCGAATGATGACATGCATTTAATGTTACGTGACGTGAGGAGAGATAATAAAGACAAATGAGGTGACTAGCACAGTTACCTATGGTCGGCGTCCCTTCAACTGCACGCGCGTTTATCCATGAATAGTAACGACAGGTTTACCATCCCGAGACAAAGCGTAACAGCTGTATTGCTTTAAAAGAGGTTCTGAATCAACTTAGACAATGAAACGTTAGTAATAACCGAATCATAATTTCTAAAAGAATTCAATCAGAACTTCTGACAAAAAAATGTTCCACATTCATTTCAGAAGATACTCATACATGAGAACTTCTCATCTTCTCATTCTGGGCATAAATCCATACTGATGTTCTTCAGAATGAACTTAAACCTATCTTCAGCCAGGGGTTTAGTAAAGATATCAGCCCATTGATGGTCTGTATCAACAAAGTTTAAAGATATAACACCCTTCTGAACATAGTCCCTTATGAAATGATGTTTAATCTCAATATGTTTAGCTTTTGAATGAAGGATAGGATTTTTAGATAAACATATAGCAGAAGTATTATCACAGAATATAGGAATGTTACTCTCAAATATCTGATAATCTTCCAACTGACTCTTCATCCAGAGCATCTGTGTACTACAACCAGCAGCAGCAACGTATTCTGCTTCTGTTGTTGATAGAGCAATGGTTGCTTGCTTCTTGCTGTACCAAGAGATCAAATGACTTCCAAGAAATTGGCAACTTCCTGAAGTACTTTTTCTTTCAATTCTGTCTCCAGCATAATCAGCATCACAGAATCCTACTAAGTTGTATTCTTTAGATTTTCTGTAAACTAAACCAACATTAGTAGTACCTTTCAGATACCTTAGAATTCTCTTAACAGCAGTTAAATGAGATTCTCTAGGATCTGATTGGAATCTAGCACACAAACAAACACTGAATAGAATGTCAGGTCTAGAAGCAGTCAGATATAGAAGAGATCCTATCATACCTCTGTATAACTTCTGATCTACCTTCTTACTTACCTCATCCTTACCTAGGATGCATGTTGGATGCATAGGAGTTTTGGCTTCTTTGCAGTCCAGAAGATTAAACTTCTTCAGAAGTTCCTTCACATACTTGGTTTGGTGAACATATGTTCCTCCTGATGTTTGATTTATTTGTATTCCAAGAAAATACTTGAGTTCTCCCATCATGCTCATTTCAAACTCAGCCTGCATAGACATAGCAAACTCCTTTCCAAGTGTAGCATTAGATGTTCCAAAAATAATATCATCTACATATATTTGACAGATTAAAATATCCTTTTCAAAGGTTTTACAAAAGAGAGTAGTGTCCACTTTTCCTCTAGTGAAACCATTATCTAGAAGGAAAGAACTTAAGCGTTCATACCAAGCTCTGGGAGCTTGCTTCAATCCATATAATGATTTCTTTAATTTAAACACATGATTCGGAGACATAGAGTCTTCAAAACCAGGAGGTTGATGGACATAAACTTCTTCATCTATATAACCATTTAAGAAGGCACTCTTAACATCCATCTGATAGAGAATGATGTTATGTTGAGTGGCAAAAGAAATTAATAGACGAATAGACTCTAACCTGGCTACTGGTGCAAAGGTTTCTGTATAGTCAATCCCTTCTTGCTGACTATAACCCTGAGCCACCAGTCTGGCTTTGTTCCTTACCACTTCACCTTTCTCACTGAGCTTGTTTCTGAAGACCCATTTTGTACCAATTATATTGAATCCATCTGGTCTAGGAACAAGATCCCAAACATCATTCCTTGTAAACTGATTCAGTTCTTCTTGCATAGCAATTATCCAGTCTGGATCTTCTAGAGCATGATCAACAGAAGTTGGCTCGATCAAAGATACAAGACCTAATTGACAGTCTGCATTGTTCTTAAGGAATGCTCTTGTTCTGATTGGATCATCCTTCTTTCCAAGAATGACATCTTCTGAATGACCGGAGATGAGTCTGGATGATCTTCTGACAGATGGTTCTTCAGAAATACTTAGATCCTCCAGAGAAGCTGATACTTGATCTTCAGATTCTTTGCTTCTGAGAAGCTCTGCTTCTGATGCATTGCTTCTAGGCTCAACAACTTCTGATATGTCGATATCATAACCTGCAAAATTATCAACCTGCTTTGGTTTTTCAGAACCAAGCTTATCATCAAACCTGATATTGATTGATTCTTCCACAACCAATGTTTCAGTATTGTATACTCTGTAGCCTTTCGAGCGTTCAGAATAACCAAGAAGGAAACATTTTTGAGCTTTGGAATCAAACTTACCAAGATGATCTTTAGTGTTCAGAATAAAGCATACACATCCAAAAGGATGGAAATATGAAATGTTGGGCTTTTTATTCTTCCACAATTCATAGGGAGTCTTATTTAGAATAGGTCTGATAGAGATTCTATTCTGAATATAGCATGCAGTGTTTATTGCTTCTGCCCAGAAATGCTTAGCCATATTGGTTTCATTGATCATGGTTCTGGCCATTTCTTGCAGAGTCCTATTCTTTCGTTCTACAACCCCATTTTGCTGTGGAGTTCTAGGACAAGAGAAATCATGGGCAATACCATTTTCTTTGAAGAACTCTTCAAAGGATCTGTTCTCAAATTCACCACCATGATCACTTCTGACCTTTATGATTTTACACTCTTTTTCAGATTGAATCTGAATGCAGAAATCAAAAAACACTGAATGAGTCTCATCCTTGTGTTTCAAGAATTTTACCCACGTCCAGCGACTATAATCATCTACGATGACTAATCCATATTTCTTTCCTCTGACAGATGCTGTTTTGACTGGTCCAAACAGATCAATGTGCAAGAGTTCTAATGGCCTTGAGGTAGAAACAACATTCTTAGACTTGAATGCAGGTTTGGAGAACTTGCCCTTCTGACATGCTTCACAAAGAGCATCTGATTTGAATTTCAGATTAGGGAGTCCTCTGACAAGATTCAGTTTGTTAATCTGAGAGATCTTTCTCAAACTAGCATGACCTAATCTCCTGTGCCAGACCCACTGCTCTTCAGAAACAGACATAAGACAAGTCACCTTCTGACTCATAAGATCTTGCAGATCTGTCTTATAAATGTTATTCTTCCTCATGCCTGTAAATAGGATTGAGCCATCCTTCTGATTTACAGCCTTGCAAGACTTTTGATTAAAGATTATATCATACCCATTGTCACTTAATTGACTGATAGATAAGAGGTTATGAGTTAATCCTTCTACAAGAAGTACATTAGAAATGGAAGGAGAGTTACCAGACTTTATAGTTCCAGAGCCAATTATCTTGCCCTTCTGATCTCCTCCAAACTTGACTTCTCCTCCAGACTTAAGCACCAGGTCTTGGAACATAGACCTTCTTCCTGTCATGTGTCGCGAGCATCCAGAGTCCAGGTACCATGACATGTTGTGCTTTGTCCTTCTCGCAGCCAAGGATATCTGCAATAGGAATAATCTTATCCTTAGGTACCCACATTTTCTTGGGTCCTTTCTTGTTAGATTTTCTCAAGTTCTGATTGAACTTGGGTTTGACATTATAAGCAATAGGAGGAACAGCATGATAATTTTTAATATGAGTTTCATGATATTTCCTAGGTTGTGTCACATGCTTCTTGGTGTGTGTTATGTGAAAACTTTGTGCATGTGAAGTGTGCCTAATATCATGAGAGTGGCCATACTTGAACTGATCATACAATGGCTTGTATGTGAGTTTCATTTCATCAACAGGTTCAAGTTTGTATGGGGTTTCACCCTCATAACCAATGCCAACTCTTTTGTTTCCAGATACGGCATATATCATAGAAGCTAGCTGACTTCTGCCAATACTTCTAGATAAGAACTTCCTGAAACTTAAATCATATTCTTTCAGAATATGGTTTAGACTAGGAGTGGATTTTTCTGAATTAGAAGGAGATCCAACATTATTGGACAATTTTAAAAGTTTTTCTTTTAATTCAGAATTCTCCAATTCAAGCCTCTTTGTTTCAAATTCAAATTGCTTTTTCAGCTTTTTGTATTTGAGACTAATCTGAGACTTGAGTTCCAGAAGTTCAGTTAGACCGGAAACTAACTCATCTCTAGTAAGTTCAGAAAATACCTCTTCAGAATCTGATTCTGATGTAGATTCTGATCCGTCATCTTCTGTCGCCATCAGCGCACAGTTAGCCTGCTCATCTTCTGAATCATCTTCTGACTCATCCCAGGTTGCCATAAGACCTTTCTTCTTATGAAACTTTTTCTTGGGACTTTCCTTCTGAAGATTTGGACATTCATTCTTGTAGTGTCCAGGCTCATTGCATTCATAGCACATGACCTTCTTCTTGTCAAATCTTCTTTCATCAGAAGATTCTCCACGTTCAAATTTCCTTGAACTTCTGAAGCCTCTGAACTTCCTTTGCTTGGTCTTCCAGAGTTGATTTAGCCTTCTGGAGATCAGGGACAGTTCATCTTCTTCTTCGGATTCTGATTCTTCAGGATCTTCTTCTCTGGCCTGAAAAGCGTTAGTGCATTTCTTGATATTTGATTTTAGTGCAATAGACTTACCTTTCTTTTGAGGCTCATTTGCGTCCAGCTCTATTTCATGACTCCTCAAGGCACTGATAAGCTCTTCCAGAGAAACTTCATTCAGATTCTTCGCAATCTTGAATGCAGTCACCATCGGACCCCATCTTCTGGGTAAGCTTCTGATGATCTTCTTTACATGATCAGCCTTGGTGTATCCTTTGTCAAGAACTCTCAATCCAGCAGTCAGAGTTTGAAATCTTGAAAACATCTTTTCAATGTCTTCATCATCCTCCATCTTGAAGGCTTCATACTTCTGGATTAAGGCTAGAGCTTTAGTCTCCTTGACTTGAGCATTTCCTTCATGAGTCATTTTCAAGGACTCATATATATCATAGGCTGTTTCCCTGTTTGATATTTTCTCATATTCAACATGAGAAATAGCATTCAGCAAAACAGTTCTGCATTTATGATGATTCCTGAAATGCTTCTTTTGATCATCATTCATTTCTTGCCTTGTCAGCTTTACGCCTCTGGCATTTACCGGATGTTTGTAACCATCCATCAGAAGATCCCATAGATCACCATCTAGACCAAGAAAGTAACTTTCCAGTTTATCTTTCCAGTATTCAAAGTTTTCACCCTCAAATACCGGCGGTCTTGTATAACCATTGTTACCGTTGTATTGCTCAGCAGAGCCAGATGTAGATGCAGGTGGATTTGTCGGAGTTTCACCAGCCATCTTTTAAATGAAGCGTTTTTCTCTTCCTGAATCTTTTTCTAAACACGGTTAAGTGCTTGCACCTTAGAACCGGCGCTCTGATGCCAATTGAAGGATAGATAAACACTTAGAAAGGGGGGGGATTGAATAAGTGTGACTTTAAATCTTGGACGATAAAAATAAATTGCACAATTATTTTTATCCTGGTTCGCTGTTAACGAAGCTACTCCAGTCCACCCCCGCAGAGATGATTTACCTCAACCTGAGGATTTAATCCACTAATCGCACGGATTACAATGGTTTTCCACTTAGTCCACGACTAAGTCTTCCAGAGTATACAGATCACAACTTGATCACTCCAGGAACACTGCTTAGACAACTGCTAAGACTTTTCTAGAGTCTACTGATCAACACGATCACTCTAGGCTTAGTTCACTTCTAAGACTTCTCTGCTCAGCCAACTGCTAAGACTTCCTAGAGTATACTGATCACACGATCACTCTAGTTCCTTACAATTTAATGTAATCAATTCAAGAGTTTACAAATGCTTCTTAAAAGCTATAATCACAAACTGTGATATTTCTCTTAATCGTTTAAGCTTAATCTCACTAAGATATTACAACAGCAATGTAGTGAGTTGATGAAGATTCTGAGCTTTGATTGAACAGCGTTTCAGCAAGTTAATGTGAGCGTTTTTGGTGTAGAATCGTTAACCTTGCTTCTCATCAGAACTTCATATTTATAGGCGTTGAGAAGATGACCGTTGAGTGCATTTAATGCTTTGCGTGTTCCGTACAGCTTTGCATTTAATGTTATACGCTTTTGTCAACTACCTCGAGCCTTGTTCACGCTGTGTCTACTGACGTTGCCTTTAGTAGCTTTAACGTTCCTTTTGTCAGTCAGCGTAGTCTGCCACGTGTACTTCCTTCTGATCTGATGTTTGTGAATACGACGTTTGAATATCATCAGAGTCAAAACAGCTTGGTGCATAGCATCTTCTGATCTTCTGATCTTGAAGTGCTTCTGTTGCGTGATACCATCTTCTGATCTTCAGTGCTTCTGATCTCATGTTCTTCTGATGCTTCCATAGACCCATGTTCTGATTCTGCTTCGACCATCTTCTGATGTCTTGCCAGACCATGTTCTGATGTTGCATGCTGAACCATTTGAGACACAACTTCTGAGCGCTGAATTATGCGTACTCTTTATATATTTCCTGAAAGGGAAATTGCATTGGATTAGAGTACCATATTATCTTAAGCAAAATTCATATTATTGTTATCATCAAAACTAAGATAATTGATAAGAACAAATCTTGTTCTAACAAAATCTTGTTCTAACACTACCTATAGAGGTTGAGATTCCATCAATGAGAGTTTTGATGGAGGCAAAATTAACAGAAGCCGAGTGGTGTCAAAGCAGATTCAATGAATTGAACTTAATCGAAGAAAAGCGCATGACAGCTTTATGCCACGGTCAGCTATATCAACAAAGAATGAAGAAAGCTTTCGACAAAAAGGTTCGACCTCGCACAATCAAAGAAGGCGACCTTGTACTCAAGAAGATTCAATCTTTTCTCACAGATTCGAGAGGGAAATGGACTCCCAATTATGACGGCCCCTACGTGGTCAAGAGAGCTTTCTCAGGAGGAGCCTTAATACTCACGACTATGGATGGAGAAGAATTCACCCGTCCTGTGAACGTCGACGCAGTCAAGAAATACTTCGCCTAAATAATTAAAAGAACAGCTCGCTAAGTTGAAAACTCGCAAAGAGCGGCTTAGGCAAAAAAGAGCGTCTCGGTGAATCGAAAACCCGAAAGGGCGATTCAGGCAAAAGTTAGAGACATAAAAAACAAACAATCAATCCCGGTAAACTTAAAACCCGAAAGGGGTAGTTTACGCAAAAGTTAGGGATATATGGCAAGTAACTGTGTTCAGGACAAACTTGATCATTCGAAATCCATAGCGGAGTGTTCATCAGCAGTAGGTCATCTTCTACGAAGCACGAATACAACGCAACTTGGAGTGGAAGGGAAAGATAACGGTCGTCACGTTTCATCGTAGCCCTTTTCCCGAAAATTACCAATTTCCAACTTTGTAAATACTCCATGGAATCAAGCATTTGGCTGATTACCATTCCATATATAATAATTTGAGCCTTGTGCTTTTCCTTTGCAATCTAGTCTTATTCAGTTTCTTGGAATGCATTTTAAATTTAAACAGTCACTTTCTTGAAACAAATGTTTTCATAAAATAAAAATGAATTTACTTGCAAAAATAAAGGTGAAATTTCTTTCTAAGGTTTACAAACAATAGGAAGAATGCAAACAGTTGCTCCGAGAACGGTTGAGACTCCGGGAACCAATATTTCCCCATGAGGTCGCTTTGCGAACATCTCCCGATGACGGATCTTCACTTCAATTAATATTACTCACTTCGGACAGCGGACAACTGGTAACCAGATATTCCCAACAGAGTTCGAACTACAAGAAGAGGACATCTTCTGATCAACAAGAATTTAAGTCGTATCATCAGGGTTTTACATCCGCGACAATTCTATTCACATTCACTTTACATTTTATAATTGTCATAATATTCATGCATACATTACAACTGCATAGTCAAATTAGGCTTTTAATCATGAGAATGCCCGAGTCATGAGGGCATGAACTCAAGTTTCCCCTGCAAGTCCTGGAGAAACTTTTTCCTTCAAGACAACAATCCATGTAGAGAGATTTCCCCAAGCAAGTCAACAGATGGTAGTCTCCCTCAAAGAGATAGTTTGTTCACTTTTGGAATCCCTCCGCCGAGATTCTCCTGCAGAGCGGCATTCGACAGTCTTCTTCAGATAAGATAGTCTGCTTCACATTTTGGAATTTTCAGAAGTTTGGTATTCCCCCAGCAGGGTCAAGTGATGCTACTTCTTATCAAAGAAAAATTCAGAATCTTCCAGCAGATCGACAAATGATTCCCCGACAGAATCAGTAAATGGTAGTCTTCGTCCAGAAGATAGTTCATGATCCCCAGCAAAGTCAGCAAATGGCAGTCTCTTTCATCAGAAGACAGTTTGCTCACTTTCTGTCACAACAAGATCAGCAAATGGCAGTCTCTTTCATCAGAAGACAGTTTGCTCACTTTCTGTCACAACAAGATCAGCAAATGGCAGTCTCTTTCATCAGAAGACAGTTTGCTCACTTTCTATCACCACAAAGTCAGCGAATGGCAGTCTCTTTCAGCAGAAGACAGTTTGCTCACTTTCTTTCATGACAGGGTCGACAAATGGCAGTCTCTCCCAGTAGAAGACAGTTTGCTCCCCAAGCAATTGGCAAATGGCAGTCTTTTCCCAAGAAAAGACAGTTTGTCTGCTAAATACTCAAGAGATCGACAAATGGCAGTTTCTTCAAACAGTTTGTCTGTTTCTGGGATGTTTAACTCCCCACAGAGTCGATGAATGGCAGTTTTCCTCTTAGGAAAATAGTTCGTTGATTCCCCAGGCACCAGTCGATGAATGGCAGTTTTCACCCCGAAAACAGTTCGTCCGCCTTCAAACAAAGTCATTAGCCCCTCAAAAGATCATGAGGCCATATGACATTCTTTCAAAGACGTCAAGTCAAAAGGGAAGATGGTGAAGTTTCTTTACAGCCGTCAAATGGCATCTTATCTCCAAGCGCTGATAAGAAGTTTGACGAGGAAACAAACCTTTGAAGTTTCTTTACTAGCCGTCAAATGGCATCTTATCTCCAAGCGCTGATAAGAAGTTTGACGAGGAAACAAACCTTTGAAGTTTCTTTACAGCCGTCAAATGACATCTTACCTCCAAGCGCTGGTAAGAAGTTTGACGAGGAAACAAACCTTTGGAAATTTTCTCTTTATCTGAGATATTGTCCAAACGCAACTAAGACCAGTTTCGAGATTTGGACATCCGGAACAAGAGGAGGTTGTTTACCTTTTTCTAAGTATCAACACTTAGTTAAAGAAGATGGATTGCGCATCCTACATTGCCATCCATTCACCAGAATCCACATCAAGTATTTCTGCAGAAGTTTGTATCATCATCCCCCGCCAAGCGCGACAACGGGATCAAGTCATGCAAAGACTATGTCAATTACAACATCTCAGGAGCGCCCAAAATTCGGGCATTCTTTGATATTTAAGTCTCTTTTACGCAGGAGAGATCGAGATCTCAATCTCTCTCCCTCCAGATAAAAGAAACTTAAATAGGGGCATCTGTCATACCCTAATTTTTGACCCCCCTGAGATGACATATCTTCAGGATTTTCATCAAGTCAAAGCAAGTACCCAGAGCAGCCTGACATTCAATCGAGGGTGTTCAAAGACAAGAAAACTCAGGCAAAGGATCAATCAATAGAGGGATTAGTCTCTAATACAATCATAAGACTCAAAAGCCTCATTATTACACCTATGATTGATTAGACATCCAGTCATCTGAGTACAGGTTTACTCAGGTCACCAGGCTAGGGTTCTGAGCCTATCGAGGACTGAAATCAGGGATCACATTTGGGAAACCCTAAAAAACCTCAGAGGGTCATTCAAAGACATCAATCATCTTCAAATAACTCATATTACAAGATCCACTGGACATTACATCTCAGTTCAAAGCCTACAGTCATCATTGTCCTCTGGTCGACAATTAGGGTTTTTGACCTAATTCACCAAGATAGTTGACTTTTGATCAGGGCATGAATCCAAAACTCAAGACATGATTCAAGGGTCTCTACTACCTCAATATAATCCATTTACATCATTCATTTGAGGAAAAGATTTTGTTTCTACACAAAAGTCCAAAAATTCACTTTGTCAGGCAAAAGTCAACTGTGAAGGATCATCATTGACTTTTAAGGTTTTTGGTCAAAAAATGACTTTCAAAGATCAATATCATCAATATATGGATGTCAAAGTCATTTGGCCAAAGAAATTCAAAGAAATTCATCAAGGAGCGAAAAGTCGGGAATTAGGGTTTTTGAGGGCATAGTGAGAACTCAAAATTTCACCTACACAACTCAAAAAACTTCCAACATGAAAGTTGTAGATCTTGCAAAATAAAACAACATCTTACAAAGGAACTTTTTTCAAAAGATCAACCATTTATGAAGTTTTGGAAATTTTGAAGTTTAGGTCATAAACACTTAGAAATTTTTCTAAGGGTTTTAACCTAGTTTTCTTCCAACTTTGACCTCATTTTTCACAAATTTCCCAAAGGATTCTGAAGAAGACATAAACTAATGATTTAAAGTAGATGTTTAAGGCTTTCCAAATTGTGTTCAACCTTCTCAAAATTCAATTTGAGCTAAGAGTTATGCTTGTTCAAAGTTGGCCTCATGAAGTGAAATTATAGGTCATGCATCATTTTGGAACTTTGAAGTTTTGTGCACATGACCTCAAATACATATGCTACATGACCCATAATACATCTGCAAACATGCCATGCATTCATTTTCACCATGCCATGATAATTGAAGAAGATTCCTAAAACAAGAACATGTGATTATGTAATGATTACATTTGAGAATTTATGGCAAATTGATGAATCACCCAAGGAATCTTCTCACCAACCAATTAGAGCTCACTTTGCATCTGAATTGTCCCCTAAGATCAGATAGAATCAATGGATAGGGGAGGTGGCTCGAAAATGCAATGATCACACTTGGATATTCTTTGAAATTTCTTCATGGCTAAGAAACCAAACTTGCTTCACTAAGGAAGCTCACTACTCTGCAGCTATACTGATCCATTTGCCTATAAATACAGATGCATTCCTCATTCAAAAACACACCAAAGCAACCATATTACTTGCTTTCTCTTTCTCTCCTCTTGTTCATTGTTTTTCAAAGTTCTTTGGCAAGAAGAATCGATTTCTTCAAACCAGAGCTTATCTTTGGGAAGTGAGCATTCTAACATCTCAAGGGAGGTCATTTGAGGTGATCCAAGCACCTGGATCACTTCTGTAAGTGGAGGAACACCATTGTTGCTCTCACTTTGGAGCATTTGCAGTTGGAGGTCCATGGAGTGATTCAGAAGGTTTCAAGCCAAGCCAATCATCCAGACACATTCCTCAGGTCATAATGGAGCTAACCAGATGGCTGCAGCTCATCTGTAACTCCAAATTCAACAACCTCCATGTTCACTTGAAGCTGAAATCGAGGGAGGACCATAGAACAATTCAGAAGGATTCAGGCTATAATAAACATCCAGTTAGCATCATTGAGTCTCAGGGAAGCTATTGAGATCATTCATTCAAGCCCAGGTGCTCTCAATCATCCTCACGACCTTCAGTTTCAGAGGTAAGTTTCTGAACCTCACCTCTTTAATTTAAGCACTCTTTGTGATAAAGCTCGATTCTATCTTGTTCAGCATCATCAGAGGATTGAAAACCCGCTATCATCATTCATTTATCTTTCAGCATAGCCATTTAATTTGATTTTTAAGTTCTAGGGTTCTTCACGATTTCTGGTAAATTAGTTAGATGTAGTTAATATAAGTACATGTTAGTTACATATTTAGAATCGTGAGTGAATTTAGAGCAAGTTTCATGTTTACATCATGGCAAATGGTTGAGAAACGAGTGAGTTCAGAAATTCAAATTCATGGAGCTTGAGGTTGAAGACGAAGATGGTGGTGGCGCGCAAAATTCAAATCTCAGGGCAGAGTTTATCTTATTTTGAGTGGTATGCGTTTTATAAACGACTGAACAATTTGCCCCAGTGGCCACCTATACGCCCTTAGTCTCATCATGCCACAAGTCTGGGGTTCGAATCCCCCTCGCCCCAGACTTTTTGTTTCTTTTATTTTTTTCATGGTTTTACTACTTGTTTGAAAATATAATGAATTGAAGGCAAGTTACTATCACCATGTGCGCGCTGGCCCAGTGGTTTGGTTTTGGGTGTATGACATAAAGGGCGTGGGTTCAAACCATGGTGAGACCAAAACATTATTTTTATCACTAATTTCCTTCATTCTTCTCACAACTTCACACAATTAATTCACCTATCAAATTAATTTATTTTCACTTCATTTTTCACACACTTTTTATTTAACATATCTATTTTGTGAATAATCAAAAAAATCATAAAAATATTATTTGTTTCATGTACTTTAATTAGGTTTAAAATAGTATGTTTTTAAGTGTTTTCTTAAATACTTTAAATATATATATTTATTTTGATTTAACCTAATCATTTTATAAATAAGTTTATGATAAAACCCTAATTGTTTAGGTCTTAATTAAGTAAAAATCTTTATTTTCACTTTAATTAAGTTGACTTTTGTCAAATTTCAAAGCTGTTTCCAATCTCCGAATAAATCAAAGGATTAGGGTTTTCAAACAACGAGACCTTGTATCATTCCAAATCATTTTCAAACTGTTTTTATAACCAGTACTGTAAAGTACTGGGCCTCTAATAGAGTGTAAGTCCCAAACACCTTCTCTTCTTAGCTTGTTTTCAAAACCATATTTTCAAAATCTTCTTTCTGTTTTCAAAACATTCTTCTGGTATTTGAAGGGCATTATTCCCGGTGAAACTCTTCAGATACCTATGTGACCTTTGTCCATCTTCACTTCTTCTGTTTTCAAAAACCATTAACTGTTTATCATGTATATATTCAACTGTTATCAACAAAACAACAAAAATACTGTTGAGGCTCTGTACATACTTCTTCAATGGCCTCCACTCCATCCAGGTTAGGCTTTACAAGCTTTCAATTTACAGTCTTTGTTTAAATTACTGTCAAAAATAAACTGTGCATATATTAGTTTAGAACTGCGTTTGAGTATAAACCTTAGGACAGTTAAACTATATATATATTATAGGAATATGACCTAGGATTGAGAATGTCTTCCCGGTGAAGGCTCTTTCCTAATTAGAGATCTGTAGTTCAAACCCCCAAGATGAATTATTCCCGGTGAAACATCTTGGCAAAAACCTTAGAATCCAAATAATAGGACACATCCACCCAAAGAGGAATTATTCCCGGTGAAACCTCTTACCCATTTGCTTAGAGCCAAAATAAGTTCAGAACCACATAAGCTTTCTCTTGTGCTATAACAAGGACCCTCGATGACCCTCGATTAGCCTCCTCTTGGGCTTTGTACAAGGACCCACAGGCTTCTTAAAAGCATTTCCAGCTTCCTCTTGAGCTTGTATACAAGGACCCATCAGGTTTCTTATAAACATAGGAACAGGTCTTTAGTCACCTTTTAGCCTACCCTGGTGAGTTTCTTCCAATTTAAACCAGACTTTAAACAAGCTAAGTTTGTCTCAATTTCACATTGAGTACATTTTTGGAATGAGAGACATGGACAGTCTCTGTCACCCTTATCTTCATCAATCTTCCTTAGCAGAGTCTAGGATCCATGTTTGATCATCCTCAGCATTGAGTCAGCCTTCATCTTGGGCTTTAAACAAGAAGTCTCACTAGATAATCTTTCTGCCAATCCTTTCATCCCTTAATAATTAATGGAGTGCTACCCAAATCAATCATTTTAACAAAAATCCCTGGAAAGGGTTAGCCTCCAAATCATTCCTTCATTTTTATAAAACCCCTGGAAAGGGTTAGCCTCCAACATCTGTCTAAAATAGTCAAAAATCCCTGGAAAGGGTTAGCCTCCAAATCATTCCTTCATTTCAACAAAAATCCCTGGGAAGGGTTAGCTTCCAAAGTCAATTAATAAAAAAAAATGTCAAATAATAAAGATTTCTCTTAGGAGATGATTTCCCCAAAAGAGTCAAAACCCCTGGAAAGGGTCAGCCTCCAAAAAAACATGATAAAGTCAGTCTTTTAACAGACAAACTCACCAGCTGAGTCAAAATCCCTGGAAAGGGTTAGCTTCCAAAGAAAAACAGTCTTTTAATAAATATAACCTCCTCAGTAGAGTCAAAACCAACAAAAACAGTTAGCCTCAACCTTGGGCTTCATGCAAGGCACCCAAACAATAAAACTCCCCTGTCAAGAGTCAGCCTCAACCTTGGGCATTGTACAAGGCAGATAATAGAGTCTCCCCAGTGAGTCCTTCATCACTCAGTAGCCACAACCTTGGGCTTTGTACAAGGCACATAAACCATACTTTCATGTGTCAAAGATTCCTAACACTTAGGATCTTTCCCCATATAGTCATCCATACTTAATTCATTTAAGAGTCCGCCACAACCTTGGGCTTTGTACAAGGCAGAAAATAGTATTTTTCCCTAGCTACAGTCAGCCACAACCTTGGGCTTTGTACAAGGCATATAAAATAGAGTCATTCATTCAATTATCCTCAACAGTTAGCCACAACCTTGGGCTTTGTACAAGGCACACAAATAGAGTCTCCTTAAGTAGAGTCAGCCTCAATTCTGGGCTTTATACAGAACACAAAAATACCCTGTAATTAATCCCCAGTGGAGTCCTCTCCCAGAGTCAATAATTAATTAATCAATCAAAAAGCCTCAAGCTTGGGCCTCATACAAGCCAGCTAAAGTCAAATCTTTTATACAGTAGATAGACATAGCTTATCTCTATAGAGAGATATTTTTACTACTCTACCACATTCAAACAAACAAACATTTCAATTTCAATTTCAATCAAAGTCTCCCATTTAGGACTCTGAAAGACATGCTCTGGCACATCCCCAGACTTGTACACTTTCCCTAATTTGGACGAGCATCTTTCTTTCATTTAAGAGGCATCTGACTGGCATACTTGCACACACAAGTAAGGTCCCCCTCTTGAATGAAATGAACCCAGTTATTCTGTCACTCTTTCAAAATGTTTGTGGTAGAATAGTACAAATACCTCTCTGTAGAGATAATTTCATGTCTCTTTACTGTAGACAGAGATTTAATTCAAAGCTTCAACCTTGAGCTTCAAGCAAGGCACAAAAACAATTAATTTCCCTAGTTAGTTCCCCGAACTACATTAAGCTCTGACTTCCACTAGGGATATGTAGGCATGAGGTTCACAAGGAATCTCAGCGAGCTAATAAAATACCAAAAATAGTCAGTCTGTCTATCTGTCTGTCTTTCTTTAAACAATTCAATTCCTTCTCCTAACACAAAGGAGAAACTTTCCCAATCATTAGCAGCAAACACAATCACAATGACACAGAGAAGGTTCCTGTAGAGTACTACAGATATGTAGGGTGTTTAAACACTTCCCTATGTATAACCGACCCCCCGGACTCCAGAATTTCTAGTCTAGGTGTAAATCCCCACACTTAGCAAACTCCTAGGGTTTAGTTGAGATCTTTTTTTCCCTTTCCTATTCGTAGGACAAATAAGAAAGTTCGTGTGATATCGTAGGAAGAACTGAAATAAAATTCATCCCACCACGGGCGCACTCTCCTTCCAAATTTCGCGTGAAGGGTTTAGCGTGCCGTCCTCCCAAGTGAAACGGGGAGGTAAAGAAAACGACACCACAAATTGGATCCAAGTATTTAAACAAAAGCTTAACGGCCATCGCTTAAGATACTTGAAAGAGTATTTGCTAAATCGGGTTTTTAGAAGTCTTTAATGGAGTTTAAACATCCAAACAAAGGCTTAACGGCCATCGCCTAAATGTTTAAAGAACAAATTGTACAAGTACATACAAACTCTTCTTTCCATTATACATAAAATGATTTGATTAAAAGAAGGTGTTTTTTTGTAAAAAAAAGGTGAATTAAATCGAGTTTGAAAGAGTCTTGAATGGAGTTTAAACATCCAAACAAAGGCTTAACGGCCATCGCTTAAATGCTTAAAGAACAAATTGTACAAGTACGTACAAACTCTTCTTTCCATTTGAAACTCAAAATTCGATTCGAGTAAAAGATATTTTTTAAATCATTTTAAAATATTTTTCAAATCCTAAACATACATCTAAAGAAGATATTTTTGCCTTTTTATAAAATTTAGTAAATAAAACAAATAATAAACATTTTTTGTGATTTTATAAAAATATAACTTTTAACTAAAAGAAGAAATTACTTATCATTTTATTATATAAATAAAAAAGAAATGATATAACAAATTATAGAATAAAAAAGGTGAGAGATAAGCATATTGGGCCATGGGGTGTCAAAAACAGATGGGGGTGAGGCCCAACAACAGAATAAATAATAAGAAGAAGAAAAAAAGATTCATGGCCAGACCGGGTCGGGTCAGTGTGACCCGGGTCCGCCCACACAATTGGGTTTCGTTGGAAAACCCTAATCAAAAAGAAAGGGGCAGCAGTGCCTCTCTTGCTCACTTTCACGCTATGTTTCAGAAAAGAAGAAAAAAACCAAACACAAACCTCTAATCTTTCTCGATCTCTCTCTCTTCCCATTCTGCTTCTCACGATGAACAACAACAAACATAAAAACGAAAATCGAATTCCCCTCTCTGTTCTCTCGTTTCGTCTCTCTCTGCGAAACGAAACAACAACAAACAGAAAAAAAAAATCGGAACTCACTTCCTCACTCTATCTCTCTCTCGATTCAGTTCTCCCTCAGGTTCTGTTTACACGCTCGTGTTCTCGGTTCACTCTCGAAATTGAAACAGAACGCACACCACAAAGCAACACAACTTATAGCAATACATCGTAGCAAGCACAACGACAACAATATAGCAGCAAAAGCAATATTATATATTTACAACGAATAATAATCAACTAGCTACATGAAGAGAATAGAACCTAGATTTGAAGTAGAGATAATAAAGTTCAGGAAACCAGAGGTATGTCCTTCTTCTTCTTCTGAAAATATGGAAATCGTTGGACGTTGTGTTGAATTCTGAGATGTATTGAATGAGTTGGGTGAAGTTTTTTTTTTTGTGTTTTAATTTGTATGAATGATTCAGTAAAAATTTTACAGAGTTTTGTGTGTGGTTTGTTTTCTCTTGTGAAGTAAGGTTGATGGAGGTTTTTTCGGTTTTGTGAAGATTATGAGTTGAGGTGAGTGAAGATGGTTGTTAGGTGGTTCTGAGTTGCAAATGGAGAGTGAGTCTCGGGGGATGTGAGCAGAGTTTCAGTTCAGATGTTTGTGTTAGGATTATTGGTGGCTTTTTCGTTGGCCTCCCCCTTGGTGAATGAAAGATGAGAGGTTTAAATAGGGATGTGATTAGGGTTTGGATGATAATTTGAGATGTAAATTGGGGGGAAATTGGGAGAGGATTTGAACATATATGGCAACTGTTTTTGTGCTTTTGCTTATGCAGGTTGTGTATGATCATTTTGATGAAAGTTCTTGGACAGACTGTGCACAGCAAGAAGCAGGTTTGGCTGCAAGTGAGTGGAGCAGCAATTTTGGACCTTTATGCAGGGTTTTGGAGCAGGCTTGATGGAGCAGGGTGAAGGCAGAGGCGTGGGATAGAAGTGAAGATGCTGGATTTTTGTTTAATTTCTGTACTATTTTTTTTTTGTGTAAAATGGGCTTCTAACTAAATGGGCCTAGACTAATAAAAACCCTCTCTTTTTTTTGTTATATACTCTTTGATTAATAAAAAAAACTAAATAAAAATCTAAACCTAAAATAAAATAATAACAAAAATTAATCTACAATTATCTAAACAAATTTATATTTTATTTAAAATGATGATGATAAAGAAACTAAAATCTATGGAATCTAAAATAAAAATTCGAAAAATGGTAACTCGAATAAAAATATGCAAAGATGTGAAAATGCAAGCTATTTTTATCGACTTTATCAAAAGTCTGTTTTTTCAGAATATGCAACGATGCGATGTTTAAATGACGAATATACATGAAATAAAATGGGACAAGCCAACTATGAATGAAGTATGAGGGTCAAAAATTGGGGTGCGACAGGGACATGACAGATAGAAGGCGCATTCATGCGGTTGGCTGGGAACAGGTTACGATGCCAAAGGCCTTGGGAGGAGTTGGGCTTCGTGACTTAAACACGTTTAACCTAGTCTGCTTAATGAAGTTAGGATGGAACGTGTACACCAATACAAACAGTTTTTGGTGCATGGTGCTGAAAAGTAAATACCGGATACTTGACAAGGAGGATTGTACGAAAGTGAGGGTAAATGATTCATGTTTGTGGAAAGATATTGCCAGAACTATTCCTTGCATGATAAGTACTGGAAAAATGATCATAGGAGATGGTACAAGTATTAGGGCATGGGAGGATAATTGGCTCGGTCATGAATATCAATTGCGTAACTTTGATGTTAATGTTCCAGACAATCTTAGCAGAGCACTAGTTTGTGATTTGGTTACTGAGGAGGGAGAATGGAACTACCAGATGCTTGATCATTGGTTACCAGAGCAAATAATTGAAAAGATGAGATCTTGTTTGCCCCGATCAAGGGGGGTACTAACGATGTTTTCTGTTTTGCAGGTACAGGCCATGAGGAGTTTTCTATTAAAGCTATGTTCAATGAGCTTGAAGGCTATAATGATGAAGAGTTATATGGTGACTGGAGTAAAATATGGAAAGAAATAGTTCCTGAACGGTGCAAGACTTTCATGTGGTTACTCAAACATGAGAGATTGCTTACCAATCTTAACAAGAGCAAAAAAGGATTGGGGAGTGCAGTTTGCAAGCTTTGCGGAGATGTTTGTGAAACTAGTATTCATGCGATCCGTGATTGTCAGGAATGTGTGAAAGTTTGGGAGAGTTTGATTCCTAGTGACCTGATGATTGAATTCTTCACGGCAGATTTGAAGAGTTGGATCCAACTGAATTTAAACTACAACAATAGGAGCATTAAGAATTGGAGAAGTACCTGGATTATTGCTTGTCATACCTTTTGGACTTGGAGAAATCAAGCAGAGCATGAAGAAAATTTTATGAGGCCTCATGATCCTGTAAATCACATACTTCGAAGAAGTGAAGAGTTTTTTCAAGCAGTGCAGCTGTTTAAAAATGTTAATATTGCGGTGGCTGGAAACAAGTTGCTAGGGTGGAAACCTCCTACTAGAGGGATGATTAAACTTAACACGGATGAGGCTTGTAGGAAGTCAAATGTTGCAGGATGTGGAGGTGTGATTAGAGATGAGTTTGGAAGATGGCAAGGTGGCTTCTCCAAATATGTTGGGTGTAGTAGTGCACTTCTGGCAGAAATGTGGGGGGTGTATGAAGTTATAAAACTGCTTCACAAGTTGGGTTATAATCATGTGGAGATAAATATCGATTCTATGGAAGTAGTGACAGCTTTGGAACAAGGTGTAGTGTGTGATGTGGATTGTGTGGCTATTCTTCGCCAGATTCTCCAATAGTTGAAAATGCTCGACACTGTCATCATATCACATACCTACAGGGATGCTAATGCATGTGCTGATGCTTTGGCTAATCATGGATGCAACAACAAACGATATATATTTTTTGATAGAGCTCTGGATTTCCTTGTTGAGTTACTAGATTTTGATTTTGCTGGAATTAGTATTCCTGCTGGCAATTTTGTGTAGTTGTTTTTTTTTTCGGGCGTTAGGCCTCTTCATCACCAAAAAAAAAAGAATTAATTTCTAAAGATCAATAATTATTAACAATAATACTTAATAAATATAATAATAGATTATTTTTAAATGAGGGTAATTAAAATAAATATTCAGTACAAAAAGAAATCAATAAAACAATTATCAATATGATATTTTTAATATTTATATATTCCTAACAATTTTTGTAATAGATCGTGGTGGCCATATAAAGTGATATATATATATATATATATATATATATATATATATATATATATATATATATATATATATATATATATATATATATATATATATATATATATATATATATATATATATATAACCATTTAAATCTAATTATTCTCTATTAAAATGCACTAAACTGAATAATAAAAAGTTTTTGAAATGCACAGTTTAAACTATAATATTGGAATAGAATCGGTTACAAAAATAATGAAGGGAGTTGGAATAAGAAAAATCGGTTACGGGAATGAAGGCCAAAAGGATTTTAAAGTGAAAAATAAATGGGAACGTGAAACAGACCAGAAATCAAGAAATAAAACATCATGAATTGGGAAGGAAAAGATTGAGTTTTCTTATATGATAGATTTCAAAGTTGTTAACAAAAACATAAGCACCAATATATATATATATATATATATATATATATATATATATATATATATATATATATATATATATATATATATATATATATATATATATATATATATATATATATATATATATATATATATATATATATATATATATATATATATATATATATATATATATATGAACCGAACATAATCTAATTTAGTTTTAGAATAGAATTACAATCTCAATTCTACTTTTTACTTCAAAGCAATCTCGTCATCTGTAAAAACTTGAAAATGCGCATTTTTATTCCTTCCATTCTCCGTCTTTTGTCTCACAAAAAACATGTATATATAGCAAGAACATTTTTGGAATAAAAAAATGTTAATCACTCGTATCGTAAAATATATTAAAAAATATATAAAAATAAATAAATTAAAGTGAAGAAATTAAAACTTTATTCAGATGTGGTTATAAAATAATAGGATTATTACCATTTTACCCCCTGCCATATAGGTCATTTCTGGTTTACCCCCCTTTAAAATTTTTTTTTGAAAAACAACCTTGTCATTTCAAAATACTAACTTTTTAGCCCCTAAAGTCAAAATCCGCAGGAAAATCTGGTTAAACATGAGTCGCCACCGACTTTTATATCGAAATGTCGCGGTTAAGCATGAGTCGCCACCGACTTTTATTTTATCCAAATATCGGAAAGGTTAAAAGAACAGGAAAAACCTTTTAAATAAAAACAAGGTTCGGGGGGTAATTATGCAAAGGGAAGGTGTAAGGCACCCTTTGCATCCATGGTTTTCCATGGGCTCTTAATTGCTTTGCTCTTTGTTTTCAGAAATGTAGAAGAAAAAGAATATGGACTTTAGCTCGTAAATGAGCGTAGCCATTTTGAAGGATTATGAGAAAGAATATGAAAAAAAAGTTTTAGAGCAAGGCAAAGCAATTAGGGGCAATTACCTTATAGTTTGAAAAAGGAGTTCTTTTAGCCTTTCAGGGTGAAAGGGTCTATCCTTGCCATAAGAGGGCAGGAAGCCTTTCATTTGGAGGTTGAAGGGTCGTCGTAATGTCGTTCGCCATAAGACTGACCCATGCCATAGAGAGGCAGGTAGTCTAAGGGAAGGACCAGAATAGCCTTTCGTAGGCAACCAGAGGATACCTCAACCTTTTCGTAGGCAACTTCCGAGGGTCGAGATCATGTTTAGTGTATCGAAGGCAGCATCATTAGGGACCCATGATCTTAATCGAGGCAACATGGCTGAGGTATCCTCGTATTCGAGGGACATGGCTATTCCGCAAAAACACAAGGCAACAAAGGCAACAGGCAGCAAAGAGGTTACTCCAAAAGCGTGCGTGGGTGCAACAATCACGTGGTTAACTTCGATGACATTTATCTTGTAAAATTAGTGATTCTAGATTCAATTCAAAGTTATCACTCCCTAAAATTACTAACCACATCAATTAATAATTAAAGCAATAACGGGAGAGGGAAATTGAAACTAGCGGGATAAGATTTATAGGTTTGAGACAAGTAATAATTAAGATTTAAGTTTAGGGTTACCAATTATTCGTAGCCTTGGCAATTGACAAACCCTGAAAAGGTGGGAAGAATAGCAAGTGAAAGTAGGGTGAGTGCATTATCAATTCAGGCATAAACAGGGTTAACCCTAATCAATAAAAGTAAAAATACGAGAAAGGGAAAGAATACTTAGCTTCAATTGACGAAGGTTGATAGGCAAAGGTTTGCCTCAAGCCTTAAGCATTGACCCTGACCATCAGAGAATTGGCAAAGAAAAAGGAAAGGAATGAATGTAGGAGAAATTCTATGTGCGAGGAGATTAAACCCTAATTAAACAAAATAAAAGGTAAATAATATTAATAAAAAAAAGGTTTAGAACTTAGCTTCGTTCTTTTGACGTGGCGCATAGTCGGAGCGTATTCGAGAAGTGAACCTGAAAAAAGGCATAGAAAAACAGATATTTTTAGTGTAGGGAACGATCGTTGAAAACCCTGATTAGGGTACGAATTGAAAAGAAAAAGAAAATAATTTAATTAACTATTGGTCTGACGACCTAATTAATTGAATCGGGTCGAGAAAATAAAATCGAGCCTGAAATATATTTTTAAGGATAAAAACAAAATATATATGAATTTTTGAAATAATATACATAATTAAATACATAAATAAAATAAGAAAAAGAAAATAAATATAATTAAATAAATATATAATAAAATGTATAATTAAAATAAATATATAAAATATATAATATATAATTAAGAAAATAAAATTAATATAAATAAATATAACTAAATATAATAAAACATATTATTATATAAATAAGTATATTATATAAAATATATAAAGTAAATAAATAAATATATTATATATATATATATATAAAAAGTTTTTTATAAAATATATATATAAACTTAATATTAGAAAATAAAAAAGAAAAAGAAATAAATTGATATATATATATAAATTGATATATATATATATATATATATATATATATATATATATATATATATATATATATATATATATATATATATATATATATATATATATAAATACAATAAAACTATGTTATATAATTAAAAATAAAAAATTTGGAAAATACTTAGCTGGATCCTGTGTGGCTCTCGCATGAGGGTTCACCGTAGAGCAGCGTCCCCTTGAAGGTCGGATCTGAACCTATGAAGATCTGATGGTTGATCATGGAGGGCATATGGTAGGGATATGGGAGCGCTGTACACTGGATCAAGAATGTTTGTATTTCATATAAAATAAGACGGAGCGAAGGGTCGAACCTGCGCCCTCAACCTCGAACGCCTCTCCCTTTTGCCAACTCAACCACACGCTTCAATTGTTAAACATTCACCATGCAATTATAATAAAATAACAATGGCAGATTAAATGAAAATATGCGCTCGAAGTTCAAATGGGCCAATCGTATGGCAACACATCATCGTCTTCCTCAAGAACCTGCAAATTAGTCTGAGAATATTGCTACGATTTAGCCATGGACAGGTTCGTGGCCAATGCACCTGTAACAATGAAAACCTCATACGAACATCATAAATCTTTCGCGAATATGCCATCGTGTTCGTCCAGAGTCCCTGCATATGGTAGGCTGCATAGTTCTTCCTAATTTCACCTATTTTAGAAAACCCTAATTTGGAAGCTCTAACCCTAATAATGGCGTTTTCTTTTATACGGCATAAAAATGCAATTAAGCTTCCAGAAACATTCAGAACATCAAAACAAACATACATATGCAATCGTATTTCAATATGGATGCTTGTATCATGCTATACGAATGAAGAAGAAGAATGACAAACCGTGAGCGTTTTGAGGTCGATTCTGGACTTGTTTCTTGAGTGTAAAGATCTGGATTGCTTCCAAATTCTTCCAGGGATGTGTTGTGATCGATGAGATGTCTCGGATTTGCTTCAAACTCGGAATTCAACTTTAGGATTTCTTGGAATTTTGAGCTCGGTTTTGGAACTCTTAGGCTGCAAAAACTAATGAATCCGACCCCTTCTCAATGCCAATGCGTTGTGTACTTATAGGTGAACATATTAGGGCAACAAAGCTGAATTGAATCTTTACCAATTTTTAATTGAAATTTCTTTGAAATTTGATTGAAATATATTCTGGAATCTTTCTATTTTTGCCTTAATTGAATCAATCTTGTTCCAATCGTACAATGCACGAAATTTGATTGAATTTTGGAGTAAATGTGGATTGGACTTGATTCAAAACAAATTTCCTTACAAATATTTTGATTTTCCTTTAATTTTATTGAATTTAAATGAAATAAAAATTCTATAAAATTAATTGAAATCAAATAAATTCGTGGGCAACGATTTATGGGCTCCCAATACCATAAGGAAGGAGTTTGGATCTTAAAAATATAGGCCCATTTGCAAAGATGTTCAAGTTCCTTCACATTTTTCCCTCCAAAATAGTCCAACTTTGACAAGGCCTATCTCTCTCAATTTTTGAGGTATGGAAGTGTTCTAGGACTTTTTAGAAACCTTAGGGAGTCCTTTAACCAATGTCTTTGGTCTCACATAAAAATTATTTTCCATGCTCCTTGTGTGTCCTTTTGAAAAAAGTGACTTTTTGTTGACTTTTGAAAAGGACCTATAATGTTTTGTTTCATATCTCTCAAATGAAGCATTTTTAGTATTGGCATGTGAGACACAAATTTGTAGATAATCAAATTTCCTTCAAAATGAGCTTGGGATGGAAAATTTTGGATGTTCCATGTGAGAGTTATGGTTGTTCAAAGTTCAGTTGACGTTCTCCTATGGAAACCCTAATTTAGAAACTTTTTGATTTGTTGATTTTTGATCTTTCCTTGATGAACCATGATCAATTCTTGATCAAATGGTGAATGATACTTCAATATGAGGATCTTGACAAAAAATCAAGAGTTTTGACTTTACTTTGACCACAGTTGACTTTTAGGTCAACCTAGTCGACTGTTGACTTTCTGAACCATTGAGTGACCAATCCTTTGAATTGAGAATTGATACTTGTTATGGAGGTAATGTGAAATATATTGAGCCATATAGGATGCCTTGGAGCCATTGATTCACTGATTTCCCTTTGAACAACCCAAACCTTAGTTTCTGATCCTTGTTTAGGAGAGTGTGCCTAGGAGCTTTATGTATTGATTTGAATTTGGATAGGAGAAAAAGTATGGGCAAATTTTGGGGTATGACAGCTGCCCCTGTTCAATTTTCTTATATCTGAAGATGTAGACTGGCATGTGTGCCTGTCGGAATCTGAAGGTAGAAGAGGATTGAACACTAGAATACCCAGGAATTTGCCCTAGCTGAAGTAGGGACTTTTGTCGGAGGTGGGCTTAAAGATGCCATTCGGATGTTAGGAGTATGGAGGGAATTGATTGTAGTGACTCTATCGTCATGACTCCATTGTCGTATTGTCTTGATTCGATTGTCGTGACTCCATTGTTATGATTATTTCTGAACTGAGTACCGAAATTAGATATGTGACTCTATTGTCGTGACTCCCTCGTCGTGAATCAGTTGTCGTGATTCCATTACCGTGACTCAGTTGTCGTGACTTCGTTGTCGTGACTCAGTTGTCGCGATTTTTTCTGAATTGAGTGTCATGATTAAGTATGGTTCTTTCTTTTGTCAGCACCATTCGTGGTGGCCGAATTAGGTCTTGGAGAGATGATCGTGTCAGTACCGTTCGTAGTAACTGAATTAGATATTGTTTATCTGCTTGTTCTTGTGTCCTGAAAAAGTAGAGTTAGTCTTTATGCAATGTTATGATGCATGTATTATGAGTTTCTCAAAATAAACGAGAAACTTGCATATGAGGTAATGTATGCAGTGTATGAATATGTTTATGATATATGATGTCAGAATATGATTTGTCCCTGATTGAGAAAATAAATCTCTGTATCATTGTGATTTTGATATCTGGTCTTGTTTTTGAAGATGCTCAGCTGGGGATTTATGATTTTGCTTGGGGATGACCAGTAGCTTGATGTACCCTGATTGGAGAGAAAAGATATTAGTAAACCATGTTGGAGAAGAGCCAAGTGTTGGAGAACCAGTAGTGTTGAAGGTGTAAACTCTGTTGGGGAGCCATGTCTTTGTCGGTCGAGCATGTTTGAAGATATCTTCTTGAGGATCGCTCTATGGGGATATGATTTTGTGAAATCGGAATTGCGGGAAGGCCTGGATGCCTTGAATATTGCCCCCAGTAGTATAGTGACTACCATTCATGGATTTGATTAGGACATGCCACTGAGTATTTGATAAAGATGTCAAACTAGACTTGCATAGATTTGCCCCTGCTAGTAGGAACTTTGAAAAGATTCGCCTCGCGAGGACTTTATGAGACGGGCACTATGGGCGACATGCCCCTAGTAATCATAGGCCAAAGACAATATCCCATGTTGGTTGGGAAGTAGCTTCAGATCTATTTGGATGCATGCCCCTGATTGTTTTGGCGCCCTTGAGAGATTCTTCGAATCTTGACTTGATTGCCCCAAATTGATTTGGGCAAAGCGTGCCATGCCCCTTGTATACGTAGGAGACATTGCTTCTCGGAGTAATCTTGTCTGTTGGGATAACTTCCTGTCATTAGTTGTACCCTGCGCAAGTTCTTTCTGATGCTAACATTTGAAATTATGTAGCAGAATATGTTTAATAATGAATTCATGAGATGCAATGCATACGTTTGTCTTGAGTTTTTTGAAAAAACATTAAAGCAAGAGATGTAAAATCATGATATTTGTAAAACATGCTATTTTCATAGAAGCGAAATATCCACTCAGTATTTTAGTAAACCTTAAGGAGTCGGGATACCTTTTTGGTGACAGTATGCTTTCGAACTAACCATGCTTCAATTAGGACTTTCAAGGGTTGTAACGTGGCTTGGTTCACGGTTTAATAAACAAAGGATAATGGATCAAAACTTGATTGTACCCACCCCTCTTCGTGATGATCTTCAGTCCTAAACTCAGTTAATTTCAAATTATGCATTCAGGTTCCAAGAGACTTTTGGATTTGCACCTTTGGTAATGATGATGGTTCACAAACAAAGAGAACTTTTTGAGATGGCAGACACTTCTTCCTTTTGGTAGTCACAACATTGTGTTGTTCAGGAATTTATTGACTTCTCTTCTTTCATCTTTTTGATATCCCTAACTTTTGCCTGAACTGTCTATTTTGAGCATACAGTCGGCGGGACGCCTTGATTTATGCCTAAGTCTTCTTTTTTACTTTTGACTTAGCAGGCTTTTCTTTGTATATATATGTTTTTTTTATTTTTCTTTTTTTTTGAAAGATATTGACTGCCTTGCTTAATGATTGATGAACCATTATTGGCTTTTGATTGACATCTCCAACACTTCTTTGATGTGTGCGGATGTACGCTTGTGATTGAAACCTTTGTTGAAAGGTGTACTGAATGATTCTCTTAAAATAGAATGCACAGCCAAACTAACTGAGAACTACCCTGCCCCAGGTTATGATCAAGGGTTTTAATTAGTACAAGAAAGAAACTTCTACTTCTTAGGCTCAAAGGGGTTGACGAGGGATTAACATCCTTATATCTCCATTGTTTAGGAATTGAAGCAATGCCTGTACATCGTCAGCATAGTCCGCTCAAAAGCATACTGTATGAGGTTGCGGTATCGTTTTCGTCATCCTCCTTCAAAAGGCTTACAGCTTAGCAGGAGTGGTATATCACAAAACATATGCAAAGTAACGACGCAATTTAAAATGAGTGATAGCGAAATAATTTGTTCAAGACAGACATATGCAATGCACTGATGATGATTATTAAGACAGATAATGTCTATCATAAGTCGAATGTTTAAACAAACAGAAAAGAAACATGCAAATGAAAGTAGATCTAATGATCCAAAAGTTCGTCCGTCTAGACGTCAATCAGTCTTGTCATGACTAGGCATAGGAGCGGCGATCACCACAGGAGTTTTCAGGAGGGTTGAATTTGATTTCTCCGTCATTGATCAGATCTTGGATCTTATTCTTCAATGTCCAAAAATTGTTTGTGTAATGTCCAGGACTGTTGGAATGGTACGCGCACCTCGCATTGAGTTTATAGCCAGAGGTGTTAGAATTCTTAGTAGCATCCCTCAGAGTAATCAATCTAATCTTCAACAGATGTTGTAATGTTTGAGCCGACGACATATTGATTTTGGTGAATTGACGCTTAGGTGCATCTGGCTTGCGTCGTTGTTGTGGAACTGGTGTAGGGATTCAGAGTATCCGGGGTTCGAGCTTTCGGAATACATATCTAATAAGAATGTTTCAGAATGTCCGGGGTTCGAGCTTCCGGAATGTATACCTGATTGGAATGTTTCAGAAGTCTGGGGGTCAAGTTTCCAGAATGTTCATCTGATTGGAACTTTCAGAATATCCGGGGTTCGAGCTTCCGGAATGTATATCTGATTGGAATGTTTCAGAAGTCTGGGGGTCAAGCTTCCAGAATGTTCATCTGATTGGAACTTTCAGAACGTCCGGGGTTCAAGCTTCCGGAATGTTTATCTGATTGGAATGTTTCAGAAGTCTGGGGGTCAAGCTTCCAGAATGTTCATCTGATTGGAACTTTCAGAATGTCCGGGGTTCGAGCTTCCGAAATGTATATCTGATTGGAATGTTTCAAAAGTCTGGGGGTCAAGCTTCCAGAATGTTCATCTAATTAGGATTGATTTGTTGATGATATTTTTCTGACCAGTTGGTCGACCGGAAAGGAAAAGTTAGTTTTATGTGATGTTATGAATGCAAATGCAATCTTTTCAAGGATCTTTAGGAATTTAGTTAGCAGCATTAGAAACATTCCAATCAAATATACATTCTGTAATACGGTGAACTGACTTTTATTTTAATAAGCAACAATGTTGCGGTGAGCATGAGTCGCCACCGACTTTTATTTTGTCCAATTTTAGGAAAGGTAAAAAGTACAGAAAAAGACCTTTTGAAAAGAAATCGGGCTCGGGGGGTAAGTTATGAAAAGGGAAGGTGCAAGCACCCTTTTCATCCGTAGTTATCTACGGGCTCTTAATTTGCTTAGCTCATGTTTGTTTGTTTTGAATTGAAAAGAGGCATAAGGACTTTAGCGTAAATGCGTAGCCTTAGTTTTTTGAAAGAATATTGAAAAGATGTTTTTTTTTATTGAGCTAGGCATGTTAAAAGCACTACCCTAATTAGTTGGTCCTTTTCTATGCTTTTTAAATTTCCTAGGACTATCCATACTATATAGAAGTAGGTAGTCCTTGTTTATATTGGAAGTGTACGGGACATCGAAGGGTCATCGATGGTCATTGAAGGCAACATTGTAGGGATACCTTAGCAATTTTTCGAAGGGACTATCATCATTTATCGAAGGCAACCTGAGGGACAAGATCATATTACTTTAGGCAACATCGAGGGACTATGATCTTTGTGATGATTTTGAATCGAGGGACCTTTTGCAAATGGTACCCCTACGTTCGAGGGACATGACCATTTTTATTCGTAAGGCAACCAAGAGGGGAGTACCCTAGAGGTGAGTGTGTGAGAAGTGTGTTGTATTCATATATTTAATCTTGAAGTTAGTGATCTAACGGTTGATTTTAATCTCATCATACAATCCTATTAGCCATACATCTAAGCAGTTAATATAGGTGCGGAAAGTAAAGCAGAAAAATAAAGGCCCTAAACTATTACATGGCTTTGGGAGAGATACATAATAGGAGGTGCGAAAAATAAAACCTAATTAAAACTATTACAACCTCGACGCAATTACAATAATCGATAAAAAAACACGAAGATAATAAAACAAATGAAGATATACAATAGGTGAATGTCCATGATAACGGTCCAATGCCTCAAAGTGTACCTCACAGTCAAAACAAAATGTCAGTAATAGAACACAAAATAATGTATGAGAAAAACGGTAGAAATATGAACAATTATTAATCGAATTTAAACAAAAGAAACTAGAATTAATTCATGAAGCAAAAAAATATATATATATATATATATATATATATATATATATATATATATATATATATATTTTTGGCATTAGAGAAGAGAAAAATAAATTATAATGAAATGTTTTTGTACCTTTTATTACTAAATTTTAAACAATTAAAAAGAAGAAATCAGCACAAGACAAAAGAAATGAGGGTGCAAATTAAGAGAAAAATGTTGGGCCCTGTATAGTTTTAAAATTAACAAGTCTGTTAAGGGGTGTTAAAGGAGCAATCCGAATGGGCTTTAAACCTTGAGCCCAAATAAAAATTCAAGACAACAATACCCTAGAATCCAAAGAGGGATCCGCCTCCCCTCATTACTCGGTTCTCTCTCACTCTCTGTACTTCCATTCTCAACAACGATTCAATACTCTCACTCTCTGTACTTCCATTCTCAACAACAATTCAATACTCTCTCTTTTCGAGTGAACACAGCAACAACAACCTCTCCACCTTCTTTCTAATCACTTCTGTTCTCAATTTTATTTCACAAGATTTCAGGGTGAACAAATAGTGATAACAAATAGCTTATGAAGAGATTCAAACAACAACGGCAACAAATTCAACAATCATACCCAATCAAAACCAAAATTACGCAACAGAATCTGAAAATTACTCAAGAAATAATCAGCAATATCAAAAGCAAAACGAAGGAAACCGACACTTACTGTAGGATACGAAGACCTCAAGTGCGGCTTGGTGTTGAGTCGGCTCACAGTTGAACCTATAGTTACGTGGAAGGAGTTGCTCAGGCTCGGTTCAGTTGCGATCGAGCGGACTCGCTGCGTTCTGAAACGGTTGGCGCTGAGAATTGTTGTTCGGTTGAGATTCGTGGAGAAGATTCTGACGGTGGCTGAGATACGCACTAACGGGAGTGAGGGGTGATTCTCGCGGTCGTAGCATGATTGGAGATGTATTCGGTTGATGCGATGACGTCGTCGGCGTCTGATACTGAGGCACGAACAATCTGTGGTTTCGAATCGCTTGCACCGTGAATAGCCTTGCGACTTTGTCTGATGAATTTGCGATAATCATGCCACCGAGTTGGAGATCCCTCTTCTAACTTCCTTCTTCCGTCATGACCTATTCAAAATCAGCAGCTTAACAAGTTTCAACACATATGTTAGAATCTAAAAAAAAGCAATGGATGAATGGAAATTGTGGATCTGAATGTATTTTTTGCTGTAGGCATTTTTTACATGTTTGAAAAGTTGGAGATTTCATGAATTGGTTTATTTTTCCTTGCTGGGAATTTGTTGTTATTGGATTTGAGAATTTACAGGTTTTATGGTATTAATTTACAGACTGATGAAAATAAAAAAAAATTAACTGAATGGTTTGTATTGAGATACTTCTTCTGTTTCATGTGTTATGAATGAGGGTGATAATAAGCATTTTAAAGATGGCGCATGTTGTTGAATCAAAATCACAACAGTTTTGAAAAAAAATAAAGTAGCAGGGGTTTATTTCATAAAAAGGTTTCTTTGTGGTAATATGTGACCATTGATAAAATCAAACTTTAAAACAAATATGTTACACAAAAGAAATACAAATAAATAATATATATTAATGGTTAGAAATATGAACAAAATTGAAGAATCATGAAATAAGAATAAAAAGAAAGCATACGTCTATACAAGATCTAGATCGAATAATCATCGGATAATATCCTCGTTCGATTAAAATAACAGAGAGCCTCATATTGAAATCATTGGCCAAAACATTTTAAAATCATTTGAAAAAAAAGGTGGCCTCAGGTGTCATCATTGGCCAAAAACAAAAACATCATCCGGTTAAAAACGCAGATAAATTAAAAGGTTAAAATTAAGAATAAAAACAAAAACATCATCCGGTTAAAAACGCAGATAAATTAAAAAGTTAAAATTAAGAATAAGAGGGCGGCCTCATATGTAAATCATCGGCCAAAAACAAAAGTTTTGAAGCATACAAAATCATTAACTAAAACATGTATTAAAAGATTAAAAACATTTTGAAAAGAGGGAGGCCTCAGGTATCATCATTGGCCGCCGCATAAAAAGAGGTTTTGAAAAAAAGCTTTTGAAAAACGATTTGCAAAATTGTTAGGGTTTGGGTAGAAATTGTGAAGAATTGTTTATGAAAATTGTTGATTAGGATTAGAAAGTTGTTGATGAAAAAAGAGGGTGTAGAGATGCCCTTTTATAGACAGGAAATTAGGTCAAAACAATCCTAAAAAGGAAAATATCCAATCCAAAGGCCCATGGACCTTCTTGGTCCCCAAGATTAAGAATCTGGACGTACTTGTGTCCAGATACGTCCAGGTGCAAAAAAGATAAAAAAAATAGTTAAAAAAACATAAAAATGCACCAAGCAGGAATTGAACCCGTGTAATTCTGTTTGCAAGCCTTACTTCCTTACCAATTGTGCTATGTTATTTATTTGAAATAAAAAGCCAATTGAAAGTGTATGAAGCATAGACAAACATTTTTCTATTTATTAAAATATAACATTTTAAGAGTAAACTATTATATTTTAAAAATAGACTTTAAATCGAATATTTATAAAATTCAGGATGTCAACGTAAATGAACCCGAGATTTTATAAAATCCAATTTTTGAAATTGTTTTGAATTTTTGAAAAGTGTGGGCAAATTTTGGGGTATGACAGCTGCCCCTGTTCAATCTTCTTAAACCTGAAGATGTAGATTGACTTGTATGTCAGTCGGAATCTGAAGGTGGAAGAAGATTGAACACTAGAATACCCAGAAATTTGCCCTTGCTGAGATAGGGACCTTTTCTGGAGATGGGCTTAAAGATGCCATCAGTTGTTGACAAAGTGTTGTCTGAGATGGGCTTAAAGATGCCATCCAAAGTAGATACCTTTTCAGAATGACTGTGTGAAGCAGATGCTTTTCAGGATGAATCATATATCTTGATTGTATCTGATGGATAATACCTTTTTGAGTATTCAGAATGAGTCGTACGCTAGACTGTATCTGAAGGAGAGGTTTAAATTATGTCTTGAAGAAGGCTCAGAAGAAATGTCTTAAAAGAGACTACCTAAAAAGGTTCCTATACCAGATAGAAAATTGTTTTAAAGAAGACTGTGTTTTAAACAAAGCCCAAGAAGAATTGTCTTTAGAGAAGGCTAACTAAAAAGCTCCTTGAAATGGCAAGAGATGTCTTAGAAAAGATTGGATAAATATTTTGAAGAAGATTTCCTAAAGAGGTTGGGATATGTCTTGGAGAAGACTGCCTAGAAAGGCTCCTAGAAAGGATATGAAACGTCTTAAAGAAGACTACCTAGAAAGGCTCCTAGAAAGGATAAGAAACGTCTTAGAAAAGACTACCTAGAAAGGCTCCTAGAAAGGATAAGAAATGTCTTAGAAAAGACTACCTAGAAAGGCTCCTAGAAAGGATAAGAAACATCTTAGAAAAGACTACCTAGAAAGGCTCCTAGAAAGGATAATAAACGTCTTAGAAAAGACTACCTAGAAAGGCTCCTAGAAAGGATAAGAAACGTCTTAGAAAAGACTACCTAGAAAGGCTCCTAGAAAGGATAAGACATGTCTTAGAGAAGACTACCTAGAAAGGTTCCTAAAAAGGATGAGAAGTTCTTTGATTGTTTCTGAATTATCTTTGAAGAAAGACCCGGAATGAAGCATCAAAATTGTATTTGTGTCTTGAATGAGCGTTAAGATTGAATCGTTGATACGATTTTGCACTGTATCTGGATGATAATGTTCTTTTGATGGTGAAATGACCTGAAAAGGCAAAATTAGTTTTATGCAATGTCATGATGAATGTATTGAGATTCTCGAAATAAACGAGAGTACTGTATGTTATGCATGTATTATGAATGATGCAAGGATGGACTATAAAGTCGAAGCATATCAGTAGCTTTGTATAGCAACTGTTGGTTGAGAAAATAAATCTCTGTGTGTTGCTGGAGATAATGACAAGAGGATTGAGAATTCCTGCCTTTCATTCAAGGATATCCAGCTGGGAAATTTTCGATCTTCGCTTGGGGATGAGAGTAACTTGAGTGATCTGATCCTGATGTGTCCTGGGGATAAGAGAGAAGAAAAATCTTCGGGTGCACTATCTGATCGAGCTCAGCTGTGAGTGTCCACTTTAATGGAGATAGCGAGTCTGAATAAACTCTGTGTCGGAGAACCGGAAGCGTCGGAGATGTAAACTTTGTTGGGGAACCAAGCTTCTGTTGGGAAGAGAATATTTGAAGATAACTCCTCGAGGATTACTCTGTGGGGATGTTTTGTGAAAACAACTCTATGGGGAAGATTCCCGGGAATTTCAAAATTTCCATTGCCCCATGTCTTTGAGTACTTGCTGTTGGAAAACACTTTTTAACCATATATGGTCCTTCGCTTGTGGGAGCCTACCTGCCCCTGGTTTCAGTAACCCGGTATGCTTGATACTTGAGATCACAGGAACTAGAACTTCGCATGAGAGAATGATACTGACACCATGTGATACTGGTAGCTAAACATCTCTTCCTAAAATTTGTGACTAATACAACATGCCCCCAGTGGTGGCCTAGCCTTTCTGGTGGTTCAACGCCTTCGAGAGATTCTATGAATCGTGACCAGATTGCCCCTGGATATCTGAATGCTTACTCAACAGAGTATTCGACTGCTTTTGTGCCCCTGAGGGTGATCAGAATTTGAGATATTCTTGCTCGAACTCAACGGAGTTCTGAAGACAACTTGTCCCTTGAGATGATTAAACTTTTCATCATCAGCTCATGATAGAAACTTTCCTGATGTCTAACACTTACTCATATGCAAAGAATGTTTATTATGAGAAATATAATTATAATTCAAAGTTCATGTTTGTCTTGAAGTTTAAAAGATTTTTTTTTTAAAAGGATGTCAAAACATTGATTTTTTGGGAAAGATGGTGTGATACCAACTCAAGCGTTTTAGCAGAAACTCCTAGGAGTCTGTTTACCGTATTCTCGTTTACAGTATGCTTTCGAATTAACCCTGTTTCAGTTAGGACTTTTGAGGGTTGTAACGTGGCCAGGTTCACGGTTTTTAGAAAAAATGATTTTTAGGCTCAAAATTTTATTGGTGCCCACCCCCTTCATGATGTTCTCCAACCTAAGTTCAGTTAACTCGATGCGAGCGTTCATCCTTCAAAAGGAGTTTGAGACGATTGAGGAATCGCTGAAGTATTGGTACATGGCAGTCATTTACATTTTATATTTGGTGTATGATCATACGATCGATCTTTTTTTTTTTTTTATTCTTTTGTTAAGGATCTTTTTGTTTTGCAATCCTTTATTTTCAGGCTTTTCATTTTTTCTCTTAACTTTTTCCTGGACAAATTCTTTTGAATTTTGGGTTTGCAGTTCAGCAGGATGCCCTAATTTTTGCCTAAGTCACTTGCTTTCATGTTTGTTGACTTAGCGGGCTTTCATTTCTCTTTTTATTTTTTTTGTTCTTTTTCGATTCATTTTTTTTGAACGAGTCGTATGATCCTGAGATATCTTCAATTTGTTGGAGAGATAGTCACTGCCTCATTTCTTGGTTGATGAGTGATAACCATTGTGGTATCGTCATATTTTGACCTACTAATGTGAGGGATAACCATTGTGGTTTTGACTTTCCTCAACCTTTTGAAGGATAACCATTGTTATATCCTTAGATACGAGCTCCTACTGAATTTTGAACACTCAATCAGGTTAACTGAACACTACCCTGCCCCTAGGTTAAATATGAGGGTTTTTCATATAGAAAAGAAAACTCCTACTTCAAGGCTCAAAGGGGTTGACAAGGGATTAACTTCCTTATATCTCCAGTGTTTGGGAATTTGAAACAATGCCTGTACATCATCAACAGGGTTTTACTCGAAAGCACACCAATTGAGATTATCGGTATCATGTGTTCGTCATTCTCCCTTCGGAGTTATCATGCTTTATCACCGAGAGTTTGGTATCACAAGCAAAGAAAAACATGTTGGAGCGAGAGCGAATGAATTTTTTCAAGACAAACATATTTAATGCATCATTATTATAGTTCAAAAACAAACAAATATGGCATATAAGCAGTATTGAAGCAAAACAAGAAAGATTACGCATGAACATGCATGATGATAGAGAGATTCTCAAAGTTGAGGAGATTTTCTCCGTATGGACTTATTGCTTCAGAAGGTCCATTGAGTCGAGGGAGAACTTCAAATCTGGCTTGCAGGTGTGAATATGATAACCTTTGCATCAATCGGGTCTTGTACCTTATCTCGGACTGGTTGGCAATTATCGATCGACTGACCAAGTGCCCCAGAGAGGAAACCAAACCAAGCGTTCGTATCTGAACTACAGATTACTTCTAAGAAGAAGATTCTGACGAAGCCACAAAGGAGTTGTAAGTATCAAGCTTTAGGGATTTGAGGTAGAAAATGAGAAGCTCGTTGTCTGGAAACCTGTTATGCAATGATATGTATGCAAATGCATATGCAATGCTTTCAAGGATCTTTTTGGAACCCAATTGACATGTAGTTGCAGCTTTGTTGAAGAACTTCGACTTCCGTCTTTGAACGTCCTTCTTTAAGAATCAGGCTCAACATATCCAGTGGGTCATAGCCTCTGATTCGGGGTATGGTACTTTTGAGCTTAAAAGCATGTGGCTAAAGGAAAATAAATCCTCTTGCCCCTCGATAGGAACTGTACCCTTGAGTTTGAAGACATCTGGATAGAGGAAAATAAATCCTCTTGCCCATTGACAGAAGTTTATTCTACTTTCGAGTTTGAAAAAGCGTCTGGCTGGAGGGAAATAAATCCTCTTGCCCCTCGATAGGAACTGTACCCTTGAGTTTGAAGGCATCTGGCTAGAGGAAAATAAATCCTCTTGCCCCTGGATAGAAATTTAGGTTCTGGATGATGGCACCTGGAATTGCGCGCCCTAAATACTTGAGATCCTTGAAAAATGTTAGTTGGGTGATTATGAGGAGTAAGTCCTACAAAGAGTTCAAGTTGTTAGCGTACACACAAATCCTGCAAGAAAACCAAAAGGTTAGGGTATAAAGAAATCCTGCGAGGAAACCAAATGGTTAAGGTATAAACAAATCCTGCAAGGAAATCAAGTTGTTAGGGTATAAACAAATCCTGCAAGGAAACCAAACGGTTAGATAATGAATACAAACAAGTCACACAAGTATCCTTAGGTTTAAAGGCTTGTATGAGGTTCAAAGGTAAATACCCTCCCCACTGAAGTTTAGTTGGCTCAACCTGTCCTATATAAAGATCGGGTTCTAGGGAGCTCATATCATTGACCTTTCTCGAAGGCGCTTATCTCAGTTTGGCAATCGAATCGCCAATCGAAAAGGTCCCGAAAGTCCAGTCCATATGAGTGTAGCTTCGAGTATCAACCAACTTCAGTCGGAACCAAAGCCAGCCATCTCGCTACTTTCTAAAAGGCCAAAGTCTAGTTCAACTAAGGTTCTAAGGGCGAATTAGTGCTTGATGACACCACGCGGTAGCCAAGCATTTCCTCGAGTCGGATCCCAAGGAACACCAGGACAAACCAATGTGTCACACTAACGATGGCCATCAGATCAACCACATCAGTATACGCTGTGCAGTCTCCTTGATCTCATGCCATTTTCCTAAGGTTCTCAGATCCGGGTTAGGATCTTTCACACAGAACAAACCCAAGCAATTCCCTTAAAAATAAAGCATACACACAAACAATTAAAAACATTTATAATGAACTAAGCCCTAAGGTAAACCCCTCTTAAAGACTCCCCAGCAGAGTCGCCAGTTCTGTAATACGGTGAACTGACTTTTATTTTAATAAGCAACAATGTTGCGGTGAGCATGAGTCGCCACCGACTTTTATTTTGTCCAATTTTAGGAAAGGTAAAAAGTACAGAAAAAGACCTTTTGAAAAGAAATCGGGCTCGGGGGGTAAGTTATGAAAAGGGAAGGTGCAAGCACCCTTTTCATCCGTAGTTATCTACGGGCTCTTAATTTGCTTAGCTCATGTTTGTTTGTTTTGAATTGAAAAGAGGCATAAGGACTTTAGCGTAAATGCGTAGCCTTAGTTTTTTGAAAGAATATTGAAAAGATGTTTTTTTTTATTGAGCTAGGCATGTTAAAAGCACTACCCTAATTAGTTGGTCCTTTTCTATGCTTTTTAAATTTCCTAGGACTATCCATACTATATAGAAGTAGGTAGTCCTTGTTTATATTGGAAGTGTACGGGACATCGAAGGGTCATCGATGGTCATTGAAGGCAACATTGTAGGGATACCTTAGCAATTTTTCGAAGGGACTATCATCATTTATCGAAGGCAACCTGAGGGACAAGATCATATTACTTTAGGCAACATCGAGGGACTATGATCTTTGTGATGATTTTGAATCGAGGGACCTTTTGCAAATGGTACCCCTACGTTCGAGGGACATGACCATTTTTATTCGTAAGGCAACCAAGAGGGGAGTACCCTAGAGGTGAGTGTGTGAGAAGTGTGTTGTATTCATATATTTAATCTTGAAGTTAGTGATCTAACGGTTGATTTTAATCTCATCATACAATCCTATTAGCCATACATCTAAGCAGTTAATATAGGTGCGGAAAGTAAAGCAGAAAAATAAAGGCCCTAAACTATTACATGGCTTTGGGAGAGATACATAATAGGAGGTGCGAAAAATAAAACCTAATTAAAACTATTACAACCTCGACGCAATTACAATAATCGATAAAAAAACACGAAGATAATAAAACAAATGAAGATATACAATAGGTGAATGTCCATGATAACGGTCCAATGCCTCAAAGTGTACCTCACAGTCAAAACAAAATGTCAGTAATAGAACACAAAATAATGTATGAGAAAAACGGTAGAAATATGAACAATTATTAATCGAATTTAAACAAAAGAAACTAGAATTAATTCATGAAGCAAAAATATATATATATATATATATATATATATATATATATATATATATATATATATATATATATATATATATATATATATATTTTTGGCATTAGAGAAGAGAAAAATAAATTATAATGAAATGTTTTTGTACCTTTTATTACTAAATTTTAAACAATTAAAAAGAAGAAATCAGCACAAGACAAAAGAAATGAGGGTGCAAATTAAGAGAAAAATGTTGGGCCCTGTATAGTTTTAAAATTAACAAGTCTGTTAAGGGGTGTTAAAGGAGCAATCCGAATGGGCTTTAAACCTTGAGCCCAAATAAAAATTCAAGACAACAATACCCTAGAATCCAAAGAGGGATCCGCCTCCCCTCATTACTCGGTTCTCTCTCACTCTCTGTACTTCCATTCTCAACAACGATTCAATACTCTCACTCTCTGTACTTCCATTCTCAACAACAATTCAATACTCTCTCTTTTCGAGTGAACACAGCAACAACAACCTCTCCACCTTCTTTCTAATCACTTCTGTTCTCAATTTTATTTCACAAGATTTCAGGGTGAACAAATAGTGATAACAAATAGCTTATGAAGAGATTCAAACAACAACGGCAACAAATTCAACAATCATACCCAATCAAAACCAAAATTACGCAACAGAATCTGAAAATTACTCAAGAAATAATCAGCAATATCAAAAGCAAAACGAAGGAAACCGACACTTACTGTAGGATACGAAGACCTCAAGTGCGGCTTGGTGTTGAGTCGGCTCACAGTTGAACCTATAGTTACGTGGAAGGAGTTGCTCAGGCTCGGTTCAGTTGCGATCGAGCGGACTCGCTGCGTTCTGAAACGGTTGGCGCTGAGAATTGTTGTTCGGTTGAGATTCGTGGAGAAGATTCTGACGGTGGCTGAGATACGCACTAACGGGAGTGAGGGGTGATTCTCGCGGTCGTAGCATGATTGGAGATGTATTCGGTTGATGCGATGACGTCGTCGGCGTCTGATACTGAGGCACGAACAATCTGTGGTTTCGAATCGCTTGCACCGTGAATAGCCTTGCGACTTTGTCTGATGAATTTGCGATAATCATGCCACCGAGTTGGAGATCCCTCTTCTAACTTCCTTCTTCCGTCATGACCTATTCAAAATCAGCAGCTTAACAAGTTTCAACACATATGTTAGAATCTAAAAAAAAGCAATGGATGAATGGAAATTGTGGATCTGAATGTATTTTTTGCTGTAGGCATTTTTTACATGTTTGAAAAGTTGGAGATTTCATGAATTGGTTTATTTTTCCTTGCTGGGAATTTGTTGTTATTGGATTTGAGAATTTACAGGTTTTATGGTATTAATTTACAGACTGATGAAAATAAAAAAAAATTAACTGAATGGTTTGTATTGAGATACTTCTTCTGTTTCATGTGTTATGAATGAGGGTGATAATAAGCATTTTAAAGATGGCGCATGTTGTTGAATCAAAATCACAACAGTTTTGAAAAAAAATAAAGTAGCAGGGGTTTATTTCATAAAAAGGTTTCTTTGTGGTAATATGTGACCATTGATAAAATCAAACTTTAAAACAAATATGTTACACAAAAGAAATACAAATAAATAATATATATTAATGGTTAGAAATATGAACAAAATTGAAGAATCATGAAATAAGAATAAAAAGAAAGCATACGTCTATACAAGATCTAGATCGAATAATCATCGGATAATATCCTCGTTCGATTAAAATAACAGAGAGCCTCATATTGAAATCATTGGCCAAAACATTTTAAAATCATTTGAAAAAAAAGGTGGCCTCAGGTGTCATCATTGGCCAAAAACAAAAACATCATCCGGTTAAAAACGCAGATAAATTAAAAGGTTAAAATTAAGAATAAAAACAAAAACATCATCCGGTTAAAAACGCAGATAAATTAAAAAGTTAAAATTAAGAATAAGAGGGCGGCCTCATATGTAAATCATCGGCCAAAAACAAAAGTTTTGAAGCATACAAAATCATTAACTAAAACATGTATTAAAAGATTAAAAACATTTTGAAAAGAGGGAGGCCTCAGGTATCATCATTGGCCGCCGCATAAAAAGAGGTTTTGAAAAAAAGCTTTTGAAAAACGATTTGCAAAATTGTTAGGGTTTGGGTAGAAATTGTGAAGAATTGTTTATGAAAATTGTTGATTAGGATTAGAAAGTTGTTGATGAAAAAAGAGGGTGTAGAGATGCCCTTTTATAGACAGGAAATTAGGTCAAAACAATCCTAAAAAGGAAAATATCCAATCCAAAGGCCCATGGACCTTCTTGGTCCCCAAGATTAAGAATCTGGACGTACTTGTGTCCAGATACGTCCAGGTGCAAAAAAGATAAAAAAATAGTTAAAAAAACATAAAAATGCACCAAGCAGGAATTGAACCCGTGTAATTCTGTTTGCAAGCCTTACTTCCTTACCAATTGTGCTATGTTATTTATTTGAAATAAAAAGCCAATTGAAAGTGTATGAAGCATAGACAAACATTTTTCTATTTATTAAAATATAACATTTTAAGAGTAAACTATTATATTTTAAAAATAGACTTTAAATCGAATATTTATAAAATTCAGGATGTCAACGTAAATGAACCCGAGATTTTATAAAATCCAATTTTTGAAATTGTTTTGAATTTTTGAAAAGTGTGGGCAAATTTTGGGGTATGACACATTCCAATCAGATATACAATCAGATATACATTAGAAACATTCCTAATTTAGAAACTTTTTGATTTGTTGATTTTTGATCTTTCCTTGATGAACCATGATCAATTCTTGATCAAATGGTGAATGATACTTCAATATGAGGATCTTGACAAAAAATCAGGAGTTTTGACTTTACTTTGACCACAGTTGACTTTTAGGTCAACCCAGTCGACTGTTGACTTTCTGAACCATTGAGTGACCAATCCTCTGAATTGAGACTTGATACTTGTTATGGAGGTAATGTGAAATATATTGAGCCATATAGGATGCCTTGGAGCCATTGATTCACTGATTTCCCTTTGAACAACCCAAACCCTAGTTTTTGATCCTTGTTTAGGAGAGTGTGCCTAGGAGCTTTATGTATTGATTTGAATTTGGATAGGAGAAAAAGTATGGGCAAATTTTGGGGTATGACAGCCACATCATCGTTATTTGCCATTAAGGCCGTCGTGTTTGCCATAGTTTTCAGGCCATCGTGTTTGCCATAAGTTTCCGGCATGCAATATGCAATGGATGCGGCTCAATGATGCACATCCACAGATACAACATAACAATACATCACAACATCGTCTAAACAACCATCGAACATTTTCAATCAAATTTCAAACTTCAACAACAATAACAAAATCATCATCATTCATAAGAATGCGTCACTTACAATCACGTCGCTATGTTGCATCATCATCATATAACAATACTTCACTTCACAACAACATTCACAATATAAAGCAATTCAATTCAAGCACTACAGAAAAAAAGGTCTTCTGCCACGACCAGAAAACCGAGGCTATATGCAAAATAACCGTAGCGTAACGCTGAGGCCACGGAAATCCAACTGTGGATTATGCGGTCGTGGCCTAAAGTAAAGTCCACGGTTTTTTGGTATAGACCACACCTTTTTTACAACCGTGGCTTTTTTAGGCCACGGTTTAGGTAGCTTGATTAAGGCAGCGGTTTGGATTTGCCATGACTGCAAAACTGTGGCTATATGGTAAAGCCACAGTTTCATTTTAACGTTTATGACACAGTATTATTTCAAGATATAGCCACGGTTTGGTTATGACCACCTATTTAAAACCGTTGTTATATGTTATGCTTTCTAAACCATTTATTTAGCCACGGTTTATTTCTATATCATTACATAAATATGTCATTATATATATATATATATATATATATATATATTTATATCATTATAAAATTAACAATAATATTGATGATTAGAATCTAATTAATTACAAGCAAATTAACATTAAGGTCAAAAGTAAGTTTTTTTTGTAGTGCCACTAATAATAGTTGGATACTAAGTTTTGATGTCATCCCAAATTCAAAATTCAAAACAACCATATGATCCAAAACAACCACTAGAAAAATCTGGATGGAGCTCATCAAAGTCCTTCCACGCTTTACCATCAGCAGGATGCCTCAATTTTCCATCCTTTGAGCGCTCTTCTTCATGCCATCTCATTGACTCAGCTGTCTTTGAACACATGAACAACCTTTGTAGTCTAGGAATCAACGGAAAGTGCCTCAAAACTCTTGCAGGAACTCTACAGTCATTTTTTGGTTGCTCAGACTCGCATCCTTCAGTTGCAGCATTTTGTTTCCACCGTGAAGCTTCACAAATAGTGCAAGAATTGTCCTTTTCATGCTCCTTCCAAAATAGCATGCAATCGTTTGGGCATGCATCTATCTTCTTATAATCAAGGCCTAAACCACTTATCATGGCTTTTGTCTTGTAAAATGATTCCGGAATGTTCAAATCAGGCATTGCTTCTTTCAATAATTCTAATAGGGCAGTGAATGACGTATTGTTCCAGCCGTGGAGACATTTCAACAAGTAGAGTCGAATCGTGAATGATAACGAAGAGAAGTCTTTGCATCCAGGGTACAGTTCTTGTTCCGCCTCTTTAATCAAATTGTAAAACGTTCTAGCCTCGTCATTGGGACCTTCATGAACTCCATGTGCTTCTGCCCTATCTCCATATATATCATGCAATAAGCCAGGAATGTCATCATGTGATCCCTCTTGATCTTCCATCCCATCACTAATTTCCATAGACCTTTTGTAGTTTCTCCCCATGGTGCAACCAAACGTCATAACCGTCTAGAAAACCTTTGGCTATTAGGTGATCCTTAATAATATCCCTTGTTTTCCAATATATATTTTTACACTTAGCACAAGGGCATAGAAGTTCACCTCCTTGAGGTCTTCCATCAGTGAAGGCAAAGTCTAAAAATCGAGTAACACCGTTGATGTACTCTTGACTAAACCACGGTAATTTAGTCCACTCTTTGTCCATCACTTGATAATCCATATATTTGAAACACAACACATAACACATTCAAAACACATAACACATTCAAAACTGAATTCATACAAAAAAAATGTACTAACAGTACCAAGACATGTGCTGAGCAACCAAAAAATGACAGGGACAGAATTATTGTATATAAATGGAATTAAACTACACAAGCCAGCGACAGAATCTTTGCAAGAATTATTGTATATACATTATACCTAATATACAACTAATTAGGTAAGAAAAGCACTAACATGATTACTGATTTATAAAATTCATTTTTAGACGGCAACGACATTATATAATCATATACATATGAATCAAAACATTCCATGAGATACACTACTACGTATTAAAATTTATGTGGTGAAGCCTAAAAGAACACAAATTGTTACCTTAAAACAGAGAAATGGAGTCACACACAAATAAAATGGAGTTGTCGCTTTCCTTCGTCTCCTTTGAGGGAATTGAGTTGTATCAATAACAAAAAGGAATCAATAACCACACTGCAGCTATGCTATGCAACTTAATAATACACAAAATTAGATTTATAAAATTCATAACAGAGTCACACAAATTCATAACAGATTTATAAAATCAATAGCCCTGTGTTTGAAACAAACAAATGCTGCCTTTTAAGTAATCTTCAGTAGCAGTTACACACAAATTCAATCTGCAGTCAAAAGCGATATCATGACTGAGAATACCTGGTCTCAAATACCAGAAGGAGGATTTCATGTTTTTTATAATATTTTCTTTCTCTTTCTGCTACATTCACTAAATATATGCATAAGAAACTTCCACAGCTTCATAATTTTTAGTTTACATACTGATAGAAACTTAAAGTATGTAAACTGAATGACCACTTAAGAGCAAGAAGTGTACATACAATAGCACAGACTATATATATATATATATATATATCAAATACCGAAACTTAAAGTAGACATTTCAATAATTGAATTGTTCTACGCCAAAGAAAAACAACAACTAATTACAACATAAGCGACACATCCTTACGAGATGCACGAACATTAATAGGACCCAATATAAGTTGATGCAAGAAAATTTAAGAAAACAAACTACTAAGTAGTAGTATGAACAGCGGCCACAATAGTAGTGGCACATCAGTTCATCAAATCAAGTTACTAAAACATACAATCAGTTTTAACATTGAATCCTAAAGTTATGTATTGTGGATTGAAAGTAGTTACTAGTTAGTCCCAAATCCCAAGCCAAGAATCAGTTATATCATTCTAGCAAGATTAGTTTTGCCAAAAAATCACTTTTCTACTTAAAGGTCATCAAACACAAATCATTCCGCTACAAACACATGTCAAAATCAACTCTAGCAAGATCTAATCCAACACATAGGAAAGCAACAACAAACACAAATCTAAGTGAGATCAGAAACAAGTTAGAACACTGACCTTAGTGCCAAAAGGACCTTCTGGATGATCTGTTTGAAGAATATTCCTCCCCTAAACAGACAAACAAAAAATACATAATTACAAACTTCCTTCAAATGAATAATCTATAGTATATTGCAGCATAAAGGATCCTCAGAGTAAAATTCAAAAATTATCATACACATACACATATCATAATAACAAATATTATTCTAATAATCACAAGAAATTCAATTCAATTCATGATATTAAGCATAACTAGCATTCTGATTTCGTCCCAAACAGAAAATCAATTTTAGATTTAACAATACTAACAGTCAAATAACGAAAATAGCAGTTAACTTGAATCTAACATACTTTCTCAACCTAAATTCCAGATCAGTTTTCAACCCTAACAAAATTTAACCTATATCACCATAACAAAATCTAACCTAAACTCAGTGCCTCTCTCAGTTTCAAATCACCATAACAAAATCTAACATAAATAACAACAACAGATATAACAATGCAGAGATTAGGTTAAAATGAAGCCCTCAGTAGATTAGGTCAAAACAAAACATGCATCAAATCACACTATCCAAACATCAGTAGTAGAATTTGTTTAAACATAGATTAGGTCAAAAAGAAACCCTACCGTATTAGCCTCCAGAAGCTTTGGTACCTCACATGAAAAACAAAATATATATTAGGTCAAAACAAAATCAGAGGAGACGAGGGAAGATGAGGAACACAAACAGAGAAGAGAATCGTACCCAGATAATCGTACGCAGATGAATAGAGGAAGCCTCCAGAAGCTTTGGTACCTCAACTGCAAAACAAAATATATATTAGTGTTCGTGAGATGATGAGAGTTAGGGTTCGTGAGATGAAGAGGGTTAGGGTTCGTGAGATGATTGAGGTTAGTGAGATGAAGGGAGTTAGGGTTCGTGAGATGAAGAGGGTTAGGGTTCGTGAGATGATTGAGGTTAGTGAGATGAAGGTGAAGTAGAGATGAAGGCTGAGATGAAGGTGAAGTAGAGAAGAAACTAACCTGTAAGTGATGGAGGTGGCAGCAGCGGCGTAACGAGAAGCAGCGGCGCAGCGAGATGGAGATGGAGTTTTCAGATTGTTTTGTGAGATGGAGATGGAGAAACAGTAGTGTGCGTGTTTTTATTCATGGTGGTCGTTTCAGATGCCTTTGTTCTTTCAATTTTTTTCTTTTTTTTAATTAAAAAAAAATAGAAAAGAAAATATTAAAAGATAGAGGGAAACTAAAAAAAAAGGAGGGAACTTTTGGAGGGGTTTTTTTTGGGGCTTTGGCCACAGTTTGAACTGAAAATTATAGGCCTCGGTTTTTTAATTGCGGCTTAAAATATCTACCGTTATATAACCGTGGCAATTGAAGTACAAGCCATAGTTTTACACTCCGGATTCAATATTCTATAACATACTTCTACGCTTTGATAACCATGGCCAAATCATATATGTGGCCACAGTTTCTGAGCTGTGGAAAATTTTAGCGTGGCCGTAGGCCAAAATTGTAGTAGTGAAGGAAAGGATTCATAAAGATTTCCAAGGATATTCAAAGCATATACAATGGAATGGCATCAATTAGAGCTTCATGGAAGTTCAAACGGCATTTAAATACAAGTTACGGTTCAAAAGATACATCATCTCAAAGTTTGAACAAGTTTTGCACAGCAAGGTCCGCTTAGCGACCTTCAAGCGCGCTTATGGAAATACAATTTCAATAACCCCGCTGCAAGCGGACTAAAACAGTAGCGAAATGCAAACCAGGCTCCGCTTAGCGAGCCATCTTTATTTTTCAAAAATAAACAGCATCCGCTTAGCGGCCTCGCGTCCGCTTAGTGGACGTGCGATTATGCAGAAAAATCACAACAATGACAGACCTGCGTAATCACTCATCCATCACCCTAAAACTCATTCTAAACAAAAATTAAACACATATAATCACGAAATCTATCATCAAACATCAATTAAAACACATTTCCAATCAAAGATTCATGCATTTTCATCATAAACCCTAAAATTTTACACACAATTCCATGGATACAACACATAACCAAAACCCCACCCTAAACATCATCATACATCCCTTTAGCATGAAAGAACCCCACCCTTACCTTGGGATTTGGATTGAAGCCAACTCTAATCTTCAATCTCTCTTTCTCTTCTCTCTTCTCTTCTTTCACCAAAAATCCCAAATGAGCTTCTAACTCTATTTTCCTCTAAAACATTTGTTTTGTTAAATCCTTACTATCTTCTAATTGCTAATGGGCCCTAATTAACACCTCTCTAATGTTAATCCTATCATAGGCCCAATAACTAGTCTAATCACCAACTTATGTCATTTACTAGTAAAACTCAATAAATAACATAAAGCCACATAAGCACATATAAACACACTTAATCCACATAATTCACAAACATCTCAGGATACGACTTGCGCATCTTGCTCTCCAACTCCCACGTCAAACTCTCACCGGTAGCTCCCGACCAAACCACCTTCACCAAAGCAATCTCCTTGCCACTAAGCGTCTTCGTCTCGCGATCCTCAATCCTTATCGACATAGTCTCCACCGTGAGATTATCCCATACTTGCACATCATCCATATGAATCATATAGGAAGGATCCGAAACATACTTCCGAAGTTGCGACACATGAAATACATCGTGCAAATTCGAAAGGTTAGGCGGTAACGCCACTCTATATGCCACATTTCCAACCTTCTCTGAAATCTGATACGGTCCAATAAAACGAGGAGTGAGCTTCTTCGACTTCAAGGCTCCGCCCACATCGGTCACCGGTGTGACTCTCAAAAATACATGATCACCAGCTTGAAAATCCAAATCTTTCCTTCTCTTGTCATGATAAATTCTCTAAGGACTGAATTGTCCTCTCCGTCTGACCATATGTCTGAGGATGATACGCTGAACTCAACCTCAAATTAGAACCCAATGCCTCTTGCAAACCCTTCCAAAAATCTGAAATGAACCTCAGATCTCTATCGGAAATAATGCACAAAGGAAAACCATGCAACTTCACAATCACACGGACATAAATTTCTGCCAACCTCGAAACTGGATGAGTGATGTTAATAGGTATGAAATGAGCCGACTTCGTAAGCCTATCAACAATCACCTAAATCGAATCATGACCTCTCATTGTATTCGGCAAACCCGTCACAGAATCCATAGAAATTCTATCCCATTTTCATTGCAGAACTTCCAACGGTTGCATTAATCCATCAGGCTTCTAATGTTCAACTATCGATTTCTGACAAGTCAAACATGCATACACAAACTGAGCTATGTCACACTTCATTCCAGGCCACCAAAACAAATTCTTCAAATCTTGATGCATCGTTGTAGCTCCTGGATGAATACTCAAATTACTTCTGTGACCTTCCTCGAGAATAGCTCTCTTCAAATCCACATCATCAGGAATGCAAATCCGATTACGAAATCTCAACACACCATACGCATCCAACTTGAAATCACTATTCTCAACTTGATCGATTCTAACCATCAAATCTACCAATTTCACATCCAACTTCTGAGCTTCCTTGATACTCTCCAGAAAATCATTGTTAATCTTCAACATACCCAATCGAACAATCTTAGGTGTCACTTCACATACCAAACTCATATCTCTGAATTGCTCAATCAATTCCAACTCCTTAACCATCATAGTTGACATATGCAACGTCTTCGACTCAAGGCATCGGCCACAACATTATCTTTTTCTAGATGATAATTCAAACCAACGTCATAGTCCTTCAATAACTCTAACCACCTTCGTTGCCTCAAATTCAATTCCTTCTGATCAAACGAATACTTCAAACTCTTATGGTCACTAAATACTTCAAATCTAGAACCATAAAGATAATGCCTCCAAATCTTCAATACAAACACAACAGCAGCAAGTTCCAAATCATGTGTTGGATAGTTCTTCTCATGAACCCCCAATTGCCTCGATGCATAAGCAATAACCTTATCATTTTGCATGAGCACACCTCTTAAACCCATCTTAGAAGCATCACAATAAACCACAAACGATTCTTCCAGATTAGGCAATATCAAAATCGGTGCCGACGTCAACCTCTTCTTCAACTCGGTAAAACTCTCTTCACAAGAAACATCCCACACAAAAGCCTTACCCTTGCAAGTCAACTTAGTCAACGGAAGTGTCAACTTAGAAAATCCTTCAATGAACCTTCTATAATAATCAGCTAACCCCAAAAAGCTTCGAATCTTGGTAGCCAACTTAGGAGTTTCCCATCTCAACATGGCATCAACTTTAGACGGATCCACGACAATGCCATCAACTTTAGCATATAACTTCTTCTCTTTCAAGACTTGCAATACCAACTTCAAATGCTCAGCATGATCTGATTCTGATTTAGAGTAAATCAAAATATCATCAATGAACACCACCATAAAACGATCTAGGTACTCATGAAAAATACGGTTCATGTACTCCATAAATACTCCTGGGGCATCAGTAACACCGAAGGGCGTCACAGAATACTCATAATGTCCATAACGTGTTGTGAAAGCCGTCTTCTGCATATCCTCATCTTTCACTTTAATCTGATGGTAACCCGATCTCAAATCAATCTTGCTAAACACATGGGCACCAACCAATTGATCCATAAAATCATCAAATTCTCGGAAGTGGATACTTGTTCTTGATTGTCACCTTATTCAACTGACGATAATCAATACAAAGTCTCATACTTCCATCTTTCTTCTTGACCAACAACAATGGAGCTCCCCACGACGACACACTAGGTCTCAAAAACTTCTTCTCAAGAAACTCTTCCAATTGCTTATTCAATGCAGATAACTCAGATGCCGACATCCTGTACGGTGCCATAGACACAGGACTAGAACCAGGTACAAGGTCAATAGAGAACTCAACTTCTCTTTCAGGAGGCACATCAGGAATTTCATCAGGGAATACTTCAGGAAATTCACACACCACCTTTAACTCTTCAATGATCGCTTGGTTCTCAACGAACATTTAGGCAACCAAAGCAAACACTTGAACAACTTCTTTCATCAACATACGCATCTATCTAGCTGACAACAACTCAAAAGTTGCTAGAGTTGTTATGTGATGCATTTCCAAAAGAAAATACTTTGCCAAAGTCATTTTATGAGACAAAGATTATTTAAGGGTTGGGATTGTTTAATGAAAAAAATCCATGTTTGTCCTAATGAATGCATTTTGTATTAGAAGGATTTGGCTCATGCTAATGTTTTCCTTACATGCAGTATCTCAAGATGGAAATTTAATTAAGGTGATGTTGAAGGTAGAAAATAGATACTTGGGAAGGTTCACCGTTGGTTTCTTCTTCAATCTAGATTACAAAGACTTTTTATGTCTTCAAAAACTACTTCTTCCATGGCATGGAATGAAGATAGTCAAACTAGAGACGAACTCATGTGATGTCCAACATATTATTTTGCTTATAAGGATTTTCATCGTTCATATCCTGATTTTTCATGCGACCCTCCAAATGTTCGATTAGGTTTAGCTTCTAATGACTTTAATCCATTCAAAACCATGACAATTTCTCACAACACTTGCCATTTGGCATGTTGTCTTGATTCCATAAAATCTTCCTCAATGACGTGTATAAAGAAACGAAATTTCATACTCTCGTTGCTTATTCCTAATGCCTTGGTAATAATATTAATATGTTTATGCAACCTCTTATGGAATAATTAAAGGAATAATGAGAAATCAAGGTCAAAATGTTTGATGCATGTAAAAGAAAGTCATTTCAAATGCGTGTTGCAATCACATGGACTATCAAAGATTTTCCAGCTTATACAAATGTGTTAGGTTGGAGTACTAAAGGTCAATATGCTTGTCCATGTGGTGGTTTTAACACACTTCTAAGTGATTGAATTATTGGAGCTTCTCCTGAGGTACCCAATAAAAATATTGATTGGAGACAATTGGAAAATCATGAGGTTGGGATGTTGCCTTCGTGGAAAAAGAAAAACATTTTTTCACATTGCCATATTGATAATATAATGTTCTTCATTATAATCTTGATGCAATGCATATTGAAAAAATATTTGTGATAACATTATTGGGACATTATAAAATTTAGAAAGGAAATCAAAGAATAATAATAAGGCCCGTTATATGAGACATGAACATAAGAAGTCAGCTACACTCGAGGATGCATCAAAGCAATGGTTGAAAGTCTTTTCTTATAGCTTATTATCAAATGACATTAAATGATAAAGAATATTTTTGGAAGTTCTAACGAATATGGAATTTTATGATGATTGTATTTCTAGTATTCTAAGATGTTCTAAATGAACAGCTAAATGATGTTCTAAATGAACAGGTAAATAAAGATGACAAAGTTTAATAGATAATGTTAAGGTATATTGTCAATATAATGTTATCTTTGTTGAATAGACTTAAGAGTAGTTACATATGCTTCTATGTATTTATTTTGTATAATAGAAGAAACATATTTTTTATCTCTATAATAACATATTTATTATATTTGTGATTATTTCAAAGTATATATTGTTAGAACAAGATTTGTTCTGATCAATTATCTTAGTTTTGATGATAACAATAATATGAATTTTGCTAAAGATAATATGGTACTCTAATCCAATGCAATTTCCTTTTCAGGAAACATATAAAGAGTATGCATAATTCAGCGCTCAGAAGCTTTGTCTCAAGGGTTCAGCATGCAACATCAGAACATGGTCTGGCAAGACATCAGAAGATGGTCGAAGCAGAATCAGAACATGGGTCTATGGAAGCATCAGAAGAACAAGAGAACAGAAGCACTGAAGTTCTGATGGTATCACGCTCAGAAGCACTTCAAGGTCAGAAGATCAGAAGATGCTTTGCACCAAGCTGTTTGACTCTGATGATATTCAAACGTTGTATTCACAAACATCAGATCAGAAGGAAGTACAAGTGGCAAGCTACGCTGACTGACAAAAGGAACGTTAAAAGCTACTAAAGGCTACGTCAGTAGACACAGCGTGAACAAGGCTCGAGGTAGTTGACAAAAGCGTATAACATTAAATGCGATGCTGTACGGAACACGCAAAGCATTAAATGCACTCAACGGTCATCTTCTCCAACGCCTATAAATATGAAGTTCTGATGAGAAGCAAGGTTAACGATTCTGAACAAAAACAACGCCTATTAACTTGCTGAAACTCTGTTCTACTCAAAACTCGGAATCTTCATCTTCATCAAAGCTCACTACATTGCTGTTGTAATATATTAGTGAGATTAAGCTTAAACGTTAAGAGAAATATCACAGTTTGTGATTATAGCTTTTAAGAAGCATTTGTAATACTCTTAGAATTGATTACATTAAGTTGTAAGGAACTAGAGTGATCGTGTGGATCAGAATACTCTAGGAAGTCTTAGAGGTTATCTAAGCAGGTTGTAACTAGAGTGATCGTGTGGATCTGTATACTCTAGAAAAGTCTTAGAGGGTATCTAAGAAGTTGTTCCTGGAGTGATCAGTGTGTGATCAGAAGACTCTGGAAGACTTAGTTGCTGACTAAGTGGAAAACCATTGTAATCCGTGCGATTAGTGGATTAAATCCTCAGTTGAGGTAAATCATCTCTGCGGGGGTGGACTGGAGTAGTTTAGTTAACAACGAACCAGGATAAAAATAACTGTGCAATTTATTTTTATCTGTCAAGTTTTTAAAGCCACACTTATTCAAACCCCCCCTTTCTAAGTGTTTTTCTATCCTTCAATTGGCATCAGAGCGCCGGTTCTAAGGTGCAAGCACTTAACCGTGTTTAGAAAAGATTCAGGAAGAGAAAAACGCTTCAGTAAAAGATGGCTGATGAATCTGCAAAGTCTACACCTGCATCTACATCTGGCTCTGCTGAGCAACACAACGGTAACAATGGTTATACTAGACCGCCGGTATTTGATGGTGAAAACTTTGAATACTGGAAAGATAAACTGGAAAGTTACTTTCTTGGTCTAGATGGTGATCTATGGGATCTTCTGATGGATGGTTACAAACATCCAGTAAATGCCAGTGGCGTAAAGCTGACAAGGCAAGAAATGAATGATGATCAGAAAAAGCTTTTCAGGAATCATCATAAATGCAGAACTGTTTTGCTGAATGCTATCTCTCATGCTCAGTATGAGAAGATATCTAACAGGGAAACGGCCTATGACATATATGAGTCCTTGAAAATGACTCATGAAGGAAATGCTCAAGTCAAGGAGACTAAAGCTCTCGCTTTAATCCAGAAGTATGAAGCCTTCAAGATGGAGGATGATGAAGACATTGAAAAGATGTTCTCAAGATTTCAAACTCTTACTGCTGGATTGAGAGTTCTTGACAAGGGATACACCAAGGCTGATCATGTAAAGAAGATCATCAGAAGCTTACCCAGAAGATGGGGTCCTATGGTGACTGCATTCAAGATTGCAAAGAATCTGAATGAAGTTTCTCTGGAAGAGCTTATCAGTGCCTTGAGGAGTCATGAAATAGAGCTGGACGCAAATGAGCCTCAAAAGAAAGGTAAGTCTATTGCATTAAAATCCAATATCAAGAAATGCACTAACGCTTTTCAGGCCAGAGAAGAAGATCCTGAAGAATCAGAATCTGAAGAAGAAGATGAACTGTCCTTGATCTCCAGAAGACTAAATCAACTCTGGAAGAACAAGCAAAGGAAGTTCAGAGGCTTCAGAAGTTCAAAGAAATTTGAATGTGGAGAATCTTCTGATGACAGAAGATTTGACAAGAAGAAGGTCATGTGCTATGAATGCAATGAGCCTGGACACTTCAAGAATGAATGTCCAAAACTTCAGAAGGAAAATCCCAAGAAGAAGTTTCATAAGAAGAAAGGTCTTATGGCAACCTGGGATGAGTCAGAAGATGATTCAGACTCTGAAGATGAGCAGGCTAACTGTGCGCTGATGGCGACAGAAGATGACGGATCAGAATCTACATCAGAATCAGATTCTGAAGAGGTATTTTCTGAACTTACTAGAGATGAGTTAGTTTCCGGTCTAACTGAACTTCTGGAATTCAAGTCTCAGATTAGTCTCAAATACAAAAAGCTGAAAAAGCTATTTGAATTTAAAACAAAGAAGCTTGAGTTGGAAAATTCTGAATTAAAAGAAAAACTTTTAAAATTATCCAATGATGTTGGATCTCTTTCTGATTCAGAAAAATCCACTCCCAGTCTAAACCATATTCTGAAAGAATATGATTTAAGTTTCAGGAAGTTCCTATCTAGAAGTATTGGCAGAAGTCAGCTAGCTTCTATGATATATGCTGTGTCTGGAAACAAAAGAGTCGGCATTGGTTTTGAGGGTAAAACCCCATACAAACTTGAACCTGTTGATGAAATGAAATTCACATACAAGCCATTGTATGATCAGTTCAAGTATGGCCACTCCCATGATATTAGGCACACTTCACATGCTCAAAGTTTTCACATAACACACACCAAAAAGCATGTGACACAACCTAGGAAATATCATGAAACTCACATTAAGAATTATCATGCTGTTCCTCATATTGCTTACAATGTTAAACCCAAGTTCAATCAGAACTTGAGAAAATCTAACAAGAAAGGACCCAAAAAGATGTGGGTACCTAAGGATAAGATTATTCCTATTGCAGATATCCTTGACTGCAAAAAGGACAAAGCACAACATGTCGTGGTACCTGGACTCTGGATGCTCACGACACATGACAGGAAGAAGGTCTATGTTCCAAGACCTGGTGCTTAAGTCTGGAGGAGAAGTCAAGTTTGGAGGAGATCAGAAGGGCAAGATAATTGGCTCTGGAACTATAAAGTCTGGTAACTCTCCTTCCATCTCTAATGTACTTCTTGTAGAAGGATTAACACATAACCTCTTATCTATCAGTCAATTGAGTGACAATGGTTATGATATAATCTTTAATCAAGAGTCTTGCAAGGCTGTAAATCAGAAGGATGGCTCAATCCTATTTACAGGCAAGAGGAAGAACAACATTTATAAGACAGATCTGCAAGATCTTATGAGTCAGAAGGTGACTTGTCTTATGTCTGTTTCTGAAGAGCAGTGGGTCTGGCACAGAAGATTAGGTCATGCTAGTTTGAGAAAGATTTCTCAAATTAACAAACTGGATCTTGTCAGAGGACTCCCTAATCTGAAATTTAAATCAGATGCTCTTTGTGAAGCATGTCAGAAGGGCAAGTTCTCCAAACCTGCATTCAAGTCCAAGAATGTTGTTTCTACCTCAAGGCCATTAGAACTCTTGCACATTGATCTGTTTGGCCCAGTCAAAACAGCATCTGTCAGAGGGAAGAAATATGGATTAGTCATCGTAGATGATTATAGCCGCTGGACGTGGGTAAAATTCTTGAAACACAAGGATGAGTCTCATTCAGTGTTCTTTGATTTCTGCATTCAGATTCAATCTGAAAAAGAGTGTAAAATCATAAAGGTCAGAAGTGATCATGGTGGTGAATTTGAGAACAGATTCTTTGAAGAATTCTTCAAAGAAAATGGTATTGCCCATGATTTCTCTTGTCCTAGAACTCCACAGCAAAATGGAGTTGTAGAACGAAAGAATAGGACTCTGCAAGAAATGGCCAGAACCATGATCAATGAAACCAATATGGCTAAGCATTTCTGGGCAGAAGCAATAAACACTGCATGCTATATTCAGAATAGAATATCTATCAGACCTATTCTAAATAAGACTTCTTATGAATTGTGGAAGAATAGAAAGCCCAACATTTCATATTTCCATCCTTTTGGATGTGTATGTTTTATTCTGAACACTAAAGATCATCTTGGTAAGTTTGATTCCAAAGCACAAAAATGTTTCCTTCTTGGATATTCTGAACGCTCAAAAGGCTACAGAGTATACAATACTGAAACATTGATTGTAGAAGAATCAATCAATATCAGGTTTGATGATAAGCTTGGTTCTGAAAAACCAAAGCAGTTTGATAATTTTGCAGATTGTGATATTGACATATCAGAAGTTGTTGAGCCAAGAAGCAACGCATCAGAAGCAGAGCTTCTCAGAAGCAAAGAATCTGAAGATCAAGTATCAGCTTCTCTGGAGAATCTAAGCATTTCTGAAGAACCACCTGTCAGAAGATCATCCAGACTCATCTCTGATCATTCAGAAGATGTCATTCTTGGAAAGAAGGATGATCCAATCAGAACAAGAGCATTCCTTAAGAACAATGCAGACTGTCAATTAGGTCTTGTGTCTTTGATCGAGCCAACTTCTGTTGATCATGCTCTAGAAGATCCAGACTGGATAATTGCTATGCAAGAAGAACTGAATCAGTTTACAAGGAATGATGTTTGGGATCTTGTTCCTAGACCAGATGGATTCAATATAATCGGTACAAAATGGGTCTTCAGAAACAAGCTCAGTGAGAAGGGTGAAGTGGTAAGAAACAAAGCCAGACTGGTGGCTCAGGGTTATAGTCAGCAAGAAGGGATTGACTATACAGAAACCTTTGCACCAGTGGCCAGGTTAGAATCTATTCGTCTATTAATTTCATTTGCCACTCAACATAACATTACTCTCTATCAGATGGATGTTAAGAGTGCCTTCTTAAATGGTTATATAGATGAAGAAGTTTATGTCCATCAACCCCCTGGTTTTGAAGACTCTATGTCTCCTAATCATGTTTTTAAACTAAAGAAATCATTGTATGGATTGAAACAGGCTCCCAGAGCTTGGTATGAACGCTTAAGTTCTTTCCTTCTGGATAATGGTTTCACTAGAGGAAAAGTGGACACTACTCTCTTTTGTAAAACCTTTAAAAGGGATATTTTAATTTGTCAAATATATGTAGATGATATTATTTTTGGAACATCTAATGCTACACTTGGAAAGGAGTTTGCTGAGTCTATGCAGGCTGAGTTTGAAATGAGCATGATGGGAGAACTCAAGTATTTCCTTGGAATACAAATAAATCAAACATCAGAAGGAACGTATGTTCACCAAACCAAGTATGTGAAGGAACTTCTGAAGAAGTTTAATCTTCTAGACTGCAAAGAAGCCAAAACTCCTATGCATCCAACATGCATCCTAGGTAAGGATGAGGTAAGTAAGAAGGTAGATCAGAAGTTATACAGAGGTATGATTGGATCTCTTCTATATTTGACTGCTTCTAGACCTGACATTCTGTTCAGTGTTTGTCTGTGTGCTAGATTCCAATCAGATCCTAGAGAATCTCATTTAACTGCTGTTAAGAGAATTCTAAGGTATCTGAAAGGTACTACTAATGTTGGCTTAGTTTACAGAAAATCTAAAGAATACAACTTAGTAGGATTCTGCGATGCTGACTATGCTGGAGACAGAAGTGAAAGAAAGAGTACTTCAGGAAGTTGCCAATTTCTTGGAAGTCATTTGATCTCCTGGTATAGCAAGAAGCAAGCAACTATTGCTCTATCAACAACAGAAGCAGAATATGTCGCTGCTGCTGGTTGCAGTACACAGATGCTCTGGATGAAGAGTCAGTTAGAAGATTATCAGATATATGAGAGTAACATTCCTATATTCTGTGATAATACTTCTGCTATATGTTTATCTAAGAATCCTATTCTTCATTCAAAGGCTAAACATATTGAGATTAAACATCATTTCATAAGGGACTATGTTCAGAAGGGTATTATTTCTTTAAACTTTGTGGATACAGACCATCAATGGGCTGATATCTTTACAAAACCCCTGGCTGAAGATAGGTTTAAGTTCATTCTGAAGAACATCAGTATGGATTTATGCCCAGAATGAGAAGATGAGAAGTTCTTACGTATGAGTATCTTCTGAAATGAATGTGATTTTTTTTTATCAGAAGTTCTGATTGAATTCTTTTAGAAATTATGATTCGGTTATTACTAACGTTTCATTGTCTAAGTTGATTCAGAACCACTGTTAAAGCAAAACAGCTGTAACGTTTTATCTTGGGATGGTAAACCTGTCGTTACTATTCATGGATAAGCGCGCGTGCAGTTGAAGGGACGCCGACCATAGGTAACTGTGCTAGTCAAGTCTTTTGTCATTATTATCTCTCCTCACGTCACGTAACATTAAATGCTATCCATCATTTGTTTCATTTTATTTTCTTTTAAATACTCTTCAAACGCTTCTCCTTCCCTCCTACATTTTCTCTATTACACTCTGTCCTTGTTTCCCTTCTCTATCTTTTTGCATTCATATCAAACCCTAGCTGTTCATTATCTGCAAATCCATCATGAACTCTTCATCAAGCCCAGGAAACCATGAAAATGAACAAAACAAAAAGAGAAAAGCTGTTGAAACATCTCCTTCCAAACCCAAAAAGATAAAGATCACCTATGACCCTCTCAAGGTGAATCCATTCGAAGCAATGTTATCTGGAAACTATTCTAGACGTGTGTTTCAACCCCCTGGTGAAAGCCCTCCATCTTCTCCATCTTCTTCCTCATCTTGTTTCCTTCAAGACTCAACTTCCTCCTCATCTAACCTTTCTTCTCCCTCAACCCATTCCAAAGAAATCTCTTCATTTTCACCTGCTGAGAATGTTGTCTCTGATGAAGATTGTGGAAGATCTGCATCAAAATCAAGTCTCCCTGACCCCTTGCCTGGAAGCCCAAGAAGCAGTCAATAAAAACTGCAAGGCTCAAGACATGCTGGCACAGATTTTGTCTTAGCTAGGGTCTTAGTTTTTGGTCTTAGTAGTTTTCTTTCTTTGGTGCATCTGCTTGTTAAACATCCTCTTTTGTAATCTTTCTTGATTATCAATGAAAAGCTTCTCTGTTTTCACATTCCAGTAATTTTATTTGTCGTTTTTATTCATCTGAATCTTTTGAAATATTCTTTTTGATGTTATGACAAAAAGGGGGAGAAAGATAAATGATAAATGATTTGATTAATCTATCAGTTGCTGGGTAAAGCTCCCACACATTTACTAACAAGAACTGCAAGTTCTATATGGTTTAAGTGTTTTGCAGGTATAAAGAAGTGAAGAAAATCTTCAAAGCAAACACAAGAAGCAAAACCATAAGAAGTGTTATTCTGTAAAAAGAATAAACTCATGGAAACTGAAGCAAGCTGAGTGCTATCAAGCTTCAGAAATCAGAAGCACTGATAATAGAATTTGATCCATATTTGTTTATTTGATCTGACAAAATTCTATTTGCTCTGATACATTATTTTAGCCTATATGGCTCTGATACATATCATGTGTTCTAATATACATTTTATGTTCTGACTCGTTCATGCTGACTTTTGTCGTTTAGTTTTTGTTCTGTAACATTTCAGGATGTAGAGATGCTCTGATGATGCTCTGGTACATTCAACAATGTTCTGATACAAATCTAGCATGAAGTGATGTTGGTAGAAATTCAAAGCTCTGAAGCTATCCGAGGGAAGCAGAAATCAGAAGCTGTGAATGTTCCAAAGATCCAGAAAACTCAAGTTCTGAAGCTGTCCTAAATGGAAGCAGAAATCAGAAGCTGTGAATGTTCAGAAGATCAAAGAAATTCAAGTTCTGAAGCTGTCCTAGATGGAAGCAGAAGTCAGAAGCTGTGAATGTTCAGAAGATCGAAGAAATTCAAGTTCTGAAGCTGTCCTAGATGGAAGCAGGAATCAGAAGCTGTGAGTGTTCTAGGGATCTAAAGAAATTCTAGTTCTGAAGCTGTCCAATGGAAGCAGAAGTCAGAAGCTATGAATTCTCTGAAGACAAAAGCTTATATGATCGTCTCTACCGAAATAATCAGGGAAGTCTTTTATTAAAGTTCTTCGAGTATTTATTTCAGGGGGAGATTATTTATCTCAGGGGGAGATTGTTAATCTCAGGGGGAGACATATTCATATGCTTATGCTATAGCTGTGTAATTTGTCTTTTGCCATCCGCTCTTTCTGATCGCAAATTCATATCATTTATATATGTTTTTGTCATCATCAAAAAGGGGGAGATTGTTAGAACAAGATTTGTTCTGATCAATTATCTTAGTTTTGATGATAACAATAATATGAATTTTGCTAAAGATAATATGGTACTCTAATCCAATGCAATTTCCTTTTCAGGAAACATATAAAGAGTATGCATAATTCAGCGCTCAGAAGCTTTGTCTCAAGGGTTCAGCATGCAACATCAGAACATGGTCTGGCAAGACATCAGAAGATGGTCGAAGCAGAATCAGAACATGGGTCTATGGAAGCATCAGAAGAACAAGAGAACAGAAGCACTGAAGTTCTGATGGTATCACGCTCAGAAGCACTTCAAGGTCAGAAGATCAGAAGATGCTTTGCACCAAGCTGTTTGACTCTGATGATATTCAAACGTTGTATTCACAAACATCAGATCAGAAGGAAGTACAAGTGGCAAGCTACGCTGACTGACAAAAGGAACGTTAAAAGCTACTAAAGGCTACGTCCGTAGACACAGCGTGAACAAGGCTCGAGGTAGTTGACAAAAGCGTATAACATTAAATGCGATGCTGTACGGAACACGCAAAGCATTAAATGCACTCAACGGTCATCTTCTCCAACGCCTATAAATATGAAGTTCTGATGAGAAGCAAGGTTAACGATTCTGAACAAAAACAACGCCTATTAACTTGCTGAAACTCTGTTCTACTCAAAACTCAGAATCTTCATCTTCATCAAAGCTCACTACATTGCTGTTGTAATATATTAGTGAGATTAAGCTTAAACGTTAAGAGAAATATCACAGTTTGTGATTATAGCTTTTAAGAAGCATTTGTAATACTCTTAGAATTGATTACATTAAGTTGTAAGGAACTAGAGTGATCGTGTGGATCAGAATACTCTAGGAAGTCTTAGAGGTTATCTAAGCAGGTTGTAACTAGAGTGATCGTGTGGATCTGTATACTCTAGAAAAGTCTTAGAGGGTATCTAAGCAGTTGTTCCTGGAGTGATCAGTGTGTGATCAGAAGACTCTGGAAGACTTAGTTGCTGACTAAGTGGAAAACCATTGTAATCCGTGCGATTAGTGGATTAAATCCTCAGTTGAGGCAAATCATCTCTGCGGGGGTGGACTGGAGTAGTTTAGTTAACAACGAACCAGGATAAAAATAACTGTGCAATTTATTTTTATCTGTCAAGTTTTTAAAGCCACACTTATTCAAACCCCCCCTTTCTAAGTGTTTTTCTATCCTTCATATATTTTGATCAACAAGAATATGATACAAGAAAATTCAGAGTGAATAATTAAAATATAGATGTTGAGATTAATTTTCTTGTATCATATTCTTGTTGATCAAAATATATACTTTGAAATAATCACAAATATAATAAATATGTTATTATAGAAATAAAAAATATGTTTCTTCTATTATACAAAATAAATACATAGAAGCATATGTAACTACTCTTAAGTCTATTCAACAAAGATAACATTATATTGACAATATACCTTAACATTATCTATTAAACTTTGTCATCTTTATTTACCTGTTCATTTAGAACATCATTTAGCTGTTCATTTAGAACATCTTAGAATACTAGAAATACAATCATCATAAAATTCCATATTCGTTAGAACTTCCAAAAATATTCTTTATCATTTAATGTCATTTGATAATAAGCTATAAGAAAAGACTTTCAACCATTGCTTTGATGCATCCTCGAGTGTAGCTGACTTCTTATGTTCATGTCTCATATAACGGGCCTTATTATTATTCTTTGATTTCCTTTCTAAATTTTATAATGTCCCAATAATGTTATCACAAATATTTTTTCAATATGCATTGCATCAAGATTATAATGAAGAACATTATATTATTAATATGGCAATGTGAAAAAATGTTTTTCTTTTTCCACGAAGGCAACATCCCAACCTCATGATTTTCCAATGTGAAGATTAATTTTGTTGTAGTTAGTTCTCACTAATATAACATCAATTTTTTGTTTCTAAGTTGAAATTTAAATATGACTAGAAATCACATGGGTCTTGCCCTTATAGGTTCTTATATGGCCTTCTTAGTTGAGATTAATAATTTGAATAAAATATGTTATTTGATAAGTCTTGCCCTTGTAGGTTGTTATCTTGCCTTCTTACTCGAAATTAATAATTTGAATGAAATATGATATTTGATAAGTGGGATAAAATTTAGTTATTGTTTTTGAAATTTTAAAATAAATATTTAATTTTAGTTATTTTTCTTTGTCATAATTTTAAATGTAATTTTTTACTCAAAATATTTTTAATGAGTAATTTTATATTACATTAATAATATTAAAAAATAAATTTATAAATTAATTAAATTTTAATATAATAAAAAAGTTATTAACTATAGTTCTACTAACACCCTTAGGGAAATAAAAGTATTAAGTATAAAAGACTAGGATAAAATATAATAACATATTGTAACATAAAAGATAAGTGTCACTCAAATTCGTGGAAACATATATCTATGAATTCTAGACTTTTAGTCACAAATTGTGATTGTCAGAATAAATTAATTTTCATTTAGTCAAATTTAAAAAACTTTTTAGACTAGCACAATAAAATTTAATATTTATAAGAATTAAATATAATAAAATTGTTAATAATTGGGAAAAATTGTAAGAGCTACCATAATTTCTTATGAGTTTTTATGAGTTACGCTATGAAAGAAAAAAATAATAAAATGGAGTAGCATGGTAGAACTCATTTAAGTCATTCAAAATGAGTTTCACCAAGGTGTTCGAAAAGATCTCAATTATATTTCAATGGATATAAATAGATTAGATTTTGTAAGTTCATTTATATAAATTTGATTATTACATATTATCCCTGTCAAATACATTTATAAGATTTAGTTTAACCTTTTTAATAGTCTTTTAAAATCTGAAATCATATTTAAAGCTATTTCATTATATTTTACAAAATATTATACCATTAGTGGCATTGGTAGGGGCACATGCGTTTATAAATTAAATTTTAACATGAAATTTTAAAAGAGCGTTTTTATTGGACTTGTTATCTAAATGCTATTTTATTATATATATATATATATATATATATATATATATATATATATATATATATATATATATATATATATATATATATATATATATATATATAAATAAAAGAGAGGCATCATCAAATATATTTTTTGTTAATAAAATTTTTGTTTAAAATTATAATTAAAACAAAAAATAGAAATGTATTTATAATTTTAGCATACTAATGAATATAACGACTCAGTATATTTAACTATATAAATAGGATGCAGATCCTCTCCTGCTTTTTATCTGCTGCTTTCATACTGCCACAATCTCAACCCTCTATCTCTTTTTTTTCTCTCTCTCTTTAGAATCCATTTTATTTATTATTTGTTTTTCACAATTTCTTATTTATTGGATCATGAGTATGAGGGAGGGCTGAAGACACAAATAGGAGAGGATTCTTTTCCATATAAATAGTTGTTGCACCATTATTATTGAGTATATAAACAGTGCTGAGTACTGAGAGAATATATTTGACATGCTCATTCTCATTTCATGATGTTACAACCAACACTCATATTTTGTACATGATTCAACTTCTAATTCCATCTTCATATGTATGGTTTTTCCAATTTCTTCCATGAAAAGAGGATGCTCTAGCTACCAATCTCAATTTTCTATTCCATATTACTCATATTATTCACTCAATGTTAACTTGGGTAAGTGTACTTATTCATCATTATCACAGAGATATGTTAATAAGTAATAGTTTTCAAACAACTATGGGCCACACACGACTAAACAAAGTTTAAAAGTCCATTTTTCTGTTGGTTATTGGTCACACACCACCAAACTTTGACTATTTTTTTTTTAAATAAGTAATTGATATAAGATATCGCACTAGGGGTGCAATCCTTACATCAAAGAAACACCTAAGATATGAAACAATCCATAGGTGATTTGAACCATTAGTATTGAGTATATAAACAGTGTTGAGTACTGAGAGAATATATTTGACATGCCCATTCTCATTCCATGATGTTACAACCAACACTCATATTTTGTACATGATTCAACTTCTAATTCCATCTTCATATGTATGGTTTTTCGAATTTCTTCCGTGAAAAGAGGATGGATGCTCTAGCTACCAATCTCAATTTTGTATTCCATATTACTCATATTATTCACTCAATGTTAACTTGGGTAAGTGTACTTATTCACCATTATCACAGAGATATGTTAATAAGTAATAGTTTTCAAACAACTATGGGCCACACACGACTAAACAAAGTTTAAAAGTCCATTTTTCTGTTGGTTATTGGTCACACACGACCAAACTTTGACTATTTGTTTTTTAAATAAGTAATTGATATAAGATATCGCACTAGGGGTGCAACCCTTACAACAAAGAAACACCTAAGATATGAAACAATCCATAGGTGATTTGAACCATTAGTATTGAGTATATAAACAGTGTTGAGTACTGAGAGAATATATTTGACATGCCCATTCTCATTCCATGATGTTACAACCAACACTCATATTTTGTACATGATTCAACTTCTAATTCCATCTTCATATGTATGGTTTTTCGAATTTCTTCCGTGAAAAGAGGATGGATGCTCTAGCTACCAATCTCAATTTTGTATTCTATATTACTCATATTATTCACTCAATGTTTATTTGTGTAAGTGGACTTATTCACCATTATCACATAGATATGTTAACAAGTAATAGTTTTCAAACAACTATGGGCCACACACGACTAAACAAAGTTTAAAAGTCCATTTTTCTGTTGGTTATGGGCCACACACGACCAAACTTTGACGATTTAACTTACCACCTCCGAATTGATCCTGACACCCCCTAAATATAAGGAAAATACTATAATAACACTACACAAAGTTTCTACCATGTTCTAAATTTACTTGCACCAATCCAAAATTTTCAAATGTCTAGAGGGATATCGAAAATTTCAAGTACAGAACGGAAATTCTTTAGAAAAAGTAAGTAAAATACCGAAAAAGTGGGAATTTTTAGAAGATTTTCATGGAAAATTCATAATTTTTGGGAGATATTATTGGAAATTGTAAAAAATCCGATATTTTATATTGTAAAAAAGAAACTTAAAATTTGATTTCTAAGTCGAGATTTGCATTACTTTTATCATTATCTTTTGAAATTAAAAAAAATTCATATTTAATTCTTCTCATTATAAAAAAAATCTATAATTTAGTAAAGAAATATTTTATAATATTCTAAACATGTGTGAAAAAAGTTATTCAAAAATTCAAAATTTTAAGGGTAATTAAACAGTTTTCAAATTTTTGAAAATAGCAGGGATTAAAACTACATGCATAAAAATTTTATAGGGACAAAAATATGTCATTTTTTTAATAGAGACTAAAATTGAAATTTGAGATATTTATAAGGACCCAAAACATACTTAACCCTTTTTAAGATTATGTTACAAGAAATTTTGAAATTTCTGATAGTTCAAAATTTTTTTAAAAATTTTCAAAATTTCAAAATTTCGGATACCTTTTTCTTTCACTAATCTTTTTTCGGTTTTCCATTTTTTTCAATGAGCACCACGGGGAAGCACAACACCATTTCCAGTAGGATCAGTGATAGAGCGGAAGTTGCTACTAGGGCTGCTGAGGCAGAGTCTTCCTAGCTATGGGTTGGACGAGTTGCTCTGATCAGTTCGCATCAAAAATAGATGGCTAAGCAGGGGTAGGGCCGGTTCCGCGCACCCCGACGACGGGTTACTAGAGTTTATGCTGTTAAGGTTGGTGTTGATGTTGTTGTTGATGAGGTTCATGTGCCGCCTGAATAGGCTCCCGTTGTTGAGGAGGTTTCTGTGTCGGCTGAGCAGGTTCCTGTTGCTGAGGAAGTTCCTGTGTTGGTTGAGAAGGTTCTTGTTGCTGATGAAGTGTTTCTCATACCTCTTATTGCCGATGATGATACTCAAATGATACAGACGCCACGACTCTTGCTTCTATAGAGACATCTTTTCACACATGTGAAGCCTTCACGGGAGGGCCTAGTGATCGATCTGTGCTTACAGAGTATGTTGACCATGTCCCATGCAGAGTATGGCATGGAGAGGTATGTGTATATATATATATATATTATATTTTTTAATTGAAAAATATTTATTATGGTTCTGTGATGTGTTGAAAGTTTACTGGTAATTTTTTTAACTTTGTTTCCTACCGGAGCGCCTGATGCTGAAGGTGACATCCCACGGGTCAAAGTTAAATAACTTTCCAATGAAACTGATGTCTTAGCAGGTCAAGCGTATTATTTCTACTTTTAGTCTCCTTGAGCTCCCCGACTACTCACTGACTTTACTAACGTCACTCCTGTCTACTTTTGTTTAGTGGTGGCAGACAGAGACATCTTCGTTTCATATTCCATTTGGTTAGATGACTATCACTTTGGATGATGTCTCCTCGTTTTTTCATCACCCCAACATCGGTAGATTTTTACTGCTCCTGTCATTAACCAAACAAAATCATTGCTACAGGTTGTAGAGAATCAAAAAGTTGTTGAGGAGTTCGTGCTAGAAGAGTTTGATTTTAACAAGGAAGCTCACCTTCTGATGTCTTGGCTGCGGGACTGGTACCACGGGCTTGTAGAGGCATAGAGGTATGAGGATGCCTCTAGGACTTACATGCTACATCTAATGCCATGTACTCTCTTTGCGGACAACTCAGGTGTTTATATTAATGTGCGATACATGTGGTTGTTCAGTAGCCAAGAGGCTCCATACTCAAGCATCACCATACATTTTTTTAGTTATATTAGCTTAGAAAATAACTTTGGAGCTTGCATAAGGGTGATCCGGGGTGGATTAATCATCGATCGGAGCTGACAAACCGGGAGATCTTTTGTTCATTTCTCTTCCTCTTTGTGTATTCTCTCTTAGTTGGGTTTTATATATGTATTTACTTTGAACTCATGTATATTTGTCGCCCATGGTCGTTGTATTTATTTTTCTTTACAAATCTGTGTTGATTGTTGTCTTAGATTTGTGCTCTGTGCTCGGAGTTTGGGCTGTTATAGACATATACTGCTCGAATCCTTATTTAGGATGATTATCTGTTAGTTTCTGGATTCTAGAGATAAATTTAGAGCTAACAATCTTTATGAGTGTCGATGTTTAATGCTTCTATTTTGATTGTGTTAGTTGAGAGATCGTCGATATAACTGATATGAATGTCTGCTATATTGTTGAGGTTGGCTGAGAGATCGTCGCCGAGATATATAGTAGTTCTCTCTACATTGGGTTAGAAATGACTTAGGGTGTGAGCGATGCTTGATGATATTTATGAGTATTGTAGGTTGAGTATAATAGGTCGATAAGTTCAAGTTTATGAGAAGTAGATTATATGCAATGCTTGATAAGTCTCTTCTCTCTGAAGAATGAATTCTTTTTGTGTTGATATTTACTTTTCTATTTTTATGCTTTAAACAATTCAACCCAAGCTCAGAAACGTAGAAACTGTTGAACGGTAGTTCAATGTACTAGTCCCTGTAGAGACGATAATTTCCCGGATAAATATTTCCAAAACTTTTTTTGTTTTCCGCTTTACTGTTTCAGCACTTCCCAGGTCTAAATGTCGACTTCTAGGCAGAAGTAGCGTTGGGTAGTGATTAGGCGAGAAGCTGCAAACTATGATTGTTTAGCTTTGAACTAATACTACTAATATTTGATTTCTTTCCTGGATTGGTTGCCCCTTGATTAGGTGATGTTGCACTGATATGGGTTAAAAATTCCTATGTGTTATTCACCATTCCTCAATTGTTTTATGCACATCTTTCAGTTTGGTAAATATGTAATCTTTCAGCAGGTGATGTCAAGACATCTGTCCTGACATTGGTTAAGTTAAGATTTTGATCTTAACTTGGTATTTTTGATGGTTGCCATTCTAAGATTTATCTGTGTGCAAAAGTTATAGATGAATACTATTATTCTGTATTAAGATCAGATGCCATAACATCTGTCTTGATGTCATGTTCTGATGTTAGAACATCAGGATGAATAAGTGTCTACCATGTACCAGAGAATTTCAATTGGCATCAGAGCAGGTAACCTGTTTGTTTATCGGGTTAACTTCGAGGAGATAATTTTTCTAGTACTGTATGTCTCTGAAAATCTAGAATGATAGTATTTTGGAATTCATTGAACAACAAAATCTTGAAGGTTGTTAAGATTGTATCTCTGAAAGTGTAATCAACTGATTTGATATGCACTGTTCAGACTGATCTTCAGAAATGGTGTGCCCAACGATACTTGGGAGGTTCTCAAGTCCACTCACAAAGGCACTTCCAAGTGTTTTTAGGAAAGGAGCATGACTTTTTTTTCTCCAACTCTGCAGGAGGTTGTTACCAAATCTATTATGAAGGGTTATGTCAAATTCTATCGTGCATTGTTATCAGGATATGGGTAAAAAGAAGATCAAGGCCAGATGTCAAAAACATCTAATTTAACATCAGCAAGATCCTTGATGACCAAGTAAAGCCAGATCTAAAAGTATATGAAGGCTTTGGACTTACTTTGATAGAATTCCCTTCCTTTCTAAAAAATCATCTAAAGGTGACTTTTATGTCCAGATCTGTTCAGGATTATGATCTTGATTTTATACATGTCTTGACAGGAACGTGAGGTTCCTTTGTGAACTCATGCAATGAAGAATTAACTCATGATGAGTTAGCTGCATCAGGTAAAGATATATGCAAGGAGAAAAACAAAAGGTAACTAATTCTCAACTTCAGGCTGTAAAGAAAGATTGTTGGTATACTATCTTTGACCTGTAGGATGAGGTAACCTCTTTGAACTCCAAACTTGAAATCATGATCAGGTTTGTGAGAATGGCGAACAAATGGTTCTAGTATGTTGAGACATTCTTCAAGATCTAAATATGACTAGAAACCTAAAAGGGATGAGGTTTAATTTTCAAGGCTTTGACAATTAGAGAAAATCTTTAAGTGACATAAAAACTATTTTTATTTAAGGCAGAGTTGAGTCAATGATGTCTTACAACATGTCTCAACATCATTCCTGACCTCGAAATTCTCAAGTTATTGACTGGGCCTTGAACTAAAAACGTCACTTCTATGGGAAACGATGTGCACATCAGGCCTTCTTATTCTCAAGATATATGTCTATCCCAAAGGTTGACCAAACAAGGGACAAAACACAATGAAGGTGTTTCCCTTTGTTTTTAAATAAGAATGGTATATCTTCTTTGACACTGGTTTTCCAAATACATGACTGGAATGAAATAGTCATGATCTACACAAGTATTTCTCCATACCTGAGATGATTAATTGAACAAAATCAACTAGTTTTGTTAAGGTTATATTTGTTTAAAGAACTAATGACTAGTATGAAATCATAAGCCAGTTGTGTGACCAAGTTATGAAGACAAGGTATATTGTCTGGTCACTGATAAGATGAATGAAGCCTGATAAAGGAGTTGAGTCTATGAAAAATTAGTCCTTGTTTGGTTCCTCAAGAATCCATTAGAACATCTACATGCTTACCGATCAAAAGCAAGATGAAGCCTAGCTGTCATACTGAAGTGGCAACATCAGACTGTTGACAAAGTTCTAGAACCTCCTACCAAGGGTCCAAGGAAGTTAGTAGAAGGTGGAAGGTTTGTCCTTAAGTTTATTAATGATATTTCTTAAAAATCTCTTGAGTAGTTCATAACAAAAAAACTCAAAGATCTTCATAATCCCCTTCAAGATACCAGAAGGATGTACTCTACTGATAGTAGAATTTTTGAAGGCTCCCCTAAGTCAATGGTCCAGTCATGGAGAAAGGGCCTAATGTCCCCTAAGTCAATTGTTCTATCATGGAGAAAGGGCATGATGTCCAAACGGATATTGGAACATCACCTAAACAGATTGGCACTCCAAAAGTGTTAGTGATTCTAAAAGCTTGCATGCACTAAATCAGAAAACTTCCAAGTCATCATGTTTTCTCCAGAGCTCAGCTTATTTATGTAAGAGAAATCATTATTTGGAGTTTTGTATCACCACTGTTTCGAATATGAAATATTTATTTATGGTGGTTTTAGGAGTTAAAATATGAACCAAGTCTAATATTTCGTTTCTTCTTAAGAAGCAATTTGTGTCCCTTGGAACTGAGTGTTAGGAGTAAATTAATGGTAAATTCATGTGTTAATAGAAGTAATTTAGTCTCCAAACCAATGCAAAATGTGATAAATCCATAGGTTTTTATTAAGAATTGAACTGAACAAGTTGAGTTCGTGCGTAAAGCAAATCGAATCACTTGTGGGTGTTATTGTTGCAGGTTTAGAGCTGAATTGAAGCTTGAGAAGAACATGAGGAGGAAAGAGAGCTGGAAGTCTCAAAGGCAGAAGAAAAAGATGGAAATTGCAAAGGGCGCGCCGCGGAAGTCCTGTGAGGCGCCGCGAAAATATCTCTGTTTTAAAGCGCGCCGCGCCAGTCCGATGCCGCGCCGCGGCCTCGGCGTTAAAAGCCCAAAACTTCTATTTAAAAGCCCTAGCTTCCAAGAGAAAAAGAACTTTTTGAGGAAGAGCGAAATTAGGAGAGCAATCTGAAGGTGCAGCCACAATCATCAATTGAAGACTAATTCTCTATCAAGCTAAGACATTCCTTTGATGAAGATGAATTCTTCCATTAATCTTTGTGTGTTCTTCATGTCTATGGAGAGCTAAACCCCTCGTGTTGAATCTAAGGTAGTAGTTAACCTATGAATATACAATACCATTAATTAATTCCTGTGAACAATTGTTTGAATTCATTATCAATAAGAAATCTTGTTTTTATTCTTAAATTATCGTTGAATCTTTGATCGAAAGAAAGGATTTAACTTTTGCCCTAGGTTACTATATTGATTCAATTGCAATTTGCAGAGATGGAATTGTAATTGGGTTTTCATAATTATCGTTCTTAATTACTATTATCGTTATTGATATTTGGAGAGATCAAATCTCATACCGGTAAAAGTTATCTAATTTGATTTGCAGACATGGAATCTTATTTGAGGATAAGTGAAGATAATGATTCAAAAGATTGTTCAATTGTGAATTAATTGATAATTGTATAGGAATAGGTTGATGAACCCTAAGGTTCAACATATTTCTCTAATCGTTAACAACAGTTCATTACTCGCTTTTAATTTATTGTTTACTTTTGATATTATTAGAATCATAAAATAAATCAACTCAATTTTCCTAACTCAAAATAAACAACTATAGAACGGCAGTGATATTAACCAATCCCTGTGGATACGATATATTACCGAAAATATTTACCCAAAAATACTTTCAACAAATTGGCGCCGTTGCCGGGGATTGGTGTCAATATTGCACGCATTGCAATAGTTCTTATTTTGAGTTTTAATTTTTATTTTCTTGAATTGGTTGTTTCACTCGTTTGTTAGTGTGTGCAGAAATTCGTGTATGCGCAGCAAAGTTTCTAGCGATCAACTTCTTTTTGATCCCGAGATCGAAAGGACCGCTAGGAGGTTAAATAGCAAAGCGCGAAGAAGAGCAAACATAGCAAGAACAAGAGACAACGCAACCGCGACATCGTCACAACAACTTGAAACTATTGACGAGTCGCAAGAAGGACTCTTCTTTCACGAACTATTCACGGAAGAAGAACTGGAAGTTATTATACAACCTACTGTTGTCAACATGGCTGCTCCTGATCCATGTGCAAATAGTCCAAGACTCAATCCTCAGTTCGCTAGAACTGCCGCCAACGGGCGACCGACAGAACTGAAGACCGATATCATACAATTGATTTGTGCAAGTCCTTTCGCCGGATTGGACCATGAAGACCCGTACACGCATCTTACTCGATTCTATGAGTTAGCGGGTACCACGGGTGTCGCTCAAGCTGATGAGGAAGCATTATTTAAGAGGTTGTTCCCACACTCTTTGCTATCTAAGGCAAAAGATTGGTACTTGGATCAACCTGAAGCAGTGATGACTAATTGGAACACATTAGAAGAAAAATTTCTAGAAAGGTTTTACTCTCAAAACCGATTCTTCGAAGCAAAAACAGAAATAGCAGTATTTTCTCAAGGTAGTAATGAATCTTTGAATGAAGCATGGGAAAGGTATAAAGCTATGTTGAGAAAGTGCAAAGGACACGGTTTTACAGACGTTGATCAAATCCATATGTTCCGTAACGGTCTCACAGCTACAAACAAGACACTCTTGGACGCCACAGCTGGTGGTTCACTCATGTCCAAAACACGTGAGGAAGCTACTCAGATAATAGAGCGAATGGCTCTAAATGATCGTCAAGGCAACCATGATCGAACGGTAAGAGATAAGAAACCCGGAGTGTTGGAGCTGAACAACAGTGATGCTCTACTTGCTCAGAATAAATTGCTAACTTCACAAGTGGAAATTTTGACACAACAAATGTCCAAACTACCACAACAACTTAAGGAGCTGAACGGGATATCCAATTCTTATCAGGTTGCGAAGTGTGAGTTATGCAAGGGCAATCATCAAACAGGATTCTGTCCACCAGTCCTAGAAGAAGAAGTAAACTACACGAACAACACTCAAGGACCAAGGCATAATCAATACCAAAATCAGCCATACCAACAAGGGTACCCACCAAGATATAACAACCAGGGATACCAACAAAGGCCACCAAATCAAGGGTATCAACAACAAGCATTTCAACCATACACTCAACCACCGCAACAGCAACAAGGAGGACAATCCAAGTTGGAAGAGACTGTGAATCAGTTCATTCAAATGTCAATGACAAATCAGAAGAACCAGGAAGCTGCAATAAAAAATCTAAAAACTCAAGTAGGGCAACTGGCTAAACAAATTGCAGCTACTCAGTCAAATGCAACATTCTCCGCCAACACTCAAGATAATCCTAAAGAACATTGTAACGCAGTGGTGACTAGAACCAGTCAAGAAGGCGCTGAGAAAGAAGTTGAAATCAATGATACCTAGAAAGAGGATAATAATCAGGCTGCGGAAGATGAGGAGAATGAAATCATAGTGAGCACCATGAGCAAAGATGTTGAAGGAGAAATAGATGAGACCAAGAAAGAAAGAGGGATGACAGAGAAAAGAAGAAGTTCTAAGAAAAAGAAATTAGATCATGTGATACCAAGCCAACATCTACCATACCCCCACGCTCCGTCAAAGAAGGACAATGCCAGGCAATATACCAGGTTTATGAGCATCTTCAAACAACTCCACATAAACATACCATTTGCCGAAGCATTAGAGCAAATGCCCAAATATGCTAAATTTATGAAGAACATGCTCACAAAGAAAAAGGGATGCACAGATGAAGAAACTGTGGTGCTTGATGCTCAATGTAGTGCTATAATTCAAAGAACTACTCCAAGAAAGGAATCCGATCCGGGGCGAGTAACCTTACCATTAAATATTGGAGGTAATTTCACTGGCGATGGGTTAATTGATCTGGGGTCGAGCATCAACCTAATCCCTTTATCCATTGTCAAGAAGCTAGGGAATATTGTGATGAAGCCCACTAGTATGACTTTACAATTGGCCGACAAGTCCATCACTTCACCCTATGGAGTGATTCAGGATCTGCTAATTAAAGTAGACAAATTCTTTTTCCCGGTAGACTTTGTGGTTGTTGACATGGAAGAAGATCATGAGGTACCTGTGATTCTAGGAAGGCCATTCATGAAAACCGCTCGGATGATGATTGATCTGGATGAAGGGATCATGAAAATAAGGGTGCAAGATGAAGAGGTAAAGTTTACTCTGTTCAAGGCCAAGAAGCATCTTAAGAACAAGAGTGATATCTTCTAAATCGATACAACTAAGGGAGCAACCAAGGAAGACAAAAATCAACCTCCGAGCTACTTCCAAGTTGGACAAGAGGTATTCCTGTGCAACTCAAAACTAAGATGTCTCTCGGGTAAAGCAACAAAAAAATGGTCTGGACCACTGATAGTAAAAGATATATGCGACCACGGTGCCATTATGGTAGAGAATCCACTGACAAAAGAGAGGAGAACCGTTAATGGAAAACGGTTAAAAGATTTCTTCGGGGGAGTGGAGCAGCATGCACCATTTTTAGTTCCTTGAAAGCATGAACCGTCGAGCCATGCGACGTTAAACGAAGCACTTTGTGGGAGGTAACCCACACTTCTAATGTTTTGTTTAGCTTTTATTTCAGGAAATAATAAGGGAACCTTTCTGGTGGAAGCTAGGAAGAGGCAATTGATATTGCAATACCCTCTGTGAGTCAACCCTCTCGGGCTTGTTACGAAACATTGAGGTCAATGTTTAGTTCAAGTTTGGGGGTGGATTTACTCTTTTGCGTTTTGAAATTTTTTTGCTTTTAGGTTTGTTATTTGTCCCCAGTTTAGAATGAGTAGTCCCACAGCATAATGAAAATCTCAAGCAAAATACCAACAATGGAGCAACATGCATGAAAGTGGTAGTGAGTGGAAATTTTTGAAAAATTAATTTTTTCACTTTCTTTATTAAAAGTGACATAGCAGGTATGAATTTTTGAACTCAAACTTTTAGTATGTGCATGAAACATAGGTTGTTAGTAAATATTGACAGAAGTTCTTTATGGTACACTATTTTATTGGATCAGTTTAGCCTTAACCATTGTAAGGATAGCCTTCCATTGTTTACTATATGCAGGAGACCATCAATTATTTTGACTTGTTCGTATCATGCTAAACCGGTTGTTGCATCGTCTGTGGAAATCTGTGAAAGTGATTTAGGCAATTGTTTGAATCTGAGAGTTCTTTTAGCCTATTCTAAACATGCAACTTAATTTCTTCTATGAGAGTGTGATCTTTTGCTAACCATTCTTTGAGCCTGAGGTCAAGATAAGCATCATAATATGCACCAAGGAAAATACCTGGTGAGTTTTGATCTCAATAAAAAGTTTTGTTCTGGATCATCAACCATAAAATTTGGTGATGTGTTTTCTCTTTGACCCTTTTTAGAAAGTAGGGGAGCATTCATATAATCTGAATACAAGTTGATCTCCAAGTTGGGGAGAGTCACAGTCAAAAGAAGAGTAAGTACTTATGGTAATCGGTGAAAGAAAAAAAAAAGAGTCGTAGCTTGAAAAAAAAAAAGAGAAGTAACAACGTTTGAATATAACGATTGTTGAAAAAAAAAAGTGAAAACGAAGAATCAAGCTACGAATGAATGAAAAAAGATGGACAGGTAAAGGAATTAGAGTTTTAGAGAAAAAGAAATAAGTTATGAATTGGATGCTTCCCTATATTAGGAACAACCCTTGATTATCTTCTTTTCTTTGAATCTAAACCACATTACAACCATAGAAAGACCTTCTGATTCTCAGATTCCACACGACTTGATGCTAACAATTTGGTGAACGTATGATATGGATCTTTGTTGATTTAATTGTTTGGATGAGTGTTTAACCCCTCTTTTATTCATCATACTTTTGATGAGAGTGATTAGTGCTGATTCAATGACAATTGTGTAGTGTTTTGAACTTCTGGAGGTAATTTGCTTTCAAAATTTGTTTCGTGTGTATGTTCTGAGTTTGCAGGAAGAGAAGGAGTATTTTGCTTTGGTTACTAAATTGAACCACTTGAGAAAACTTTTTGAAAAACTTGTTGCATGATTGTCGGTAAACTTTGCTGGAGGTAAGTAATTTTGTTTAGGGACAAACAAAACTCTAAGTTGGGGAGAGTTTGTTAGGAGTAAATTAATGGTAAATTCATGTGTTAATAGAAGTAATTTAGTCTCCAAACCAATGCAAAATGTGATAAATCCATAGGTTTTTATTAAGAATTGAACTGAACAAGTTGAGTTCGTGCGTAAAGCAAATCGAATCACTTGTGCGTGTTATTGTTGCAGGTTTAGAGCTGAATTGAAGCTTGAGAAGAACATGAGGAGGAAAGAGAGCTGGAAGTCTCAAAGGCAGAAGAAAAAGATGGAAATTGCAAAGGGCGCGCCGCGGAAGTCCTGTGAGGCGCCGCGAAAATATCTCTGTTTTGAAGCGCGTCGCGCCAGTCCGATGCCGCGCCGCGGCCTCGGCGTTAAAAGCCCAAAACTTCTATTTAAAAGCCCTAGCTTCCAAGAGAAAAAGAACTTTTTGGGGAAGAGCGAAATTAGGAGAGCAATCTGAAGGTGCAGCCACAATCATCAATTGAAGACTAATTCTCTATCAAGCTAAGACATTCCTTTGATGAAGATGAATTCTTCCATTAATCTTTGTGTGTTCTTCATGTCTATGGAGAGCTAAACCCCTCGTGTTGAATCTAAGGTAGTAGTTAACCTATGAATATACAATACCATTAATTAATTCCTGTGAACAATTGTTTGAATTCATTATCAATAAGAAATCTTGTTTTTATTCTTAAATTATCGTTGAATCTTTGATCGAAAGAAAGGATTTAACTTTTGCCCTAGGTTACTATATTGATTCAATTGCAATTTGCAGAGATGGAATTGTAATTGGGTTTTCATAATTATCGTTCTTAATTACTATTATCGTTATTGATATTTGGAGAGATCGAATCTCATACCGGTAAAAGTTATCTAATTTGATTTGCAGACATGGAATCTTATTTGAGGATAAGTGAAGATAATGATTCAAAAGATTGTTCAATTGTGAATTAATTGATAATTGTATAGGAATAGGTTGATGAACCCTAAGGTTCAACATATTTCTCTAATCGTTAACAACAGTTCATTACTCGCTTTTAATTTATTGTTTACTTTTGATATTATTAGAATCATAAAATAAATCAACTCAATTTTCCTAACTCAAAATAAACAACTATAGAACGGCAGTGATATTAACCAATCCATGTGGATACGATATATTACCGAAAATATTTACCCAAAAATACTTTCAACTCTGAGATAAGGTAATCCAGATCTTGAAAAAGGGTTATGTCTTGTACTATGAGAGTATTAATCTCAATTGTTCTGGATGCTAGAATAATATTGTAAGGCCCTGATAATTTAATTAATTATTTAATTAAATTATTTCGGATTAATTGTCAAAGTTGTGAAATGTTGAAATATGTGGATATAAGTTACTATGTTGATGTTGGTTGATTAGTTGATTAATATTGGTAATAATATTAATATATTTATTAGATTATTCTATATGGGCTTATTAAGTGGTTGGTGGTAGTAAAAGGGGGGTATGAGTACTAAGCCCAATAAGAGAATAGAATGATATGTTTAAGTGGAATAAAAAAAATTGGGGAAAAGAATTAGAAGTGGCATTTGTGAAAGAAGGAAGAAACAAGAGAAGATCTGAGTTAGGGCAAAGCGAGAACCTCCATTAGTAGAACATGTAACACCCCATATTTTCTATTTATTAATTTAATTAGAATTTAAATTAATTAATTAGAAATTCGGTATTTTAAATTGGATTAAAGAAGAAAATTATGGAATAATGAGTTAATGGGCCAGTGTTGTGGTTAGTAAAGGGGATGTGTTAAATTAAGCCCTTACTAAAGTTATGATATGTTTTTCATAAAACAAGAGTTTTGAAAAAATAGAAACACAAGAGCAATTGGGAGAAGCTGAACACGTAAAGAGCAGAGGAGGAGAAGAGTCAACAAGGAAGAGAGATCTTAAGAAATTGGCTAAGATAAGGGGGGACTCTTTCGATTACCTTCTATTATCGGGTTGTAGATGATAGGATTGAAATTGTATGTTATTTGATTCAATAGAAATATTTGTTAGGTTTGGGAGTTGTAGAGTTAGCGATTAAATTCATAAATTTCATGTGGATTGAATGTTGTGAATGATTGGAAATGTGAAATAGAATTATTGCATTGATAATTGATGTGAAATCCCTGAAAATTGCTCTGTAATGATGTTAAAATAGGACTTGTGTGAGTTGAATTATGTGGAGGGACTTAAATGCTGTCAAGAAGGTGGATTTTTTGTTACAACAGGGCTGTAACCGGTTACGCTGTGCCTGCGGATGATAAGCCGAACTCAACCTCAACTTAGTACCTAAGGCTTCTTGCAATCCTGTCCAGAACTTAGAAGTAAACCTCGGGTCTCTATCCGACACAATACTAGCCGGAACACCATGCAAACTCACTATCTTCTCAACATACAATTGAGCCAACTTCTCCATCGGGTAATCCATCCTTATTGGTATAAAGTGAGCAGATTTTGTCAACCTGTCCACGATAACCCATATAGAATCACAATTCTTGATAGTTCTAGGTAAACCAGATACAAAGTCCATAGAAATTCCATCCCACTTCCAATCTGGAACAAACAACGGTTCCATTAATCCAGAAGGTTTCTGATGCTCAATCTTCGACTTCTGACAAATTAAGCAAGCATAAACAAACTCGGCAATTTCCTTCTTCATTCCAGGCCACCAAAACAACTTCTTCAAATTGTGATACATCTTGGTAGCACCAGGATGAATACTCAATCTACTTCGGTGTCCTTCTTCCAGAATACTCTTTCTGATCTCAGCAACATCGGGTGCACATACTCGGTCTCCAAACCTCATAACACCATTCTCGTCAATTCGGAATTCACCTCCTCGACCTTGGTTAATCAATGTCAACTTATCTACCAAGCCAACGTCAGGTTTCTGTCCGTATCTAATTTCCTCAAGTATAATATTTGTCAACTTCAACATTCCCAACTTAACACTATTAGAAGTACTTTCGCATACTAAACTCAAGTCTCGGAATTGCTCAATTAAATCCAATTCTCGCACCATTAGCATAGACATATGCAATGACTTCCTACTCAATGCATCAGCAACAACATTTGCTTTACCAGGATGGTAATTCAAACCGAAATCATAGTCCTTCAGAAATTCTAACCATCTTCTCTGCCTCATATTAAGTTTCTTCTGATCGAAGAGATACTTTAGACTCTTATGATCGCTGAATACCTCAAATCGAGAACCATAAAGATAATGTCTCCACAGCTTCAACACAAATACCACAGCTGCCAATTCCAAATCATGAGTCAGATAATTCCTTTCATGAATTTTCAACTGTCTTGAAGCATATAAGCCACTACCTGCTTATCTTGCATCAAAACAACACCTAAACCCATCAGTGAAGCATCACAGTACACATTGAAAGACTTCGCTGGATTAGGCAAAATTAAGATCGGAGCACTTGTCAATCTCTTCTTCAATTCTTGAAAACCCTTTTCACATTCTGAATCCCATACGAATACTTGTCCTTTTCTTATTAACTTAGTCATTGGCAATGCCAACTTCGAAAACCCCTCAATGAACTTTCTATAGTAACCTGCCAGACCAAGAAAACTATGAATCTCTGAAGCATTCTTTGGCGTCTCCCACTAAGATACCGCTTCCACTTTCGTTGGATCCACCGCGATACCATTCTTCGAAATTACATGGCCAAGAAAACTTACTTCCTTCAACCAGAATTCACTTTTAGACAATTTCGCATACAACTTCTTCTCCTTCAATAGCTCCAGTACCACTCTTAAATGCTCTACATGTTCTTCATCACTCTTCGAGTAAATCAGAATGTCATCAATGAACACTACCACAAACTTGTCAAGATACGGGTGAAATATCCTGTTCATATACTCCATGAAAACACCAGGTGCATTAGTAACACCAAATGGCATAACAGAATATTCATAATGTCCATACCTCGTTCGGAATGCCGTTTTCTGAATATCTTCCGCCTTCACACTAATTTGGTGATATCCAGACCTCAGATCAATCTTGCTAAACACACAAGCTCCAACCAGCTGATCCATGAAACCATCAATCCTCGGAAAAGGGTATTGATTCTTGATTGTCACCTTGTTCAGCTGTCTATAATCAACACATAGCCTCATTGAACATTCTTTCTTCTTAACCAACAGTACTGGTGCACCCCACGGTGACACACTAGGACGAATAAACTTCTTTTCCAACAATTGCTCTAACTGTTTCTTCAGTTCAGCTAATTCCGATGCCGACATGCGATACGGTGCCATCGACACAGGACTAGTTCCAGGAATCAATTCTATAGCGAACTTCACTTCTCTTTCAAGTGGCAACTCACTAACATCTTCTGGAAATACTTCCGGATACTCATTCACTACTCGTAGCTCATCAGTTTTAGCTTCCTCATTCACTTCCATTGAAGAGCACAACATAAATACTATCGCTCCATCTTGGACAGCCAAATTCATCTGTTTGACCGACATGGTCAGATCCTCAACACTAACCTCTTCAGGAAAGATAACCGTCTTCGTAAAACAATTGATATGAACTCGATTAAATTGTAACCAGTTCATCCCCAAGATGACATCAAGTTGTTCAAGAGGAAGGCACACTAAGTCCATTCCAAACTTCCTACCAAAAATATCAACCGGACAATTCAAACAAGCAGAAGAAGTAGTTACCGAACCCGACGCAGGAGTGTCAATAACCATACTTCCATGAATAACATATATTTCTAATCCCAATCGTTGAGCATAATCCAATGAAATGAACGAATGAGTCGCTCCAGTATCAATAATTGCAACTAAAGGTGTGTCATGGATGAAACACGTACCTTTAATCAGACGATCTTCTGGAGTAGTAACTGACCCAGACAAAGCAAAGACCATCCCACCAGCCTGATTCTTCTTTGGTTTAGTGTAGTGTGGACTGATGTGACCCTCTTCTCCGCAATTGTAGAAAGTCACGATCTTCATCCTATAATCAGAAGCAATATGACCCACCTTACCACACTTGAAGCATTTCTTCTCTCCACTCTTGCACTCATTCCTTCTATGCCCAGTCTCACCACAGTTGTAGCACCTAACAGGGGTACCAGAATCTCCCCCACTAGGCCTTTTCCAATCACCAGCTCTAGGATTTCCTCTATCATATGGCTTACCTCTATCCATAGGCTTCTTACCTTTCTTATCAACCAACTCGCGAGAGTGAGATGACTTCAGCTTAAGGTTATCCTCTTCGAAGATCCTACTACAGTCCATAAAATCGACAAATCGCGAATTCTTTGGTACCTGATACCTTGCTTGATCTCATCACGAAGACCATTCTCAAACTTGATACATTTTGAGAATTCACTAGCCTCATCATTGTTGTAGTGAACGTAGTACTTCGCCAACTCAACAAATTTCGAAGCATACTCTAGTACCATCATATTACCTTGAGTCAACTCCAAAAATTCAATTTCCTTCCTACCTCTAACATCCTCAGGAAAATACCTCCTCAGAAACTCTCTTTTGAACACAGCCCAGGAAATAGAAACACCATTAGCATCCAGTTCATCCCTAGTAGCCATCCACCAGTCATCAGCCTCTTCAGACAACATATGAGTACCATATCTTACTTTCAGGTTCTCAGCACAATCGATGACTCTGAAAATCCTCTCGATCTCCTTAAGCCACTTCTGAGCACCTTCAAGATCATGCGTGCCCTTGAACAACGGAGGATTGTTCCTCTGAAAATTCCCCAATTGCCTGTCAGCACCAATCCCAGCTCCATTTGCATTCCCTCCCAACACACCAGCAATCATGCCCAAAGCCTCAGCGATAGCATCTTCGTTTCTTCCACCTCTTCCAGCCATTGCTCTGCTAATCCACAAAACAATTCCATTAGAACCAAGAGTATCGACACTGATAACTCGTACTCGTCGCATACAAAGGGAAAGACTGACACTAAGACTCTGGTCACAACGACCGACTATGCTCTGGTACCACTATTGTAACACCCTTCTAAACCCCGCGGAAAATTAAATAAATATAATAGAGTGAAAACATAAACACAAGGGTGCCACAATTATTTAAAATAATTAAACCAACCAAGGTCGAAGTCATGCTTCATTAGGAAACGGTTCACCAAAACATAATCATGTTTATCACTGCGGAATAAGAAAAATCATCAAATACAACCAAATGGAAACAAAATTCATCACCAAATAAAATAGAGTAATCTCATAAAACTCTAAAACTATCGTTCCCCAGTGTTACAAGATCAGAGCATGACCGACACAACCCAACATAAACGGATAAACTCTACGAGTCATCCTCACCGAGCACTAATGCCGCTACTCCTCAATCTGAAAATTTCAACATGTAAGGGTGAGTCTCATTCTCAATTAGTAAATATTATGCAATTCATAAGCAAAAAGCATCATAATATATCGTTCACCCAATAATATATATTCAGATTCACATAGATTATTCATCAATTCGTACAATAATATATTACAACACATAACACAGAAATCCATACAATCATGTTATGACAAAATGCATATGACTCACTGACACTATGCATGTGGTACCAATAAACCGTGGAATCAATCCACCTGACCGATCTACGCCTCATCGAGATACGGCCCACCGACACAAATTCCACACAATGGGAATTATGTCCACCATCTATCCAAACATCACCGGGATCCATCACCGAATGCATATGAATGAATGAAACACACATAACATACTTAAAAACATCACCGAATCACGATGAACAACTCATCTCAACACCACATCACCGAATAAGTATGTATATGTTTTTAACATCATTCAAATAGTCATGCATTCATCACAATCATAATAATAATCATAGCCAATTTATCACCACATCAAATACATTGTCACACCTATTTCACATGCACACAATGTTTAATTCTCAACAAGTAATTAAATCGAGTGTTAAGGAAATAAAGTCGGCCACTGCCCATATTCGTCATTCATCATATAAAACATTTAATTACTTGCACAACACCCAAAACGGCACTAAGAAAAGATTCACGGATCAAAAGATACGCCATTTTAAAGTTTTAGAAAAATTCCCGCACAGCAAGGTTCGCTCAGCGACGCGAGGCAGAAACGAATTCCTTCAGACCTCCGCTTAGCGGACCACTAGCGACGTTAGACAGAAGCTAACCAGGCCGGATCCTCCGCTCAGCGGACATGCGATTTTACCAATTCTCGAGTCTGCGACAGACTTGCGATTTCACACCCTTTTCACCAAAAACGATTCCAGACATCATATACAAGTACACAAACATCGAATTTATCATCATACATCATCATACTTCAAAAATAACACATTATAACCATCAATCATATAATTCCATCAATTCAATCCAAATCATAACACCCTAACCTAACAATCCCAATATCTAATTGAATCAAACCATACATCAATCTACCTATCACCTAAGACCACATAAGAGATACTAAAAGGAAGAGTCCTCCCTTACCTCGATGAATTTCTTGAATGCTCTTCTTCCGTTTCACGTTCTTTCTTCTTTTTCTTCTCTTGCCCTTTTCACGTGTTCTTCCTTTTTCTCCCCAAAATTGTTCTTTTCTTATTTTATAAAAAATAAAATAAAATGAACACCACTTAGTAAAAGGCCTAACCAAAATAGCACCCCTCTTTTACTAACATTACACCATAATCCCAATAGCTCTTATTCCATAATTTTCCAATTAAATCCAAGTTAAATACTAAAATTCCAATTAATTAATTTAAATCTCAATTAAATTAAAAAACGAAAAATATGGGGTGTTACATAACCGGTTACACTGAAGTGTCCTGAAGGAATTGGCGTGTTGCGTTTTTGTAACCGGTTACGCTCAGGCCGTAACCGATTACGCGAAGATGGAAAATAATAGCGAGAAGGTTACGTCATTCGTAACCGGTTAGGCTATTCCCCGTAACCGGTTACACTGGGAGTTTTTCTAAAAATTTTGCTTTTACATGGACGTAACCGGTTACGCTATCCTCTGTAACCGGTTATGCTGTAGCATTTTGGGAAAAATTATTTAAATTCTAAAAATTATAATTTTCAAACAGAAGATCCGTTTTAGGCACCGTTTTGTGCGTTGAATAGATAATTTCATTTTCTACCTAACTAAATCACTTAAATAGCAGTAGCTGATCGCGACTTTACGTGTCTATAAATCTGATAACTGCAAGTGCACAGTCGTGTCGTGTAGTTTTAAAAGATATCGAATCCACAGGGACTATGAATCGATCTACCGTTATCTAAGGTTACTATGTAAAGCTAGGAGTACTAAAATTTCGATTGTTACTAAGGGAAAGTGATTGTGAGAAAATAAAGAATAATAATAAAAGACAAGTATCAGTATGTATTTCGTTTAACTAAAGGTAATCCGAAGGTTCATTGGCTTTTGCATAATTAAATTAAAAATCTTTACTAATTCCAATTGATTAAAAATCCTCGTCTCAAACTTTCGCTCTGTTGATTCAGACTACTATCCTAATCCTAATGTACGCTTTCGCCATCCCATTAGATTTTAGAAGAGCTTTTTGGAAACAATGTAATTAATAAAATGCCTATTTTACGAGGTTGTTATCTATTTAAATCTCCTAATCTCAAACTTTCGCTCTGTTGACTCGGAGCAAGCTAATACCCCTAACGTACGCTTTCGCCATCCCGCTCGAGTGTAAAAACAATTTTTGAAAATAAATAAGTTCCAATTAGTTTTAATACGCTTTCGCCATCCTTAAAACTAATGTCCTATGTCTACTATCCAGTTAAAGTCCTCAAACTTTCGCTCTATTGGTTTTAACCTTTGACCGTCCTAAGCCCTCAAACTTTCGCTCTATTGGTTTTAAGACTTACTAATTAAATTAGACATACGAACCAAAAATAAGTGATAATTAATAAAACATAATTTAAGCCAATTTATTTCGGATCCCTACGGTTAACTTACTTTACATACCGACACCTTTAGTATTTTAGCCAGACATATTAATACGATTAAACATGCATATATCGGTTCGGTTCATAATAATAAGCATATTAAATGGCATATAATATATCATGCAAATAAATAATATAAATAAGGCGGTAAATAAAAACCTGAATTAAAATAAATCTGAATTGAATTGAATCTTGAAGTACTCGAACTTCCACCACAGGTTGGCTGGATCGTTCTTCGGAATTTAAATGGCAGAAAATAAAAACAAGGAAATAAAGCGATAAATCTAACGTAAGGCTAGATCTATGAAAAGTTCACAACAATTTCCAGTGTAGAAATCGTTGTGAGAAAATAAACGGTTAAATGAAAGCAGAATAAGGAAAAAGCAGTTCGCGGTACAATTTCGGCAGCACTTCGTTGGCAGGAAATCGGACAGATTGAAGTGAGATAGCAGGTCCTATTTATAGGAGGGGATTTGCAGTTGGAATCCGTGAATTGAGGGACCTTTTTCTGACTGGGACTTGGAGACGTGCGTCTCCGATTCTTCAGGGAGGCAGCTGACTGACTTGAGACGTGCGTCTCAAGTGGAGATTCTTTAGGGAGGTGGAGACGTGCGTCTCCCCTTTGCTGAGGTGGCAGAGACGTGTGTCTCTGCTTACTAGTGTGGCCTGGGTTGCTTTCCTTCGTGGGCTGGATTGCTCTTTTGGGCCTTTTGGGTCCTAATTGCACCCCTCTTTCGCTTCAGCACTCCTTTTTCTTCTTTTAGGCATAAATATTGGTCATTTAAGCTCTATTTTCTTTCCTTTTCGCAAATAGTCGAAATTGAAGTGTAAAACCTGAAATAAAGCAAATACACGCGTAATATCATAATAAATTAACATAATAAACGGAAAATGCTATAAATATCTATGGATTTTAAGCTAAATATACGATATAAAATCGTGTTATCAAATTCCCCCAGACTTGAACCTTTGCTAGTCCTCAAGCAAAATAAGAAGATAAATGAAACACACTTCCACCACGTCGTTCAGTCATACTTAGCTACATAGTGTTCTTATTCGGAAATAACGAATCTAGCAATAAACCTATAGTAACAACACTAAACAACTCCCAGTATGCATACCAATCCGAATCATGCCATTATGGCTCGACCTATTTGACTTGTCATCATGTTTCACCCTTTTCATTCGCGCGCAATCACATTAAGCCCATTATCTTGACACGCACATAGCAGAGTAGTCGGTTAGTGACTATGATCCTTCTCATGGAGTTCTGGCACAATATGTGGTATACTCCTTAGCATTCACTTGTAGATTGTGGGGAATCGGACAATAGTCCTTCCTACCAAGTTCATTACCAGATGACTTCTGAACCAATCGACAGTGAGTTTTTAAATTCTTTGTATTTGAGATTTGCGACCATTAGGTTAAATGATCTTGTGAGGATCACCTTACTTAGTAGGCACATTTCTTCTTATGGTTAAGCACATAATTATTATGAGGATCATACACTTATATTCATCGACTCTCTGCGTAGTTTGTATCTAAGACGGTGCCGACTGCTAGAATAAACTACTAAGGGTTATTTCAAAACTTAAAGTCGATGGTTTTGGTATAACGGGTATTCAAATCGGTTACGCATACTCGGGGGTTTTAGAGTGTTGCGACAATAAGGATATTGACTAAATTCAGTTTCAGTGCGTTGAGTGTTTGATTAGCTTCGTATTTCTCGAACGTGTGGGGTTTGCGTTTATCGTTTAGGAGCAAAAAAATATTTTTTTTTTTTGTTATGGCTCAAGAAAGTGGAAGAAATTGAAATAACTACGGAATTATACATATAAGACTTAAATTCCATAAATATTTTTTATTGAATTAGAAAAACATTACAAGGAAGGGAAATAACTGAAGGGAAAAATAAAACTAAAGGAAATAGAAATAATACGACTCCCCCAGACTTAGATGATGCAATGTCCTCAGTGCATAAGAACTACTCCTCATTGTTGCGGTTGCGAGAACTGCTTGCGCCTCTTGTACGAACACGGCGACGTCTATCAGGAGAGTCATTAACACGAATGTCAAGATCATGCAAATATGTAGCAATTTCAGCGTATTGACTTTCGTTCCTAATAGCATAGTCACGGTGCTCCTGTTGCATCTCTCGGATGAGCCTAATTGTTTCAGTTTGGTTTGTCTGCATAGCTTGAACGAGTTGATCTTGGCGTTGAATAGCAGCATACATGGCTTCAAGAGTGATAGGCGGAGGGTTGTTTGGAGGAGGTTGGTTGACATCAGCTTGCCCTTGGTTGAGTTCTTCTTCATTTGCATCCATAGGTTCATTAGGATGTTCTTGTTGGTCATCTTGAGGGTTGTCTTCAATAAGCCTCCAACGTTGAACATAACGGATGTTAATTCTTTCAGGACAAGGAAGGATGACATAAGGAATAGGAACTTTGTTGACGACCAAAGTGTATCGGCCATCATGGCGGGGTGAAACCAAGTGGGAATCGCGGCAGTAGGTGAGATCGAGTGACTGAGCAGGCTTCATGAGATGAGAGAGTGATAGGAGCTCGTCACCAAGACCTAAAGCACAGGCCAAGGTAGTAATAATGCCTCCAAGCAAGAATGGATTTGTAGCGGGGGCGTTAACTAAACCTTGGATGTGTTGGAACATAAACGGTGCGGCATTGAAACGGATATTGTTAAGCGCACAGTAAAGGAAAAATAATTCATTTTGGTTTACCTTGTGGTTGTTGGATCTCGCAAAAATAATATGCCCCAAGACACGTTGAAAATAACGTATAGCGGGGTTTTGAATGTGAGAAGCATGGAGAGCTCTCCAACCGGTAGGATTTTCTCCAGTGAGATGGAACCAAAATTCAAAAGCGAGATCCTCCCAGGTTCGACCATTGAGTTCTTGAAAGATTGAGCGGTGAGCAATTGGTGCATGATTAAAATGCAAATATGAAGCTACGACATCTTGATCTAGAGCATATTCACGGTTGAACATCCGGAAGTGGATGCTACCGGTTGAGAATGGTTGATAAGAGGGAGTGTCGTAGTTGAAGGAAATCAAAAATTCTAAGACGAGCGGCTCAAAAGTAGGTACGGGTTCGGTACAAAGATGGTGGAGGCTAGATTTAGTGAGCAAACGGGTGACACCATCAATGAGACCCAAAGTTTCTAGACACTCGGTGTTCACAAATTTTGTGGGAACAACCGAACGTTCGTAGAAAGCAACATATTTTGTTCGTTGAGCATCATCTCGGAAGATAATGTTTGAAAGGTCGGGAGGTGGTCGCTCGGGACGCTCACTACGGATTAATGAACGTGGAGGCATGGTGAGTATGGAAATGAAAAATAAAAATGTAGTGTAGAAGAGTAGAGAATGGTATGATAGTTGTGAGGAAGAAGAGTGGTGGTGTGGTTTTATAGTGAGGTTTGAAAATGGGGTGGTTAATGGAGGATTAAAATGGATTAATGGTGGTGTTTGAAGTTTGAATAGAATAGAAAAATGGGAAATGAATGGAGTTTAAGAGGTGAATGATGGAGGGTGAATGAGGTTAATGGAGTTTAAATGGAATAAATAGGGGAAAAATGAGGAGAATGAATTTTGAAATTCAAATTCAAAATTCAAGAGGGAGAGAAGAATGGTCTGCGTGGTCAAATGCAGACTGCTGGCCTTGGGAGACGCGCGTCTCAGGCAGTCAGTCTGCTGGGGGACAGGGCATGGAGACGTGCGTCTCCTGTCCTTGCATGCTGAGGTCTGGTCCCACAGAGGTGGAGACGTGCGTCTCCTAGCTTAGGGAGGTGATCTCCACGCATGCAGTGGTCAAGACAAGTTCTGACAGATAGCAATAAGTATGGGATACTAGTTCAGAACAGTGTCATTGTTTCATACTTTAAACAGCAAAAAATAGACTGAGTGAGAGATATGCATTCATGAATATATAGCAATCAGACAGCAGAATATTATAACACAGCAGCAGAATATTATAACGCAGCAGCAGTAGTGAATAAAATATTGCATTTAAAATTAAACCAGTACTGAGTGTTAACAGAAGCAGAAAGCAAAAGTGCAGAAAAATGTAAATCTAAACTAGGAATAGAAATTACTAAAACTAGAAATAAAAATCTAATAATCTAAACGGTCACATCTAGCCACGTCTATTGTTGTTCTGATTAGACTGAATGTGTTTGAAAACTTCGTCGAACTGAGCATTTACGGTGTCGATAAAATCGAAGAAATGCATTTGCAAAGTGTGTAGCTCGTTGCACACATGTTGTATATCTTGTCGTAGCGCAGTGATGGCTTGCTCGTGCGTATTCAGATTAGGCATTCTTTGATTCACCGATGCGGTAGATGTAGCGGGTTGTTGTTGCTCGACCTCGACATCAGTCATATCAACAGTGTGATCATCAACGGAATCTTCAGAACGAGTTTCAGGTTCATACTCAGATACAGGTTCATCAATAGGAAGAGGTTCATAATCAGGAATGGGTTCATCAACAGGAAGAGGTTCATAATAACCAGGAGGTGTTTCAGGTTCAGATTCAGATGCAGGCATTTCCTCATCAAAATGTTCATAAGCTTGAGGGGTTTCAGGTGATGGCTCTCTCTCAGGAATCTGACCATAGTAAAGCCAGTTGGTAGGGTTGTGCACACTTGTCCTAGGATTCGGTAAGGTGAACTGATACCAAACTTTGTTATCAATGAGCAATTCAAAACGATCAGGTCCAAGATTACCGATGATACCTCGATTAAAGCAGAAATTGATGTCCATAGAGGTATGGGTACCAAAAGGTGTCAATCTAAGCAAAGGCACTCTCATTCCTATGGCATTAGCGATCATAGTGACAAATCCGCCGATCCTAATGGGTGAAACTTCGTCTTGCGTGATGCGCTCGAAGTTTGTTAGCATGAATGCGATGGCATTGACCGGGCGATTCTGAGATGTACAAAACATGATGAACAACTCTTCTCTAGTAACTTCAGTGACATTATCTGGTTTGCCAAAAATATAGTGAGCAAGGATCTTGTGAAAGTAGCGGAAAGCAGGATTGTGGATGTTCTCAGATTGAAATTCATTCTCTTCAGGGTTGTCGTTTCCAGTGATCTTGCCCCAGTATTTTTCCAACTCCCAGTATGGAAGATTTTCTTCAGCTACTTGGGCGTATGCATCAGGTCCATGAGGTAGTTCTAACATTTCAGCAAAATCTCGGATGCAGAAATTAAACTCCATACCAAAGAGTCTAAAGAGAATAACTCCTTTTTTCAGCCCTTGTCCACAGTTTGGAAGATAGGTCAGGGAGCTCAGGAATTCCAGAGTGAGCTTCCGATAAGTGCTAAACTTGCGGAACAAGTGAGAACCAGTCCAACCGATTTGGTTAAGCAGGTGTAGGATGCTTTCTTCGATACCAAGCTTCACCATAGTTGGTTGGTGAGGATAGCAAGTCAACTCCATGTGTCTTCCAGCCAGCTTGTTAAATCTTGCTTCTTGTCCTCTACCACGGAACACAACTTCCATATTATCAGCTTCTTGCATCGCAGTTAGTAGTTAAATGAAAAACCTAGAAGTTGAAAATATTGAGATTAAGTTAGAACTAGGCTAGTGTTCATTTTTTAAAAATAAAATTAAATAAAACAAGTTATAATAATAATTATAATTATAAAAAGGAAGTATTTTCTCGAATGAAGAAAGCGGCTATAATTATAAAAGTTATTATAAGATGTATGAAAAAATAGTAAGAAAATTAAAATCTAGAATAATTAAAAATAGAATAGTTAAATGAAAATTAAAGATTAAAAAATTTTAAAAAAAAAATAAAAAAAAAATAAAAAGAATAAATAAATGTGGGTTGTCTCCCACCAAGCGCTTTGTTTAATGTCGTAAGCTCGACGATTTTAAAATAGAAAACTATTTTTTCGAAAGAGCGGGCAGTTCGTCAAGTTTAAAAACTTCGATGTTTTCATCGTATTCGAGATGATGGTAATACTTAAGACGTTGCCCATTTACGACAAAAGGTTTGACGGTTTCTCCTTTGATTTCTATCGCTCCACTCGGAAATATGTTAGTTATTTCGAAAGGGCCAGACCATCTAGATCGTAACTTACCAGGAAATAATTTTAGTCTAGAATTAAATAAGAGCACTTTATCGCCTATGCTAAAATTTTTCCTAGATATACGCTTGTCGTGCCATTTTTTCGTTCGCTCTTTATAGATTTTGGCGTTTTCGTAAGCGTCTTGTCTAAGTTCTTCTAATTCGTTTATGTCTAGAAGTCGTTTCTCACCAGCGTCAGTGTAGTTTAGGTTTAAGTTCTTAATGGCCCAATAGGCTTTATGTTCTAACTCTACTGGTAGGTGGCATGATTTTCCATAAACGAGTTTGAATGGGGTAGTTCCTATTGGAGTTTTGAAAGCTGTTCTATAAGCCCACAAAGCTTCACTTAGCTTGGTTGACCAATCTTTCCTAGATATAGCAACAGTTTTCTCCAATATTTGTTTTATTTCGCGGTTAGATACTTCTACTTGACCGCTTGTTTGTGGATGATATGGTGTGGCTATTCGATGATTTACTCCATATTTTCGAAGGAGTTTCTCAAGTATTCTTGAAATGAAATGGGAACCACCATCGCTAATTACCAATCTTGGCACACCGAACCTAGGAAAGATGACGTTTTTGAAAAGTTTGATAACTACTCGTGTATCGTTTGTAGGAGAAGCAATAGCTTCTATCCATTTTGAAACGTAATCGACGGCTACGAGTATATATTGATTTCCAAACGATGACGGAAACGGTCCCATGAAGTCTATTCCCCAGACGTCAAATATTTCTACTTCAAGAATGCCTTTTTGAGGCATTTCATCGCGTCTTGAAATGTTTCCAGTTCGTTGGCATCTATCACAGCTTAGTACAGCAAAATAGACGTCTTTCCACAGGTTGGGCCAGAAAAGTCCAGATTGAAGGATTTTGGCGCAGGTTCTAGATGTGCTATGGTGTCCTCCACACGGTGCAGAATGACAGTGTGTTATTATGCTTCTTATCTCTTCCTCGGGTACACAACGTCTAAAGATTCCATCGGGGCCTCTTTTGAAAAGGAGTGGATCGTCCCAATAGTAATGTTTTAGGTCATGGAAGAATTTCTTCTTCTGTTGGTAGCTTAGATCAGGAGGAAGCACACCAGCAGCTAGGTAATTTACGAAATCTGCATACCAAGGTGCGTCAGATCGGGCTAAAGCTATTTCAGCTAATTTCTCGGTTTCAGAGTTTGGACGGTATGGTTCGAATTCATTTGCTTCTAATTGGGCGATGAGTCTTTCATAAGGGAAATCATCGTCAATTGGTACTTGTTCGGGTTTCAGATTTTCCAATCGAGAGAGGTGATCTGCTACGACATTTTCAGTGCCTTTCTTATCTTTAATTTCCAGGTCGAATTCTTGTAGTAACAAGATCCATCTCAAAAGTCTTGGTTTGGCGTCCTTTTTGGTTAGGAGGTACCTAATGGCGGCGTGGTCAGTGTATATGATTATTTTGGCTCCTACCAGGTAAGAACGGAATTTGTCTAATGCGAATACGACAGCTAATAATTCTTTTTCTGTCGTGGCATAATTCATCCGAGCTTCGTCTAGGGTTCTACTCGCATAATATATGACATGTAGTTTCTTATCCTTTCTTTGTCCTAGAACGGCTCCTACAGCATAATCACTTGCGTCACACATTATTTCGAAAGGTTCATTCCAGTCGGGAGGTTGCATAATTGGCGCAGAGATCAATGCTTGTTTAAGCGTTTGAAATGCTTCAGTGCATTTATCGGTGAAAATAAATTCGGCGTCTTTCATGAGTAGTTCAGTTAAGGGTTTGGTTATTTTAGAGAAATCTTTAATGAAGCGTCGGTAAAAACCAGCATGTCCCAGAAAACTTCTTATTTCTCTAACGGTTTTGGGAGGTTGAAGGTTTTCGATAATTTCGATTTTTGCTTTATCAACTTCGATTCCTCTATCGGATACGATGTGTCCAAGTACAATTCCTTGTCGAACCATGAAATGGCATTTTTCCCAATTAAGGACTAGGTTTACGCTTACGTATCGTTTAAGCACCATTTCAAGGTTTTCTAAACATTTTTCAAAACTTCCTCCACAGACAGAGAAGTCGTCCATAAAGACCTCCATAATTCCATCTAGGAAGTCGGCAAATATTGCCATCATGCATCTTTGGAAGGTCGCGGGTGCATTGCAGAGTCCAAAAGGCATTCGTCTATAAGCGAATGTACCATAAGGACAGGTGAATGTGGTCTTCTCTTGGTCGTCAGGGTGGATAGGAATTTGGAAAAATCCGGAGTATCCATCCAGATAACAAAAATGTGAGTGTTTAGCTAGGCGTTCGAGCATTTGATCTATGAAAGGTAAAGGGAAATGGTCTTTTCGGGTAGCTTTATTTAGCTTCCTATAGTCAATGCACATTCTCCATCCAGTTTGGGTACGTTGCGCTACAGATTCTCCTTTTGCGTTAGTGATTACAGTGACTCCTCCTTTCTTTGGTACGACGTGAACAGGGCTAACCCATTTACTATCGGATATAGGATATATTATTCCAGCTTCTAGCAGTTTTTGGATTTCCTTTTTAACCACATCGCTCATAATAGGATTTATTCGCCTTTGGTGTTCCCTAGAGGTTTTACTATCGTCTTCGAGCATAATGCGGTGCATACACAGAGAAGGGCTTATACCTTTCAGATCTGATATGTTGTATCCTAAAGCGGTAGGGTATTTTCTTAGGACATTAAGTAATTTTTCAGTCTCGGTTCGTCCTAAGTTGGCGTTCACTATAACTGGTCGGTTTAGTTCTTCGTCTAGAAATTCGTATCTAAGATCGGTAGGAAGTGTCTTCAGCTCTATAGCAGGTTTCTTAGGTCCAGGTATAGGATCAGGGGTTAAAGCTAAGCATTCACTCAGGTGGTTATCTTGATATTCCTCACGCCAGTTGTCATCTTCAAAAATTGGCGGCATAGGAATTCTTAGGATTTCGGTTTCCTTATTTGGTTCGGATTTTATTTCCTTGACACACTCGTCGATTATGTCAGCAGAACAGCATGTGTCAATTATAGAAGGTGCTTTTAGGAATTGGGAAAGGATAAATTCTATTTTCTCTTCTCCTACTTCGAAAGTAAGCTTTCCTCGCTTTACATCTATAATTGCACCAGCGGTCGCTAAAAATGGTCTTCCTAAAATGATCGGGATGTTAGAATCTTCTTGGATATCCATAATGATGAAGTCAGTTGGGATGTAGAATTGACCTACACGAACAGGGATATTCTCTAACATTCCTACAGGATATTTAACTGAACGGTCTGCTAGTTGAAGAGACATTCTTGTTGCTTTAAGCTCACCTAGATTGAGTTTCTTACATGTCGAAAGGGGCATCAAACTAACACTAGCTCCTAAATCGCATAAGGCTTTCTCTATGATGGTTTTTCCAATTACGCAGGGTATAGAGAAACTACCAGGGTCTTTCAGTTTTGGAGGCATGTTGTTTTGGATGATAGCGCTACATTCAGCGGTAAGCGTTATAGTTTCGTTATCCTCGAGTTTCTTTTTGTTTGATAAGATTTCTTTTAAGAACTTAGCGTACGAAGGCATCTCAGTTATGGCTTCTGTGAACGGTATGGTTATGTTTAATTGCTTCAGAAGTTCTACAAATCTTTTAAATTGCGCTTCGGTTTTTGATTTGGCTAATCTTTGAGGGTAAGGAATTGGTGGCTTATAAGGTGGTGGTGGAACATAAGGTTTCTCTTTTTCGGGTTCCACTTCGTTATTGTTCTCATCAGTCTTAGCAGTTTGTTCGTCGGTTGTTTTCTTTTGGGTTTCCTTTGGCTCTTGTTGTGACATGGGTACGTTTTGGGTTCTAGGATCTATGGGTCCATCGTAATTAGTTCCACTTCGTAGTGTTATCGCGTTCGCATGTCCTTTAGGATTAGGTTGTGGTTGAGCAGGAAACGTGCCAGCAGGGGCAGCAGTAGGTGCTTGTTGTTGAGCTACTTGTGAGATTTGAGTTTCTAACATTTTGTTATGCGTAGCTAAAGCATCTACTTTGTTCGATAGTTGTTTTAGTTGCTCGCTATTGTGGATGTTTTGATTCAGGAAGTCTTTATTGGTTTGTTGTTGGGAAGCTATGAAGTTCTCCATCATGATTTCTAGATTTGACTTCCTAGGGGTGTTTTGAGCAGCTACAGGCGCTTTTTGGTAGCCAGGTGGCACAGCAGGTGCTTGTCCAGGCGCGTACAACGCATTGTTGTTCTTATAAGAAAAGTTCGGGTGGTTTTTCCATCCAGGGTTGTACGTGTTAGAATAAGGGTTTCCTTGAGCGTAATTTACTTGATCAGATGGGACTCCAGTCAAGAGTTGGCATTCAGCAACTACATGCCCAGTCAATCCACAAATCTCGCAGTTAGGTGCTACAGCGGCAGCGGTGGCTGAAGGAGTGATGGTCAAATTCTCGATCTTTTGAGTTAAAGCGTCTACTTTAGCGTTAACGCGGTCTATACCACTAATTTCGTACATTCCTCCTTTGGTTTGGGCTTTCTCTAGAGCGGCGCGTTCTCCTCCCCATTGGTAATGGTTTTGTGCCATGTTCTCTATGAGTTTGTATGCTTCATCATGGGGTTTGTCCATTAATGCTCCGCCAGCAGCGGCATCTATAGTCATTTTAGTGTTATATAAGAGACCACCATAAAAGGTATGGATGATCAGCCATGGTTCGAGTCCATGATGAGGGCATATTCTAAGCATGTCCTTGTAACGTTCCCAAGCTTCGAAGAGCGATTCGTTATCTTTCTGGGTAAATCCGTTGATTTGACCTCTAAGCATAGCAGTTTTGCTAGGCGGAAAGTATCTTGCTAAGAATACTCTCTTCAATTCGTCCCACGTAGTTATGGAATTGGAAGGCAGGGATTGAAGCCACGCTCTCGCTCTATCTCTCAAAGAGAAAGGGAAAAGGCGTAATCGAATAGCTTCGGAACTAACGTTGTTGGCTTTGATAGTGTCGGCGTATTGCACGAACACAGATAAATGGAGATTGGGGTCGTCTACAGGGCTTCCAGAGAATTGATTCTGTTGAACAGCTTGGACCAGTGAAGGTTTCAGTTCGAAATTGTTCGCTTCAATCGCAGGTGGTGCGATACTTGAATGCGGTTCAGCGCGTGAAGGAGCGGCATAGTCTCTAAGAGGACGAATAGCAGCCATCTCTAACTTCGGGGTGATTTGATTGATTTGATCAGTAAAAATCAATTCCTGATTTATCGGAATTTCTGCTACTTCGGGAAGGTTGCGAGCTCGACGTTTAACGTTAATGAAACGTTCGATCTCGTTAATTCGTTGTATTAAGTCTCCTCCTTGTGAACGAGTATTTGGCATACAATCGTTCAAAAAGAAAGGGAAGAATTATCCTAGTCTCTACGGTGTAACAGTGAGTTACGATATCGACTTAAATAGTCCCCGGCAACGGCGCCAAAAACTTGATCGCGACTTTACGTGTCTATAAATCTGATAACTGCAAGTGCACAGTCGTGTCGTGTAGTTTTAAAAGATATCAAATCCACAGGGACTATGAATCGATCTACCGTTATCTAAGGTTACTATGTAAAGCTAGGAGTACTAAAATTTCGATTGTTCCTAAGGGAAAGTGATTGTGAGAAAATAAAGAATAATAATAAAAGACAGGTATCAGTATGTATTTCGTTTAACTAAAGGTAATCCGAAGGTTCATTGGCTTTTGCATAATTAAATTAAAAATCTTTACTAATTCCAATTGATTAAAAATCCTCGTCTCAAACTTTCGCTCTGTTGATTCAGACTACTATCCTAATCCTAATGTACGCTTTCGCCATCCCATTAGATTTTAGAAGAGCTTTTTGGAAACAATGTAATTAATAAAATGCCTATTTTACGAGGTTGTTATCTATTTAAATCTCCTAATCTCAAACTTTCGCTATGTTGACTCGGAGCAAGCTAATACCCCTAACGTACGCTTTCGCCGTCCCGCTCGAGTGTAAAAACAATTTTTGAAAATAAGTAAGTTCCAATTAGTTTTAATACGCTTTCGCCATCCTTAAAACTAATGTCCTATGTCTACTATCTGGTTAAAGATCTCAAACTTTCGCTCTATTGATTTTAACCTTTGACCGTCCTAATCCCTCAAACTTTCGCTCTATTGGTTTTAAGACTTACTAATTAAACTAGACATATAAACCAAAAATAAGTGATAATTAATAAAACATAATTTAAGCCAATTTATTTCGGATCCCTACGGTTAACTTACTTTACATACCGACACCTTTAGTATTTTAGCCAGACATATTAATACGATTAAACAGACATATATCGGTTCGGTTCATAATAATAAGCATATTAAATGGCATATAATATATCATGCAAATAAATAATATAAATAAGGCGGTAAATAAAAACCTGAATTAAAATAAATCTGAATTGAATTGAATCTTGAAGTACTCGAACTTCCACCACAGGTTGGCTGGATCGTTCTTCGGAATTTAAATGGCAGAAAATAAAAACAAGGAAATAAAGCGATAAATCTAACGTAAGGCTAGATCTATGAAAAGTTCACAACAATTTCCAGTATAGAAATCGTTGTGAGAAAATAGACGGTTAAATGAAAACAGAACAAGGAAAAACAGTTCGCGGTACAATTTCGGCAGCACTTCGTTGGCAGGAAATCGGACCCTTTGGAAGTGGGATAGCAGGTCCTATTTATAGGAGGAGGTTCGCAGTTGGAATCCGTGAATTGAGGAACTTTCTGCAGACTGGGCGTGGAGACGTGGGTCTCCGTTTCTTCAGGAAGACTTGAGACGTGCGTCTCAAGTGGAGAAAATCTAGGGCAGTTGGAGACGGGCGTCTCCTCTTGGTGACGTGGCTGAAGAGAACGTGGAGACGTGCGTCTCCACTTGCTTGCAGGTCTGGGCCACGCGCCTTTTGATTCATGGTGGGCTGAATATATCTTTTGGGCCTTTTGGGTCCTAATTGCACCCTTCTTTCACTTCAGCACTCCTTTTTCATCTTTTAGGCATAAATATTGGTCATTTAAGCTCTATTTTCTTTCCTTTTCGCAAATAGTCGAAATTGAAGTGTAAAACCTGAAATAAAGCAAATACACGCGTAATATCATAATAAATTAACATGAGCTTTCCAAAATGTCCAAGAGCATGAAAAAATATGGAGCCTAGCTATGGTTTTGAATTTTGTCATTAGAGGTCATTATGCATGAAATTACAAGCCATTTTCACAAAGTTCAATACTATATGGCCTATAATCCAAGTGATGACACACCAATGCAATAATTGGAAGATATTTTTCTGGTTTGAGATCAGAATGGAAAGAGATAAGAAGCTTAGAGAAATAACCATGGTTAAGTCACTTTTAACCATATGCATTTAATGGTAAGATTCCTTTCTATCTCTTAAGTGCCAAATCACCATTCTTGGATCAACTTGCAAGGGCTTGTATTCAGAATCCATGGCCTATAAATAGAGGTGCAAATCACTCTTCAAATCACACCAAAACCTCACAATCATGGGTTTTCTCTCTTCTTTCTTGAATTGCAAGTTTCAAGTTTCAAAGTGAGGTAGAAATCCCAACCTCCAAACCTTTGAAGTTCTGAGCAAAGTGATGCTTCCCACAACTCATAAACATCATATGTGATGTGTCTGATCCATCCATACACCCCAAAAACACCAAGAACTCAGAATCACTACCTCACTTCTCAAATATGCATAACATAAGCCTTATCATGCCAATTTTCATTCAAGCTCAGTTCTGTCCAATCTAACCATCCAAACACATCCCATATACCATATATGAACTATCCCAATCATCATCCCTGACCTGTAACTCCAAAATCACCAAGCTTGATCCTCACTTGAGCCCTACTGCAGATCGAGCATCACCAACTGGTCCAGAGGTTTTCAGTTCATTCCAATCATCCAAACATGTTCCATAAGGTCCACTGAAGCTGTCCAGATCAAGAAACAACATCTGGAACCTCTCATTTGCAGAATTCGATTCTCAGTTTGGCCGTTTTTGAAGGTAAGCCTCATGAACTTCAAACTCATACATACATGCATCATAAATGAAAAATTGAATTGCTATCTTGTTTCTGCACTATCACTGATCAATAACCCTCAATCAATTTCATAATTCATCAATCCTACACGATTTCATGTTCAAATTCAGAATTAGGGTTCTTAGTGTTCATCACAAAATTGATCACCTTAGAGCAAAGATAAATGAATTATGAGGGCACCATCATGTTCCTCGTCCAAAACCGAGCAAGATAGACTATCTACTTGATCAAAACAATCCAGTTTTAGAGATTTTCAAAAATCAAATTAGGGTGTGTTCTTGGCGCCATTTTTTGTTCAGAAGTTTCAAATACTTGTTTTTGAATATAATTAAATGAGTGTGTATCATAAACAAGCTGCGCGCGCAGCTCAGTTGGTTGTTGTTTTGAGTAGTGAACCTCAGGGCGTGGGTTCAAACCCTGGCAGGACCAAAACCCAATTTTTTTTGACACTTATTTTCTTCAATTTCTTTACAACTTCAATTAATTATTTAACCAATCAAAATTCATCATTTTCACTTCATTTTTTTTACACTTCTTATTTAATAGGTATATTTTAAGAACATCCAAAAAAATCACAAAAAAATATTAATTTAATACATTTTTAATTAAGTTTAAAATGACATATTTTTAAGTATTTTTTATACTTTAAAATTTGTTTTTTTCATTTGATTTTTCAAACTTAATCACTTGTAAATATTTTGTGATCAAACCCTAATTATTTAGGTCTTAATTAAGCATGAAATTTGTTTTTTATCTTAATTAAGTTGACTCTAGTCAAAATTCAAACCGTTTTAAAACAAACGATCACAATTTTTCAAAACGATAAACCGTTTCTTTTTGGTTTTTCTTTTCAAAAGAAACTATTGATTAAATCTTTTTGGATTGATCAATTGATTTTCCACCATGGGCCTCTCGAATATTAGAGAGTATAAGTCCCTTTCCTTTTTCTTTGTACAGTTTTTCTTTAAAAACAAAACTTTCAAACTGTTTTCAAAACGACGAAACCTCGCGTTCTTTAACAAAACAATCAACCATGTTTTAGAAAATATGGGCCTCCACATAGGTATAAGTCCCATTCCTGTACATGAAATTAGGTATTTCATTGTACACACACCTCTTTGTATATATCTCGTTCAATTTGATTTTTAACCTCGATTAACAAATCAAAAATGAAGGTTTTCTTTAAATCTTCCCAAAAATACCATGGGCCTCCATGTAGGTATAAGTCCCGAGCCCTTTTGTAAATACTTGTTTACATAGCTTTTGAATAAACTCAAGTGGGTCTCTCCCCGAGTATAAGTCCCGAGCCCCCGTGTTTACAAACGGATCATGCTTACAGGTATATTTCCTTCATAAACTCCATTATATACACACACTTTGTCATATATATGTATAACTGTTCATAATTGTTCATGTACTTGTTCATATTTGTTTGTACTTGTTCATACTTGTGATTGTGTTAAATATGCTTGTTCAACTTAGTACAACACTAGGTTCCCCATAGCCTCCTATTGGGCTTCGTGCAAAGAATCTCCCTAGTTTAGGTTAGGACATAGAGTATGGTTTCCCGGTGAAATCGCTCTAAGAGCTCAAACCAACTATACCATGCCTCCTCTTGGGCTTCGTACAAACGACTTGTCCCTCCCATAGCCTCCTCTTGGGCTTACAATGCAAGGACCCTGGATTGTCCCTCCCATAGCCTCCTCTTTGGCTTACAATGCAAGGACCCTCGGATAGCCTCCTCTTGGGCTTCGTACAAGGACCCACGGGCTTCTTATAAGCATCCCCAATATCCAAATCAAATACCCTAGGAGATTAGACATTTATCATCTCTATGATAGGAGTATCTCTTCTATATCATCACAAACAATCAATCAATCAAATAACTCTTTCTGCCACAAGGCTGGCTAATCAATCAAACTGTTTTGCCACCATACTGGCTGATTAATCAAAGTTTTTGTCACAAGGCTGACTTCATTGAAACTTTTGCCACAAGGCTGGCTGATTAATCAAAACTTTTTGTCACAAGGCTGACTTCATTGAAAGTTTTTGCCACAAGGCTGGCTAAAAAAAACATCTTTATCATTCTAAGCACCATAAGTGGCATGGCCCAGGGCTTATAATGAAAAGATTTTCAAACAAAAAACAAACAGATGTATGTGATGATATAGATTAGATACATCGAACATTGAGATGACATTTGTCTCTTTTCCTTTGCTTCCACTAGCATAAGTGGGAACTACGATTGCTCTGACTTTCTCAACATCCCTTTGAGAATACGTAGGCACAAGGTCGTATCCTTGGCGAGCAAAACTTCTCCCTCAAACCACTCAAACCTTAGCACCCGTAGACCTCGAGCTACAGATGCTCTGATTCCCTCTAGGGGATATGTATGCAGAGGATCGCGACGATCTTTGCGAGCATAATCAAACAAACACATTAGGTCCCACCTATTTCACAAGAACCTCTCAATAACATGGAATGAAAAACATAGAAAAGAAACCTATAGAGTACTATAGATACGTTGGGTGCTAATACCTTCCCTTCGTATAACCAACCCTCTTACCCAAAGATCTCTCCCCCCACTTTTAAGGTTATTGCAGCTTTTTTCCTTTTCCTACTTTGGAAACAATAAAAAGTTTGGTCGGAACAAAAGAAAAATCATTTTTTTTGAGCACTCGAGCCCAAAGAAGGCATCAGGTGTCTCATCCCGAAAAGGATACGATTTTTCCCCGCGACAGAAAAATGGCGACTTCACTGAGGACCATCTTTTTATTGTTTCCAAAGGAAGGGTTAATTCTATTTTCTATATTTTTCATTTCATTTTTTCTTACATGTGTGGTTCTGGTTCTGTTACTTGTGTGGTTCTGTTACAAGTGATACATTATAGACAAATCCTAACCCGGATTAAGTACACATAAGAATTAGGTGGAGGGTATAGTCATGTACAGGCGTACGTGAGAATCCTTCCGCTCAGTGGAGGTTCCTTGTTGGTAATATATGTTTAGCATGTTTCGTAGCGAAGACATTATTACTTTCATTGAACTGTAGAAGCTGAGTTGGCCATAGAACCCCAACCCATCCTGGCCTTATTAGGTTGTGGTGCAGAAACTATTCAGGTGAAGACTTGGATTAGTTGTCATGCGGAGAACCACACTCAGACGAGTTTTTCTTGAGAATATTGCTGGCTCACAAGTTTAATTGTGCAAGCCGGTAATATCCGAAAGAAAAATGTAGACTCTGACGTATCAGTAGAACATGTTGTGCAGGTGATTAACTAGAACTATCCCATTTTTGGTTCTCTGACCTCATGCTCGTAACGCTGGACCTTTGAACCTATATGTACCATGTTTGTTACCATGTTTGTGTACCATGTTTGTAGTACCATGTTTGCGTTACCATGTTTGCGTTACCATATTTGCGCTACCATGTTTGCTTTACCATGTTTGAATATGTGGCATCCATGCATCCATGCATTCATACATTCATTAAAAAACCCATCTTTTTCCATAAAAACATGATTTTTCCAAAAAAATTTAGAGAATTTTCCTTGCAAACATTATAGGATTAAGTTATGGAAGGGGTAAAAAGGTATACCAAAAAGTACGGTTTCAAAGCGCCTGATGTGGAAAAACTAAGAGAGTTAGCATCTTCTGTACAAGATCCTTCCGATTTTAGGAAAAGTTATGGAAAGCTTTTGCCTATCTTGAACACTTATGTTGATGAAGGACTTCTCAAAACTCTGGTTCATTTCTATGATCCCGTCTACCGGTGTTTTACCTTTCCAGACTACCAGTTGGTACCGACCTTGGAAGAATATGCCAATCTTTTGGGTATTCCTGTGTCTGATAAAATACCCTTCAATGGTTTGGAAGCCATTCCTAAGTCACACGTCATTGCAGCAAGTATCCACTTGAAGAAGTCTGAAGTAGAGAGTAATTGGACTACCAAAGGAAACCTCCCGGGTTTAACTTCACACTTCTTAATAAAGAAAGCCTTTGATTTCATCGAAACTGGTAGCATGATAGCTTTTGAAGCTGTACTAGCCTTGCTCATCTATGGGTTAGTTCTGTTTCCCAACGTCGACAACTTTGTCGATATCAACGCCATAAAAATCTTTTTGATTGGAAATCCTGTTCCGACTTTGCTTGGTGACATGTATTTCTCTATCCATCATAGGAATCGCCAAGGCGGTGGAATCATTGTATGTTGTGCACCTCTGTTGTTCAAATGGATTGTTTCACACTTACCTGAGTCTCCTATTTTCACAGAAAACCGAGAAGGCTTACGTTGGCCTCAAAGACTTATGTCTCTTACTAATCATGAAATTCATTGGTATACCTTGGCTCGCTGTGGTACGGAAACCATTGACAGTTGCGGAGAATTCGCCAACGTACCCCTCATTGGTACAGAAGGAGGAATTAACTACAATCCGGTCCTAGCCCGACGACAACTCGGGTATGCAAATTCAACTAAACCCATTGGTCCCTCAGTGGAAGGCTACTTCTACCGAGAAGGGGATAATCCTCAAAGGTTGAAAGCAAGAATGGTGAGAGCTTGGTACGACGTCCGATGGAAAGAAAAAGGTGAGGCAAGAAATTGCATTGCCATGGACGCCTACACCTACTGGGTAAAGAAAAGAGCAAAAGAGTTCCAAATGCCTTATGCTTATGAAAAACCCATGTTTCCTGCAGTGTCTCAACGACCCAACATTCCCACTATGGAGGAATACCAAGACACTTTGGCTAAGATGAGGGTAGAAAAAGATGCTTGGGAAGAAAAGTTTCGTAGAACTGATGTGGAAAATAGAAAGTTGAAGAAAAGGGTGAAAGATCACGAAGAAACTCTCTATTATCAAGATGGATGGCTCATGAGCAAAGATGAGAAGATTCGTCAGAAAGACGCTGCAATCAAGAGGTACATCAAAGAAAGCAAGAAGAATCTTGAAGGCTCAACAAGCAACGCTCCAACTCCTGATGATTGGAAGAATGTTGTTGACAAACTGAGGACCAAAAAGGCCGAATTGAAAGCTCACTATGGGAAAGAAATCATGAAGCTCAAGCTGCACAATGCATTTGGTTCTTCGTCTGATGAAGATGCTTAGGATTGTTTAGCTTTTTATTTATCATTTGCTTTTGTAAGGAGCTACGCTCCAATGTTGTAACATTTCCCATTTATTCAATAAAAGAATAGTTTGTATTCAAATGTTTGTGATCGCGACTTTACGTGTCTATAAATCTGATAACTGCAAGTGCACAGTCGTGTCGTGTAGTTTTAAAAGATATCGAATCCACAGGAACTATGAATCGATCTACCGTTATCTAAGGTTACTATGTAAAGCTAGGAGTACTAAAATTTCGATTGTTCCTAAGGGAAAGTGATTGTGAGAAAATAAAGAATAATAATAAAAGACAGGTATCAGTATGTATTTCGTTTAACTAAAGGTAATCCGAAGGTTCATTGGCTTTTGCATAATTAAATTAAAAATCTTTACTAATTCCAATTGATTAAAAATCCTCGTCTCAAACTTTCGCTCTGTTGATTCAGACTACTATCCTAATCCTAATGTACGCTTTCGCCATCCCATTAGATTTTAGAAGAGCTTTTTGGAAACAATGTAATTAATAAAATGCCTATTTTACGAGGTTGTTATCTATTTAAATCTCCTAATCTCAAACTTTCGCTCTGTTGACTCGGAGCAAGCTAATACCCCTAACGTACGCTTTCGCCGTCCCGCTCGAGTGTAAAAACAATTTTTGAAAATAAGTAAGTTCCAATTAGTTTTAATACGCTTTCGCCATCCTTAAAACTAATGTCCTATGTCTACTATCTGGTTAAAGATCTCAAACTTTCGCTCTATTGATTTTAACCTTTGACCGTCCTAATCCCTCAAACTTTCGCTCTATTGGTTTTAAGACTTACTAATTAAACTAGACATATAAAACAAAAATAAGTGATAATTAATAAAACATAATTTAAGCCAATTTATTTCGGATCCCTACGGTTAACTTACTTTACATACCGACACCTTTAGTATTTTAGCCAGACATATTAATACGATTAAACAGACATATATCGGTTCGGTTCATAATAATAAGCATATTAAATGGCATATAATATATCATGCAAATAAATAATATAAATAAGGCGGTAAATAAAAACCTGAATTAAAATAAATCTGAATTGAATTGAATCTTGAAGTACTCGAACTTCCACCACAGGTTGGCTGGATCATTCTTCGGAATTTAAATGGCAGAAAATAAAAACAAGGAAATAAAGCGATAAATCTAACGTAAGGCTAGATCTATGAAAAGTTCACAACAATTTCCAGTATAGAAATCGTTGTGAGAAAATAGACGGTTAAATGAAAACAGAACAAGGAAAAACAGTTCGCGGTACAATTTCGGCAGCACTTCGTTGGCAGGAAATCGGACCCTTTGGAAGTGGGATAGCAGGTCCTATTTATAGGAGGAGGTTCGCAGTTGGAATCCGTGAATTGAGGAACTTTCTGCAGACTGGGCGTGGAGACGTGGGTCTCCGTTTCTTCAGGAAGACTTGAGACGTGCGTCTCAAGTGGAGAAAATCTAGGGCAGTTGGAGACGGGCGTCTCCTCTTGGTGATGTGGCTGAAGAGAACGTGGAGACGTGCGTCTCCACTTGCTTGCAGGTCTGGGCCACGCGCCTTTTGATTCATGGTGGGCTGAATATATCTTTTGGGCCTTTTGGGTCCTAATTGCACCCTTCTTTCACTTCAGCACTCCTTTTTCATCTTTTAGGCATAAATATTGGTCATTTAAGCTCTATTTTCTTTCCTTTTCGCAAATAGTCGAAATTGAAGTGTAAAACCTGAAATAAAGCAAATACACGCGTAATATCATAATAAATTAACATAATAAACGGAAAATGCTATAAATATCTATGGATTTTAGGCTAAATATACGATATAAAATCGTGTTATCAGTTTGCAAGGAAATAATCTTTAAAATATTTGAAAAAATCATAAATGTCTTTTTGCATACATCATTCTGCATATCGAGTCCGTTGTATAGAGTCTCATCTTTTGGATCTTTCTCCAATAGATCGTCAAGCTGTCGCGTCTCAAAGTTTCTCGACCGCGCTCGCAATCAGATCATAGATACAATACTCGTTCAAGCAGAAGAAGAGTAATGGAACACTCTGAACAAGAGAATATTGAGCTTCGTGGTACAGTGACCACCCTTCAGGAAAAGTTGGAAAGTCTCACTACTCTGGTTGACTCTTTAATGGCCGTACAGAATCAGCCGCCGCCACCAAACAGTCAAGCAACAGTGACATCTGAAGTCGCTACTCCAGTTTCTACAGTTGCATTCAGTATTCCATCTTTCTCCATGCCAGAAGGTTGGGGCCCGCCTTTCAGCTTTGGTGCAGGTTTTCGCCATAATTTCTCTGGGGTTCAAACAACCACAACTGAAGCGCCCGCTGCACAAAGTTCACTGTTCACTCCAAATCAGGGGGTAACTTTTTCCCAAATCACTATGGCACTTTCTCAAGGTGATAGCACAAATCAGCGTAATCTTGTGGGAGATCTCCAAGAGCAGTTTAACAAGATGCAGCTGGAAGTTAAAGCTATCCGTGGAAAAGATTTGTTTGGAAAGAATGCCCAGGAACTATGTTTGGTTTCCAGTGTACAAATACCTGCTAAATTCAAGGTCCCTGACTTTGAGAAGTACAAAGGTAGTTCTTGTCCACAAAGCCATCTTGTGATGTATGCTAGAAAGATGTCTACTTATGCAGATAATCATCAGTTGCTTATCCATTACTTTCAAGACAGTTTGACTGGTGCCGCACTGAAGTGGTACACAGGCTTGGATAGCACTAATATTCGAACATTCAATGACCTAGGTGAGGCCTTTGTCCGACAATACAAGTATAACTCGGATATGGCTCCAAACAGAGATCAGCTTCGATCCATGGCTCAGAAAGACCATGAAGCTTTCAAAGAATATGCCCAACGATGGAGAGAAACTGCTGCTCAGATTAATCCACCGTTAAAAGAGAAAGAGATGACAAAGATCTTCTTGAATACTCTTGGCCCGTTTTATTATGAACGCATGATTGCTAGTGCTCCAAGTGATTTCACCGAAATGGTAAACATGGGGATGCGTCTAGAAGAAGGGGTCCGAACCGGACGTCTAACTAAAGAAGGTGGATCTTCAAGCGGAACCAAAAAGTTCGGAAGTGGTTTCCCAAAGAAGAAGGAACAAAGTGTTGACATGGTATCCCAAGGGAGGCCAAGAGGAAATGTCAATCGTCAACGACAGGTAGCTGCTATCGCACCAGCCGTTAATACAGCACCGAATCCGGGATTTACCCTGCAGTTTCAACAACAACAGGCTCAATAGTTTAACAATAATCAGAATCGTGTACAAAGAGCTCCACAGTTTGATCCGATTCCAATGACCTACACAGAATTGTACCCTGCTTTGATTGAAAGAGGTCTTGTTCAAACTAAAGCACCACCACCCGTACCTGAGAAACTCCCATGGTGGTACAAAGCTGAGGTCTCATGCCCTTATCATCAAGGAGCACCTGGCCATGATCTTGAGCATTGCATAGCCTTGAAATATGAAGTTCAGAGGTTGGTTAGATCTAATCTCCTCTCTTTCAGAAATTTGAATCCAAATGTGCAAGCAAATCCGCTGCCCAATCATGGAGGGCATGTTGTAAACATGGTGTATGGATGTCCTGGTCCATATCGAGTCTATAATATCAATTTCTCAAGAGCAGATTTGGTACAAATGCACGCTACTCTCTGTCGAGGGCAGAATTTTCGCCAACATCACTACGGTTCCTATAGCATATGTTGTGTAGATCCTCATGGATGTTCGATTGTGAGAAGAGATCTCCAAGTTCTGTTGGATAATGGTACTATTCAGATCTACAGAAATAGGAATGAAGATGAAGTTAACATGATAGGATGTTATCCGCATGAGCTTTTAGTCTCAGATATCAACTCGGAAATGCCTAAAGTTAACGTCATCGTTCCTCATTTCAACATGCCTGAGCGCATAGAAGTTACCTACAACAAGCCAAAGGTTCCTATTGCTCCTTTGATCATTTGTCTACCTGGACCTGTTCACTTCATTCTGACAAGGCAGTTCCATACAACTACAATGCAACAATGATAAAGGATGGACAAGAAGTTCCTTTACCTACTCTTTCATCTGTCGTGAACATCGCTGATGTGAGTCGAGTAACAAGAAGTGGACGTGTGTATACTCCACTACCTCCGAAGCAGCATGTTGCTCCTGCTACCGGATAAAATCCTGTCAATACACCAGTAGGGAATCCTGTGGAAACTCCTGTCAGTAATACAAACACTGATGTTGGTCAATCCAGTGGAACCAATGTCAATCCTGACTTTGACGAAATTTTGAAGCTTATCAAAAGAAGTGAATACAAGATTGTGGATCAGCTTATGCAAACTCCTTCAAAAATCTCAATACTTTCATTGCTGTTGAATTCATAAGCCCATAGGGAAGCTGATCGGTCACCATTTCTAGTAAGTTTCCGCACCTTTTCTGACTAAAAATCATAATCTTGGTAATACTATGTGGCATTGTTATAGGTTTTGTTAGTAAGCTTCTTGTTTGTTGATTGTGTGATGTTGTTGCATGATTAGTATGTTCTGAGTATTATTCAAGTGCCATTTTATGCGTTGGTTGTTAGTTTGTGTGTGGTCAGGTTAATGCACGGGAGAGGTCGAAGTTATGGCGCGCACAAGCGAGAAAAGAGCCAAAACTGAGGTCAACACGGGCACCCGTGTGTGTGCACACGGCCGTGTCAAAAGATGGCTGGAAAGTTGTTTTTGGGAAGCAAAACAGAGGTTTCACACGGGCACCCGTGTTCCTGCACACGGCCCGTGTGGAAAGATGCGTGGAAAGGCAATTTTTGAGAGCTGAGCAGTTGACCAACACGGGCACCCGTGTTCCTGCACACGGTCCGTGTTGGTAGGCGCGGGCAGATTTCCAATTTTTGTTATTTTGAAAGCCTTGAACTCATTAAGGGTAATTTGGACCTTTCGGATACGAGGAATGACGGCCAACACTACTAAAACCTAACAGGAGGAAGGAATGAGGCATCTTGGATCATTGAGCATAGAGAATTACAGAGAAAGAAGAGTCAAGGGTTTTGGAAGAAGATCTTCAAGAGCACTCGCGATTGGAGATCATATCAACCGATAATTTCTTGTAATGACTTCATTTACTCTTGTTATTTTCTTAAACACTATGAGTAGCTAAACTATACTATGCTAGGGTGATGTCCCTAAATCTTGTCATGTAATGAATTGTTAAAACCGTTGTTGATGATTTTGATGTTTTTATAAATTGAGTTTATGATTCAAAGTTTTTCATGCTTTATCATATTGGAAAATATTTTATTGATCTACGATTAGGGTTAGGCGTGACACACCACCCTAATGCATTTTGAATCAAAACACTACCGGTAAATCGCTTAGGAATAAGGGTTTCACGATGGTGATCATCCATTCTAGATTATGCTGCATAATGTCTTAATACTAAATTCAATTATTGAGGAATTAAAATTGACTTTTAAGTATTAAGAAGTTCTCCACTAAGGAATTAGGGAAAACTATTTTATAGACTTGATACTCAATCATAATCACATTGTTTCGTTAACAACGGTATTCTCAAGGAGTTACGTAAGATTTATACATCAACCTTAGCATGTCTTCTCATACTTGTATTAAGTTATCATTTTCTCAGCGTTCTTAATTATAAACAGTTAGTTAGCTTTTATCAAACAAACCAAAAACCCAACCATAGCTTTTTGTTCAATTGAAATTTAGTACTGGCTTATACTTTACTCGCAGTCCTTGTGATCGATACTTGGATTCAACTCCATTTTAATAACTACATCGGTATCAAAAGTAGTACACTTGCTATTTTCCGATCAAGTTTTTGGCGCCGTTGCCGGGGACTGCCAAACTATAAGCCGAACTTTAAGTCAATTGAAATTTTGTTGCTCTGCGACCAAAATTTTATTTTTATCTGTTAATTTAAATTTCGTTGCAGTCTTGTATCTGTTCTAACTGTTGTCTAACTGTTTATGCGAGGTCAGACCTCAGCTAAATTTTCCTTTGACACAGAACCAGAAAGAGCTCTGCACGAGAGACGCCGCAAGGCAAGACTTGAAAGACTGGCAGCACCAAGTGCAAGTCTTAGTGTTCCACATCAGGAAAGCGACGACGAAGTGTCTATGCACTCGGAGCACAGCGACTCTGACTTTGACAGGGAGGTAGTTCAGGAACCAGTTAACATGGCTGGAAATCAACCTCCTGCAGAAAGATTGTTAGGGGACTATGGAGGGGCAAATGCTCACCCCAACCGGATGACTATTGTTAATCAACCTGTGAATGTGGCACATTTTCAATTGCATCCGTCCACCATTCGCCAGTTAGAGAGCAAGCCGTTCTCCGGAAGAATTAACGAGGATGCAAATAAGCATCTTCAGAGATTTCTCACTACGACAACTTCGTTGAAGATAGAAGGTCATTCAGAGGAGGCTAAGAGACTTGTTATGTTCCCGTTTACACTTACTGATGACGCAGAGGAGTGGTTTTACTCACTTCCGGCTGCAAGTATCACGACATGGCAAGAGATGGAAACGGCATTCCTCAACGAATACTTTCCTGCGTCGGTGTTTATCCGAAAAAGATACGATATTGTCAATTTCAAACAAAAAGAGGGGGAATCATTAGGGGATGCATACAAGAGGTTCAAAAGGTGTTTGACTGCATGTCCTACTCATAACATGGACGCTACCGAGCAAATGCAGAATTTCGTGAATGGGTTGCGACTAAAGACAAAGCAGCTTATTGATACCGCTGCTGGTGGTTCAACAAATTTTGCTACAGCCACAGTTATGAAAAGAATCATAGAGGCAATTGCTGCTAACGAGCATCTTGAGTTGTATGATCGAACCATGAACCAACCGGAGGGTAAAATTGATTTGAAATTGCCAGAGCAGGTTGTTAAGATGGAGGATCAGATTGCTGCAGAGGTAGAGAGAAGGTTAAAAAAGATGAATATTGGAACTCAGACAGTAGCACAGGTGGAACCAGTTAAAGCAGTTCTTTGTGAAATATGTGGTGGGCCGCACTTTGCTATGCATTGTGTGGCAACTCAAGAACAGGTTGAGCAGATTCATATGTTGAGGCAAAACAATCCTTATGCCAACACATATAATCCGGGGTGGAAAAATCATCCGAATTTCTCATGGAAAGACCAGCAAGGAAACATCCAGAAGCCGGTTCAAGGACAACAATCATATCAGCCCCAGACTCAACAATACCAACCACAGGGACAGCAATATCGTCCGCAACAACAACCATACCAGCAACCTCAACAACAATACCAACCACAGGGTCCAAGAAAGGCGGAGTGGGAAATTGCCATTGAAAAGATGGCCGCTCAAAGCTCCCAATTCCAAGAAGAGACACGTAGCAATTTAAGGAACACCGGAGCCTCAATCAAGAACCTCGAAGTACAAATGAGTCAAATTGCTCAACACCTTGCAATTCCGCAAGCACCAGGAGCCCTCCCAAGCGCAACTGTTACTAATCCTAAAGACAATCAAAAAATCAATGCCGTCACTACACGGAGAGGGAAACCACGTGAAGTGGTAGAAAAGGATTTGGAGAGTGAGGATCAATTGCTTGAAGTGGAGCTGGACATAAGAGAGAATGAGCAAGTGGAAGAAGAAGTGGTAACACCAGCACCCATTACGAAAGACAAAGTATTAACACCAACACCAGAAGTCAAGCTGCCTTACCCTCAAAGAAACAAGAAAAAGGGGCAGCAAGAAAAGAATTTTGAGAAGTTCCTGGAATTATTCAAAAAGCTCGAGCTGAACATTCCGTTGTTGGAGGCACTTGAGCAAATGCCCACCTATGCCAAATTCATGAAGGACATCATCGCTAAAAAGCGAACCATTGCAGACCACCCCATTATTCTAACAGAAACTTGTAGTGCTATTTTGCAGGGCATGAAGATACCAGTGAAAAAGAAGGATAGAGGAGCAGTTACTATCCCTTGCACTATTGGAGATAGATCTTTCAAGAGAGCTTTAATTGATCTGGGGGCAAGTGTTAGTCTCATGCCTCTATCCATCTACAAAAAGTTGGGAATTGGTGCAATCCAAGACACTCGGATGACTCTCCAATTTGCAGACCATTCGGTCAAGCGACCTTACGGAGTAGTCCAAGACGTCCTTGTGAAAGTGGATAAGTTTGTGTTTCCGGTAGATTTTGTAATTCTGGAAATGCCAGAAGACGAAGAGATGCCGATAATTTTGGGACGACCCTTCTTGGAAACGGGGAGAGTCATGATAGATATGGATGGGGGCACTCTGACTTTGAAAGTTTATGATGAAGAGTTAAAAATCAATGTTCATAATACCATGAAGCATAAAGAGGATATTGGCACTAGTAGCAATATACAAGTGCTCCAACAAGTGGTAGAAAGTGATCATGTGGAGAGTGTATTGCAATTACCTCTCGAAAAAGTGTTGAGCATGTCAATTTGTGGAGAAAATGAAGAAGCCGATGACAATGACTTGGAGGTGATATCAATGTTGGAAACTCAACCTATCTTTAAAGGTTCTCGAACTCATAGGTGGGAAGATCTAAGGCAACCAATAGCATTGGGTTGCAATGAAGAAAAACCAAAAAGTTCAGAATTGAAACAGCTTCCGGAGAATCTTAAATATGTTTTCCTCGATGCTGAAGAAAAATGTCCTGCCATCATTAGCTCGAGCTTGAAAAATATTCAAGAAGACAAGTTAATTGAAGTTCTGAAAAAGTTCAAGGGAGCTATGGGTTGGAAGATTGAAGACCTCAAGGGAATAAGTCCTACGATGTGCATGCACAAAATTCTCATGGAAGAAGATCACAAACCGGTGGTGCAGCCTCAAAGGAGATTGAACCCAGTTATGAAGGAGGTAGTGAGAAAGGAAGTTGTGAAGCTGTTAGATGCAGGTCTTATTTACCCGATATCAGACAGTTCATGGGTGAGCCCTGTTCATGTGGTACCTAAAAAAGGAGGTACAACAGTGATAGCTAATGAAAAAATGAGTTGATTCCTACCAGAACGGTCACTGGGTGGCGAGTGTGCATAGACTACAGAAGACTAAATCTGGCCACAAGAAAAGATCATTTTCCATTGCCATTCATTGACCAAATGTTAGAAAGATTGGCCGGGCATGACTATTATTGTTTTCTGGATGGGTACTCTGGATACAACCAAATTGCGGTTGCACCGGAGGATCAAGAGAAGACAGCCTTTACTTGCCCATACGGTATCTTCGCTTATAGAAGGATGCCGTTCGGGTTGTGTAATGCCCCAGCGACTTTCCAAAGATGCATGACTTCTATTTTTGCTGATATGCTTGAAAAGCATATGGAAGTCTTCATGGATGACTTCTCGGTTTTTGGTTCCTCCTTTGATAATTGTTTGGCTAACCTTTCACTTGTTTTGCAGCGATGTCAAGAAAGTAATCTGATCCTAAACTGGGAGAAGTGCCATTTCATGGTACGAGAAGGCATTGTTCTTGGTCATAAGATCTCCCACAGGGGAATCGAAGTTGATCAAGCTAAGGTGGAGGTTATCTCAAAATTACCACCACCTGTGAATGAGAAAGGTATTCGAAGTTTCCTTGGCCATGCGGGATTCTACCGCAGGTTCATAAGGGATTTTTCAAAGATAGCCAAACCACTCACCACTTTGTTGGTTAAAGACAGGACTTTTGTATTCGATAAAGAGTGTGCCGATGCATTTGAGACACTGAAAAATAAACTAGTGTCGGCACCCATTGTGATTGCCCCTGATTGGTCTCTACCCTTTGAGATCATGTGCGATGCTAGCGACATTGCAGTGGGGGCTGTACTTGGACAGCGAAGAGAAAAATTGCTTCATGTTATTTATTATGCCAGTCACGTTTTGAACCCTGCACATATCAATTATGCAACCACCGAGAAGGAGTTGCTAGCTGTTGTGTATGCCTTTGATAAATTCAGGCAATATCTGTTGGGTTCAAAAGTGATTGTTTATACTGACCATGCTGCTTTAAAATATCTCTTTGCCAAGCAGGATTCAAAACCCAGACTTCTGAGGTGGATTCTACTTCTCCAAGAGTTCGATGTAGAGATTCGCGACAAGAAAGGGTGTGAAAACACTGTTGCAGATCACCTGTCACGAATGTCACCCATTGAGGAGACAGAAGAGCGGCGTCCAATAAAGGATGAGTTTGCTGATGAACACATCCTAGCTGTTATTGGAGTGCCTTGGTTTGCTGATTACGCAAACTACCTTGTTGGCGGTATAATACCTGACGATTTTGATTCTAACCGCAAGAAAAAGTTTGTTCATGATTGCAGGTTCTATCTATGGGATGACCCATACCTATACAAGAGAGGAGTAGATGGGCTGATAAGACGATGTGTGCCTGAGGAGGAGCAGAAGGATGTGTTGAGAGCATGTCATGACTCGGAATATGGAGGGCATTTTAGTGGGGATCGTACTGCCTCCAAAGTCTTGCAGTCAGGATTGTACTGGCCATCATTGTTCAAAGATTCCCAGGAAATGGTAAAAGAATGTGATAAGTGTCAGCGTACTGGGAACATTTCAAAAAGAAATCAAATGCCCCAGAATTTCATGTTAGAGGTGGAGCTATTCGATATTTGGGGAATTGACTTCATGGGTCCGTTTCCACCATCATTCGGGAAGAATTACATCTTAGTTGCAGTGGACTATGTCTCAAAATGGGTGGAGGCGGTAGCTTTACCAACTAATGATGCAAAGGTGGTAGTCAAGTTCTTGAGGGAGAACATATTTGCTAGGTTTGGAGTACCGAGAGCACTTATTAGTGATGAAGGAACGCACTTCCTAAATCACCTCATGGAGAAACTCCTGCAGAAATACAATGTGAAGCATCGGATAGCCACCCCTTATCACCCTCAAACAAGTGGTCAGGTAGAGGTGTCTAATAGACAGCTCAAACAAATTCTCGAGAAGACGGTGAGTTCATCAAGAAAGGATTGGGCAACAAAGCTAGATGATGCGTTATGGGCTTACCGAGCGGCGTTCAAAACACCCATCGGGATGTCACCATACCAACTTGTTTATGGAAAAGCATGTCACTTGCCTTTAGAGCTTGAACACAAGGCATTTTGGGCAACTAAATTTTTGAACATGGACTTGTCTCTAGCAGGAAATTCTAGAATCTTACAGTTGCATGAATTAGAAGAGTTCCGGAATCGTGCGTACGAAAATGCAAAGGTTTACAAGGAACAAACCAAGAAGTGGCACGATAGGAGGATTCAGAAAAAAGAGTTTTGGGAAGGACAGCTGGTCCTTCTGTACAATTCCCGTTTGAAGCTTTTTCCGGGAAAATTGAGATCCAAATGGTCGGGACCATTTATGGTTCATAAGGTGTTTCCTTACGGTGCAGTTGAAATAAAAAATCAAGCTAATGGAGACATCTTTAAAGTTAATGGGCAGAGATTAAAGCCATATTTCCAAGGTCAACCAGTGGGACAGGTTGATGTCATTCGTCTTGCTTAGTAGGACGATGGACCGTCGAGCCATGCGACGTTAAACGCAGCGCTCCGTGGGAGGCAACCCACGTTTGTTTCCGTTAACTTTCGTCTTCTTTGTTTTATTTCGTTTCTTTTGTAGGTGGTAGAGTTTGGACCGGTAGACGCAACTCGAGTAAAAGGCACGGAGAGTGTCGATTTTTGGTGCATTGAAAGCTAGCAACACGGGTACCCGTGTGCAGAAACACGGCCCGTGTTGAAAACTGCCTGAAAAGAAGAAATAAAAATTTGAAAATTGGCTTCAGCACTTGCAACACGGGCGCCCGTGTGCAGCAACACGGCCCGTGTTGCCCTCAGCGACCCAAAAAAATTTCAAACCAGTTTGTTCACACGGCCGCCCGTGTGCAGGGACACGGACCGTGTGAGCAGTGCGGGCCAGAATTTTTCAAATTTTTTCAAACCCCATGTGGGGCCCATCTCACTTATAACCAATCTTCTTCTTCTTTCCATTCATTCTTTCACTTTTCTTTCTCAATCTCCATTAAACCCTAGCCTCCACCTTCACTAAAATCATCATACCACCATCAACCACCCATCAAAACACCATAGTGCTTTCACAAAAGTTGTTCTACTCTCCATCCTCGTCACTTCTATCGGTTCAGAATTTTGATTTCGTGCACTTTTATTTTTCTGAATTTTTCCTTGTGTTATTTGTGTGTTTTTGTTAACTTTTTCTTGCAGAGCTATTACAATGCCTCCCCGAAAGTCAACCACACGCCGTAATGTTCGGGATGATTTTGCCGAACCCTCCCAACCGAGGCAGCGGGTCCGTCGCGCTCCAACTCGGGCAACCGCTCGTAGAGGGGACCAAGAAGAGAATGCCCATGGCATTACGTTTGCACTTCCTGAACACAAAGCTAGGTATGATATTTTAGTGCAACGTAAATTGCTACCGACTAGATATATTTGTGATGATACTCTTACCAAGTTAGGCCTCAAAGATGAAGTCTACCGGATGTTTCACAACATCGGTATGTTGCCTTTTATGCTGTTTGAGGCACCGACTTATGAGGGCCTAACTTTGGAATTCCTGAGCACTGTAGATTTCAAATTGAGACACAAATGGAATGGCTCCGAAATGGAGTACTTTGGTGATCTGGAGTTTTATATGTTTGGGCATAAGCATGTGTTGTCTGTGGAAGAGGTAGGGGAGGCACTGAAATTACCGTCCTCTGGACCAGGCGCCCCCCCTGAAACTTTTCCTGCTTGTGAATTCTGGGAAGCCATTACAGGTGCAGCTGGGTACAATCCAAGCAAGGCTAAGGCCTCGGGGATTCATAACCCTTGTTTCCGTTATGCTCAGAAAGGTTTGGCTTTCACTTTGTTTGGGAGGGGGGATAGTACAGGGGTCTGTGCGAAAAGAGAGCTATTTTTGTTGCATAACATGCTTGAGGTAAGCCGGGTGAATGTCGCTGCTTTTGCTGCTAACCACCTGAAGCAAGTTGGTAATGCTTCTAGTGGAGAGATTTCAGTTGGGGGAATGATCTCTCAATTGGCTGAGCACCTGGATTATGGCCACTTGTTGAATGATGAGCCTTCTTTACCAGGTAAGAAAATTGATTTGCAAACTCTTGTAAATCAGAGAATGATTATTGTGAAGCCTGGGTATTTCTCACTAACTGTCCATGGACAGCATGTTTTGGCATTGCCTGCACCTGATTCTATTTCTATTGCAAATCGTGCTAACTGGCTATACGTAGCTACAGGTGAGTTTATGGGTGAAAGCCCTCCACATGACCATAATTTTGCAGGTGATGACATGGAAGATGACCTCCCCGCCCAGGATCGCCCTGTCCCGCCCCCTAGACAGTTTTTCCAGCACACTGTTGGATCATCTTCCATGACTCAGGATCAATAGGGGTGGGTGCAAACGGAGATTGGCGCTCTCCGCACCGAGCAAACACGACAGGGTGTTGAGTTGTTCAGGCAAGGAGCTGTGATAGATGATGTCCAGGAGATGATGCGACGCCTCATGTTGCAATTTCCTCAGGATCCTCCTCCTCCACCGCCTTATCAGTGAGATTGGTAATCTCCGTCACACTGGAATTAAAACATTGAGACAATGTTTAGTTCAAGTGTGGGGGAGGATTTATTTTGCTTTGCTTTCTGTTTCTTTTTGAATTCATAGTTTAGTTTGTTTAATTTGAAATTTTTTTTCTTTTGTCTTCTGTTTTTATGTTTATTTCAAGTTTGCAGTGCTGCCATTGTGTTACCTGGTTGGATACAAGTCGGAAGGGGGCGAATGACTAGATAGTGGTTGAACAACACATCTCACACTTTATCTCTACAGGCACCACGGAAGTTGACACAATCATAGAAAAGAAGGTTGGACGCAATGAGGAAAACACTGAACCAAGAGAGAGTATGGTGAACTTTGGAGGAAAGGAAATTGCAGAACACTTAGAGCACTGTGAAGCATGCAAGCTTAACCTACCCGGTGAGATGTCAGAGCCAAATTTATAACATCCTTATGAGAGCTCAGTCAGGTATGGCACTATTCACTTTGATTTTGCGTATTTTCTCATAACACAAGCACACTATGAAAGCACACACTGAGGCAAGTTCTTTCTCCGTAACCCCGAGCCTTTCTAGCCATCCCGTATTCATGTTATCCATCGTTAACCCCCTTTGAGCCATAATAGTTGTTTTGTTTATTGTGTTAGTATGTTTATCACCCGTTATCTCATTGTGCATGTCATCGCTCGGTATTCATGATTAATCACTGGTAAGACACTAAAAGGATCTAAGTGTGGGGTTGTGAACCATTGAAAAGGGAGGCAAGAATATATAAAAAAAAAAGAATATCATAAAAAAAAAAGAAGAGAAAAAGATGAAGATGATCTTGTGAAAACAACAAAAGGAGGTTTAAATTTCAAAGAGAAAAAAAAAAGAGATATTTGCCTCGGTCCACTTTTAATCTGAAAAAGGTTCACACCCCATTCTTATGATTCAAATCAAAATGAGTAGAGAAGTGAATCCTATGTAATGCCGAGCACCTAAACCATTTGTTATCCCGTTCTTTGTTTTCCCACCATACCCAAGCCACGTTACATCCCTAAGACCTCATAAAGTGTGTGTAATCTCTGTGTGTAGTGAGTTGAGAATTTATTCAAAGTTGAAAGTAATATGCATGCCTTGATTCTATGAGTGTAGATACTTTAACCCGGAGAGATTTTGTGAGAATGTGAAAAGCTTGCAGGTGAAAAGGGTGTTCGAAAGTGGGAATGCCATTGATAGTCTGAAGAAGGAAACTTTACACTCGATTGCTAAGTGTAGGAATCTTGCGAAAAACCGGATTGTGTTGTGGAGAAAAGAGTCTCGTCGGTGACCTTTGTTTTGACTCGATACATCACTTGAGGACAAGCAATGAGATAAGTGTGGGGTTGTGATCGGTCACCATTTCTAGTAAGTTTCCGCACCTTTTCCGACTAAAAATCATAATCTTGGTAATACTATGTGGCATTGTTATAGGTTTTGTTAGTAAGCTTCTTGTTTGTTGATTGTGTGATGTTGTTGCATGATTAGTATGTTCTGAGTATTATTCAAGTGCCATTTTATGCGTTGGTTGTTAGTTTGTGTGTGGTCAGGTTAATGCACGGGAGAGGTCGAAGTTATGGCGTGCACAAGCGAGAAAAGAGCCAAAACTGAGGTCAACACGGGCACCCGTGTGTGTGCACACGGCCGTGTCAAAAGATGGCTGGAAAGTTGTTTTTGGGAAGCAAAACAGAGGTTTCACACGGGCACCCGTGTTCCTGCACACGGCCCGTGTGGAAAGATGCGTGGAAAGGCAATTTTTGAGAGCTGAGCAGTTGACCAACACGGGCACCCGTGTTCCTGCACACGGTCCGTGTTGGTAGGCGCGGGCAGATTTCCAATTTTTGTTATTTTGAAAGCCTTGAACTCATTAAGGGTAATTTGGACCTTTCGGATACGAGGAATGACGGCCAACACTACTAAAACCTAACAGGAGGAAGGAATGAGGCATCTTGGATCATTGAGCATAGAGAATTACAGAGAAAGAAGAGTCAAGGGTTTTGGAAGAAGATCTTCAAGAGCACTCGCGATTGGAGATCATATCAACCGATAATTTCTTGTAATGACTTCATTTACTCTTGTTATTTTCTTAAACACTATGAGTAGCTAAACTATACTATGCTAGGGTGATGTCCCTAAATCTTGTCATGTAATGAATTGTTAAAACCGTTGTTGATGATTTTGATGTTTTTATAAATTGAGTTTATGATTCAAAGTTTTTCATGCTTTATCATATTGGAAAATATTTTATTGATCTACGATTAGGGTTAGGCGTGACACACCACCCTAATGCATTTTGAATCAAAACACTACCGGTAAATCGCTTAGGAATAAGGGTTTCACGATGGTGATCATCCATTCTAGATTATGCTGCATAATGTCTTAATACTAAATTCAATTATTGAGGAATTAAAATTGACTTTTAAGTATTAAGAAGTTCTCCACTAAGGAATTAGGGAAAACTATTTTATAGACTTGATACTCAATCATAATCACATTGTTTCGTTAACAACGGTATTCTCAAGGAGTTACGTAAGATTTATACATCAACCTTAGCATGTCTTCTCATACTTGTATTAAGTTATCATTTTCTCAGCGTTCTTAATTATAAACAGTTAGTTAGCTTTTATCAAACAAACCAAAAACCCAACCATAGCTTTTTGTTCAATTGAAATTTAGTACTGGCTTATACTTTACTCGCAGTCCTTGTGATCGATACTTGGATTCAACTCCATTTTAATAACTACATCGGTATCAAAAGTAGTACACTTGCTATTTTCCGATCAGAAGCCCTGATGAGAGTCTTAGATCAAGCTTTTGTAGATCATGATGTGACTGTTGACCATTTTGATGGGATAATAGCCAACATAACAGCTTGCAACAATTTAAGCTTCTGTGATGAAGAACTCCCCGAGGAGGGTAGAAATCACAATCTTGCTTTGCACATTTCTATGAACTGTCAGTCAGACTCTTTGTCCAATGTGTTGGTAGACACCGGATCTTCCTTGAATGTGATGCCAAAGACGACTCTTGCTCGTTTATCTTACCAAGGAATGCCTATGAAGTTCAGTGGTGTAGTAGTCAAAGCATTTGATGGATCACGAAAATCTGTTATCGGCGAAGTTAACCTTCCCATGACAATTGGCCCACATACATTTCAAATCACTTTCCAAGTCATGGACATTCAAGCTGCTTATAGCTGTCTGTTAGGACGACCATGGATCCATGAAGCAGGGGCAGTGACTTCTACGCTCCATCAAAAGTTAAAATTTGTAACAAAGGGAAAATTGGTAACGATAAGTGGAGAACAAGCCTTAATGGTGAGTCATTTATCCAATTTCTCTTTCATTGGTGCTGATGATGTGGAAGGAACTAAGTTCCAAGGTCTCTCTTTAGAAGACGAATCTTCCAAAAAGAAAGCATCAATCTCTTCTTACAAAGAGGCGGTAAAAGTAGTGAAAGATGGAACTACCACTGGCTGGGGGCAAGTTGTGATCCCTACCAAGAATGAAACTAGAGCAGGACTCGGATGTTCACCAACATTCTCAAACTGCACCAAGAAGGATGAAACCCTTCGTCCGATCAAAGAAACATTCATTAGTGGAGGATTCCTTAACCCAATTCCTCAAGAGGTCAATGTCCTTATCGAAGAATGCATCGAAGAAGGTCTCTCCGATACTGAAGAAGAATGGAAATGTTATCTCAATGACTCAGGATACATATCTCAGGAAGAACCATATCCTCCTTCAGAGAAATCCAAAGGCAAAGAAACTGAGCCTGTTCCTGCAGAAATCTGGGACACCTTGGGACAACCAAGTGGAAAATATGATTATATGGTGAAATATACTGCACCTGAAAGTTCAAAGATTGCGATTAAAGATATTCAACCAACTGGATGGGGAGATTCCTTTGAATATAATAGTCAACCAGGAGAGGCTTATCAGCCCTGTCAATTTTCTCAGCAGCCTGAAATTACTGAAGATTTCGGCTTCAATGCATCTACCAAGATTTACAATCCTGAAGATGGTTATTATCACATAAATGCCATTTTTGAAGATGAAGGGGAAGATGGTCCCTCAGTTGACTCGGAAAGTGTCGCTGACAATGAGTCTCTTCATCCTGAAGACTGGGAAATACATCCTGAAAATTCTGAAGATTGTGACTCATCTTATGCTCTTCAAGAAGTAGAAGAAGACCGTTTCAACTCTACAAAGAACAAGGGTGACAAACCAGGACCTTCAAATCCTGCTCGACCAGCGGTCAATGTCAATTCTGAAGATAATTCTGAGGGGAATTTTCCTGAATACATAATACACAGAGGAGTTCGTTGCTACTGGAAAGCTGTCGACGTTCCGAATGTTGTTCGCCGCTCAAAGTAACCACCCCGCTGTTATTTTGACCTCCTGCCTTGCCCAAAGCAGAGAGATGTTTTATAGGGCTTTGCTTTTAAATGTTCCGCCCAAATAACTTTGTGTATAGGGCTTTGTTTTAAAAGTTTCCCTCTTTGTCCCGCCCAAGACAAATGAGTTTGTGTTTAGGGCTTTGTTTCAAAAATGAATCATAAATAAAGTGTCATTTTGAATTCCCTAAATTATATGTTTTATTTTTGCTTTTTTCTGGAAATGGTAATCCTAAAAAACCAAAAAAAAAAAAAAAAACTTTTTCAATAATCTGCATACACTCTTGCATTCATAAATTTTCTGAAATAAATATAAATCATATGTGCAGATTAACTATTAATAAACCCATTGAATGCAATAACCCTATGCCCTCTCCCAACTTTGAGTTTCCTGTGTTCGAAGCCGAAGAAGAGGAGATCCCGGACGAGATCTCTCGATTACTTAAGCACGAGGAAAGAGCCATTCTGCCTCACAAAGAGCCTTTAGAAAAGATCAACTTGGGTTCTGAAGAAGACAAAAAAGAAGTGACCATTGGATCGCTGCTTGATGCTGATATCAAGAGTAAGTTGACAGACCTTCTCAAAGAATATGTTGACGTGTTTGCCTGGTCCTACCAAGACATGCCTGGGTTGGATACCAATATTGTTCAGCATTACTTGCCATTGAAGCCAGAATGTCCGCCGGTTAAGCAAAAATTGCGAAGGACTCACCTTGATATGGCTAACAAGATTAAAGTGGAAGTTCAAAAACAGCTCGACGCAAGTTTTCTTGTCACCTCTGAGTATCCTCAATGGTTGGCCAACATAGTGCCAGTTCCGAAGAAAGATGGCAAAGTCAGAATGTGTGTTGACTACCGTGACTTGAACAAGGCCAGTCCAAAAGATGACTTTCCATTACCACATATTGACATGCTGGTTGATAACACCGCTAAGTTCAACGTCTTTTCTTTCATGGACGGGTTCTCTGGTTGTAATCAGATCAAGATGGCTCCTGAAGACATGGAGAAGACATCTTTCATCACCCCATGGGGTACCTTTTGCTACAAAGTGATGTCGTTTGGATTGAAGAATGCAGGCGCAACTTACCAAAGGGCAATGACTACTCTCTTTCATGACATGATGCATAAAGAAATTGAAGTTTATGTGGACGACATGATAGCCAAGTCCAGCACAGAAGAAGAACATATTGAATACCTTTTGAAGTTGTTTCAACAATTAAGGAAATATCAGCTTCGCTTGAATCCTAACAAATGTACTTTTGGGGTTAGATCTGGAAAACTCTTGGGTTTCATTGTCAGCCAAAGAGGTATTGAAGTAGATCCCGACAAAGTCAGAGCTATTCAAGAGATGCCTGCACCAAAAACTGAAAAGCAAGTAAGAGGATTTCTCAGACGATTGAACTATATCTCCAGATTTATCTCTCAAATGACTGCTACTTGTGGGCCAATTTTCAAGCTTCTCCGCAAAGATCAAGGGGTTGTATGGACTGAAGATTGCCAGAAAGCGTTCGACAGTATCAAGGAATACCTGTTAGAACCACCAATATTGATTCCTCCAGTTGAAGGAAGACCATTAATCATGTACCTTACCGTATTGGAATAATCCATGGGTTGTATGCTTGGACAGCAAGATGAAACCGGTAAGAAGGAGCATGCTATCTATTACCTGAGTAAGAAATTCACAGATTGTGAGTCTCGTTACTCCATGCTCGAAAAAACATGTTGTGCTTTGGCCTGGGCTTTAAAACGTCTCCGCCAATACATGATCAACAATACTACCTGGTTAATCTCCAAAATGGATCCGATCAAGTACGTCTTTGAAAAGCTTGCCTTAACAGGAAGGATTGCCCGATGGCAAATGCTGTTATCCGAGTACGACATCGAGTACCGTGCTCAAAAAGCGGTCAAAGGAAGCATTCTCGCCGATCACTTGGCGCATCAACCAATTAATGAATATCAATCTCTCAAGCTTGACTTTCCTGACGAAGATGTCATGTACTTAAAGATGAAAGATTGTGACGAACCGTTACCTGAAGAAGGTCCTGATCCTGGATCAAGATGGGGCCTAATTTTTGATGGAGCAGTAAACGCTTTTGGCAATGGAATTGGGGCAATCATCATCACTCCCAAGGGTACTCATATCCCGTTCTCCGCCAGATTACTATTTGATTGCACCAACAACATCGCAGAATATGAAGCTTGTATCATGGGTCTCGAAGAAGCCATTGACTTAAGGATCAAGATCCTCGACATATATGGAGATTCAGCCCTCGTGATCAACCAAATCAAAGACAAGTGGGAAACTTACCACCCTGGCTTGATTCCTTACAGAGATTATGCAAGACGTCTGTTGACTTTCTTCAACAAGGTTGAATTGCATCATATACCTCGAGATCAGAATCGAATGGCAGACCCCTTGGCTACTCTATCTTCCATGTTCAAAGTCAATCATTGGAATGATATGCCTACAGTCAGAATCACGCGCCTTGAAAGGCCCGCTTATGTATTTGCAACTGAAGCAGTCATCGATGATAAACCGTGGTTCCACGACATCAAATGCTTCCTTCAAACTCAAGAGTACCCGCTTGGGCATCAAACAAAGATAAGAAAACTCTAAGGAGACTTTCTGGCAGTTTCTTCCTAAATGGAGATGTGCTATACAAAAGAAACTTCGACATGGTTTTGCTCAGATGCGTGGATAGACACGAAGCAGACATGTTAATGCATGAAGTGCATGAAGGGTCCTTTGGAACTCATTCAAATGGGCATGCAATGTCCAAGAAAATGTTAAGAGCAGGATACTATTGGTTGACAATGGAATCTGACTATTATAAACACGTGAAGAGATGTCACAAGTGCCAGATCTACGCAGATAAGATCCATGTGCCACCGACTCTACTCAACGTTCTCTCATCTCCGTGGCCTTTTTCCATGTGGGGTATCGACATGATTGGGATGATCGAACCGAAAGCTTCAAACGGTCATCGTTTCATCTTGGTAGCAATTGATTACTTCACCAAATGGGTCGAAGCAGCATCTTATGCCAATGTTACAAGACAAGTGGTTGTGAGGTTTATCAAGAATAACATCATTTGCCGATATGGTGTTCCCAGCAAGATCATTACTGATAATGGTTCGAACTTGAACAACAAAATGATGAAAGAATTATGTGAGGAATTCAAGATTGAGCATCATAACTCTTCTCCTTACAGACCAAAAATGAATGGCGCCGTCGAAGCTGCTAACAAGAACATTAAGAAGATCGTCTAGAAAATGGTCGTCACTTACAAAGAGTGGCATGAAATGCTACCATTTGCTTTACATGGGTACCGTACTTCAGTGCGTACTTCAACAGGGGCAACTCCCTTTTCTCTAGTATACGGCATGGAAGCTGTGCTTCCCGTAGAAGTTGAAATCCCATCAATGAGAGTCCTCATGGAGACTAAGTTATCAGAGGCTAAATGGTGTCAAAGCAGATACGATCAGTTGAACTTAATCGAAGAAAAACGTATGACTGCTCTATGCCATGGACAGTTATACCAAGAAAGGATGAAACAAGCCTTCAACAAAAAGGTTCGACCTCGTGAATTTCAAGAAGGCGACCTCGTGCTTAAAAAGATCTTGTCTTTTCAACCAGATTCTAGGGGCAAATGGTCTCCTAATTACGAAGGCCCGTATGTTGTCAAAAGAACATTTTCTGGCGGCGCCATGACTCTTGCAACCATGGATGGTGATGAACTCCCACATCCTGTGAATGCTGATGCAGTCAAGAAATACTTTGTCTAAAAAAGAACAAAAGAACAGCTCGGTAAGTCGAAAACCCGCAAAGGGCGACTTAGGCAAAAATGAGCGTCTCGATGGACTGAAAACCCGAAAGGGCGGTCCAGGCAAAAATTAGAGACAATAAATAGAAAAAATTCATCCTGGTAGATTGAAAACCTGAAAGGGCAATCTAGGCAAAAATTAGGGATTTATGACAAAGTAACTGCATCAGTCCGTACTTCGTCACCTGAGGAGTCTTTTTCATCAAAGGATCTTCAATCAAATCATCGCCAATCTGAAGCGACAGGCACAGTTGGAACTCAAAGTTGTTAGGGGGAATAGTGGTTATTGCTTTCAATGTAGCCTTTTCCGCATAATTACCATTTTCAACTTTTGTAAATACTCCGTGGAATCACGCCTTTAGCTGATTACCATCCTATTAAATAAATTTGAGCCTTGTGCCCATTTGTTTGCAATTCTTGATCTTTTCCAGCTTGCAAAATGACGCTTTAATTGTGTTATTCGTTTTTGAAAGAAAAAAAAAGTTTTAAATGAATTTACTTTCCTTTTTCAAAATAAAAGCGAAATTTTCCTTTGAGTTGTGAACAACAGAAGGAACATCAACAGCTATCTCCATAGGATGAATCAAAGATTATGATAGGAAAAGCTCTTCTATCCCCAGTGAAGAAGCTCTTCTATCCCCAGTAAAGAAGCTCTTCTATCCCCAGTGAAGAAGCTCTTCTATCCCCAGTGAAGAAGGTCTTTTATCCCCAGTGACGAAGATTTTTTATCTCCAGTGAAGAAGTTCTTCCATCTCAATAAGAAAAGATGCTTATCTTCCCCGGAGAAGTCTAAAGCACGCAGCATCATTCATCACCTGTGTTATCTACACCGTGTTGAAGAACATTTGCCAAGTATCTGGTTGTATTGCGACGTCGGTCCCTCTCCAGTATACTTCTTTGTCTGTCAGTATTGTTAGCATGCATGCGACATTCATGACATTCATCATTCATACATATTTGCATCATTTATGCATCATTGCATTTTTCAAATGTCTGCCTAAAATCACTTGTTCAGGATATATCTATCCCAAAAAAAAAGAGAAAAAGCAAAAAAAAAAAAGAAGAAAAAAGAAACAGGTACGGGCGTGTCATCTCTCCATTAGGTTGTCACCCATAAGCAGAAAGAACATCTTCTTTCTCCAGTTCCCCACTGAGATTATTCCTCGTGGAAGAAGGTTGCTTTAGTTTTCTCCTCTCAAAACGAAGGAGAAAATCCCCAGTCGAGTTCATTCCTCATTGGGTACAAAGTCTTGTTTGACTGTTCCTTTCCAATTCATTCTTGGTTAGAACCTTGTCTTTACCAAAAGTTCAAATTCCGATTCCTCAAACAGAGTTGTGAAAAACAGGCAATAAGCAATAGCCTCATCATCTGAGCAGCTTATGTCTCTTTCAAAAGCTTTTTCCTCTCAAGGAAATCAATCATGAAGACTATTTGACAATCAGGGCCTTATTACTGTTCACAAGGCTGAATAACCAGTAATTTCCCTAGCAAAGTCTCCAGAATCATTTTATCACTTGGCTGATAATTGATCATGTCTTCAGAACCACTATCACGAGGCTGGTAGTCGGTAACTTTTTGTTCTGGTTATATTATTTAACATGTCTATCACCATGCTGATAGTCGGTAATATTAACCGAACCTTTGAGATGTATTTACCTTGTCAAGTCTATCACAATGCTGATAGTCGGTAATACAGTTTCATACCTTTCACCTTCGCATTATTAAACAAGTCTATCCCCATGCTGATAGTCGATAATGTCGATAGGTAAGCTTTTCTTACAAAGCTATCATTTCTCGGTGAAGCATACACTTGCTTTCCCGAAAAAAAGAAAAAAACGGATTCTCTTCCTAAAATGGATTGAGACATCCTTCCCGGTCTCTTGTCCCCAGTGGAGTCAGTTCTTGATATCCCCTCGGTACAGATATCCTTGCATCATTCGCAATTTTGGTATCTTAGGTCCAAAATTTGCGTCTTCTGATATTTAAGTCTCTTCCACCCTATCAAAACGAAGATTTTCAACCTTCATGTCTCAGGTTGAAGAAACTTAAATAGGGGCATCTGTCATACCCCAATTTTTGACCTAAGATACCACCTCATATCATAGCATATGCATCATTTGCATCTCTAACAAATTGCATAGCTTGTGTTTGCTACTTGTGACTCAGCAGGGTTTAATCAAGAAATCACTCATCAGTACAACCAACAATCAATTAGGGTTTTGTTTTCCCTTCATCTCAAAAGAACCATCTTCATCAACAATCAACATCTGGTCCTCAAAGATTCATTTCAACAAGCTCAGAGGCTTTGAATCAACCAGATTAGGGTTTTGTCTGAAGATAGCACACCCCTGACTTTTGCTCAGGATTTGATCTAATGACTTGGGACATGACCTCAAGACCCAAGTACATCATTTTGGCCTAATCTATTGGCTCAAGACATCTCCTACACAAGGATTGATCAAGAGTGAAATTTCAAATCATCAGATTAGGGTTTTGAACTATCAGGGACTGAAATCAGGGATCACATTTGGGAAACCCTAAAAATCCCCAGGAAGTCAATCAAAGGTTTCAATCATCCTCAAATAATCCCTATGACAGCATCCAATGGGAATTGCATCTCAATTCAAGATCCACAGTCATCAATCTCATCAGGTCGACAATTAGGGTTTTTGACCTAATTCACTGAACAACTGACTTTTTAATCAGAACATGGTGCCATAACTTAAACCATGGCTCAAGGTCCTCCAATAACTCAATGTGATCCATTCATACCATTCATTTGGTGAGGATAGCCTGGTTCATTTGAAATCTTCAGAAACGCGATTCGTTTGAAAAAGTCAACTGTACAAGATCACCATTGACTTTTGGGGAATTTTGGTCAACCTTGACTTTTGAAGTTTTGAATCATCAATATATGATGTATGAAGTCATTTGATCAAGAAAAATCAAGAAAATCAATCAAGAATCAAAAAGTCAAAAGTTTGACTTTTATACTTAGAAAAATTTCAAAGTGTTTTTCAATGGTTTTTTCCAAACTTTGGAAGGGAATTTCTCAAAATTTCACCTACAAACTGAAAAAAACTTCCAACATGAAAGTTGTAGATTTTGATCCAATAAACAACTTTGACACATATAATTTTTTTCCAAAAGATCAACCATTTAAGAGATATGGAGCTTCAAAGTTGGTATCTTTTGAAAATTTCACTTAAAATCTCACTTTCTTCAAAGTTCATGGATCTTTTTCACCCATTTCCTTAAAGGTCTTGAAGAAACTTCCAACTAGAGTTTTGAAGTACATAACATGAGCTTTCCAAAATGTCCAAGAGCATGAAAAAATATGGAGCCTAGCTATGGTTTTGAATTTTGTCATTAGAGGTCATTATGCATGAAATTACAAGCCATTTTCAATAAGTTCAATACTATATGGCCTATAATCCAAGTGATGACACACCAATGCAATAATTGGAAGATATTTTTCTGGTTTGAGATCAGAATGGAAAGAGATAAGAAGCTTAGAGAAATAACCATGGTTAAGTCACTTTTAACCATATGCATTTAATGGTAAGATTCCTTTCTATCTCTTAAGTGCCAAATCACCATTCTTGGATCAACTTGCAAGGGCTTGTATTCAGAATCCATGGCCTATAAATAGAGGTGCAAATCACTCTTCAAATCACACCAAAACCTCACAATCATGGGTTTTCTCTCTTCTTTCTTGAATTGCAAGTTTCAAGTTTCAAAGTGAGGTAGAAATCCCAACCTCCAAACCTTTGAAGTTCTGAGCAAAGTGATGCTTCCCACAACTCATAAACATCATATGTGATGTGTCTGATCCATCCATACACCCCAAAAACACCAAGAACTCAGAATCACTACCTCACTTCTCAAATATGCATAACATAAGCCTTATCATGCCAATTTTCATTCAAGCTCAGTTCTGTCCAATCTAACCATCCAAACACATCCCATATACCATATATGAACTATCCCAATCATCATCCCTGACCTGTAACTCCAAAATCACCAAGCTTGATCCTCACTTGAGCCCTACTGCAGATCGAGCATCACCAACTGGTCCAGAGGTTTTCAGTTCATTCCAATCATCCAAACATGTTCCATAAGGTCCACTGAAGCTGTCCAGATCAAGAAACAACATCTAGAACCTCTCATTTGCAGAATTCGATTCTCAGTTTGGCCGTTTTTGAAGGTAAGCCTCATGAACTTCAAACTCATACATACATGCATCATAAATGAAAAATTGAATTGCTATCTTGTTTCTGCACTATCACTGATCAATAACCCTCAATCAATTTCATAATTCATCAATCCTACACGATTTCATGTTCAAATTCAGAATTAGGGTTCTTAGTGTTCATCACAAAATTGATCACCTTAGAGCAAAGATAAATGAATTATGAGGGCACCATCATGTTCCTCGTCCAAAACCGAGCAAGATAGACTATCTACTTGATCAAAACAATCCAGTTTTAGAGATTTTCAAAAATCAAATTAGGGTGTGTTCTTGGCGCCATTTTTTGTTCAGAAGTTTCAAATACTTGTTTTTGAATATAATTAAATGAGTGTGTATCATAAACAAGCTGCGCGCGCAGCTCAGTTGGTTGTTGTTTTGAGTAGTGAACCTCAGGGCGTGGGTTCAAACCCTGGCAGGACCAAAACCCAATTTTTTTTGACACTTATTTTCTTCAATTTCTTTACAACTTCAATTAATTATTTAACCAATCAAAATTCATCATTTTCACTTCATTTTTTTTACACTTCTTATTTAATAGGTATATTTTAAGAACATCCAAAAAAATCACAAAAAAATATTAATTTAATACATTTTTAATTAAGTTTAAAATGACATATTTTTAAGTATTTTTTATACTTTAAAATTTGTTTTTTTCATTTGATTTTTCAAACTTAATCACTTGTAAATATTTTGTGATCAAACCCTAATTATTTAGGTCTTAATTAAGCATGAAATTTGTTTTTTATCTTAATTAAGTTGACTCTTGTCAAAATTCAAACCGTTTTAAAACAAACGATCACAATTTTTCAAAACGATAAACCGTTTCTTTTTGGTTTTTCTTTTCAAAAGAAACTATTGATTAAATCTTTTTGGATTGATCAATTGATTTTCCACCATGGGCCTCTCGAATATTAGAGAGTATAAGTCCCTTTCCTTTTTCTTTGTACAATTTTTCTTTAAAAACAAAACTTTCAAACTGTTTTCAAAACGACGAAACCTCGCGTTCTTTAAGAAAACAATCAACCATGTTTTAGAAAATATGGGCCTCCACATAGGTATAAGTCCCATTCCTGTACATGAAATTAGGTATTTCATTGTACACACACCTCTTTGTATATATCTCGTTCAATTTGATTTTTAACCTCGATTAACAAATCAAAAATGAAGGTTTTCTTTAAATCTTCCCAAAAATACCATGGGCCTCCATGTAGGTATAAGTCCCGAGCCCTTTTGTAAATACTTGTTTACATAGCTTTTGAATAAACTCAAGTGGGTCTCTCCCCGAGTATAAGTCCCGAGCCCCCGTGTTTACAAACGGATCATGCTTACAGGTATATTTCCTTCATAAACTCCATTATATACACACACTTTGTCATATATATGTATAACTGTTCATAATTGTTCATGTACTTGTTCATATTTGTTTGTACTTGTTCATACTTGTGATTGTGTTAAATATACTTGTTCAACTTAGTACAACACTAGGTTCCCCATAGCCTCCTATTGGGCTTCGTGCAAAGAATCTCCCTAGTTTAGGTTAGGACATAGAGTATGGTTTCCCGGTGAAATCGCTCTAAGAGCTCAAACCAACTATACCATGCCTCCTCTTGGGCTTCGTACAAACGACTTGTCCCTCCCATAGCCTCCTCTTGGGCTTACAATGCAAGGACCCTGGATTGTCCCTCCCATAGCCTCCTCTTTGGCTTACAATGCAAGGACCCTCGGATAGCCTCCTCTTGGGCTTCGTACAAGGACCCACGGGCTTCTTATAAGCATCCCCAATATCCAAATCAAATACCCTAGGAGATTAGACATTTATCATCTCTATGATAGGAGTATCTCTTCTATATCATCACAAACAATCAATCAATCAAATAACTCTTTCTGCCACAAGGCTGGCTAATCAATCAAACTGTTTTGCCACCATACTGGCTGATTAATCAAAGTTTTTGTCACAAGGCTGACTTCATTGAAACTTTTGCCACAAGGCTGGCTGATTAATCAAAACTTTTTGTCACAAGGCTGACTTCATTGAAAGTTTTTGCCACAAGGCTGGCTAAAAAAAACATCTTTATCATTCTAAGCACCATAAGTGGCATGGCCCAGGGCTTATAATGAAAAGATTTTCAAACAAAAAACAAACAGATGTATGTGATGATATAGATTAGATACATCGAACATTGAGATGACATTTGTCTCTTTTCCTTTGCTTCCACTAGCATAAGTGGGAACTACGATTGCTCTGACTTTCTCAACATCCCTTTGAGAATACGTAGGCACAAGGTCGTATCCTTGGCGAGCAAAACTTCTCCCTCAAACCACTCAAACCTTAGCACCCGTAGACCTCGAGCTACAGATGCTCTGATTCCCTCTAGGGGATATGTATGCAGAGGATCGCGACGATCTTTGCGAGCATAATCAAAAAAACACATTAGGTCCCACCTATTTCACAAGAACCTCTCAATAACATGGAATGAAAAACATAGAAAAGAAACCTATAGAGTACTATAGATACGTTGGGTGCTAATACCTTCCCTTCGTATAACCAACCCTCTTACCCAAAGATCTCTCCCCCCACTTTTAAGGTTATTGCAGCTTTTTTCCTTTTCCTACTTTGGAAACAATAAAAAGTTTGGTCGGAACAAAAGAAAAATCATTTTTTTGAGCACTCGAGCCCAAAGAAGGCATCAGGTGTCTCATCCCGAAAAGGATACGATTTTTCCCCGCGACACACGCTTCAATTGCGCCACTCTAAACATTTATCCCAAGTCAATGTCCTCATTTGATTTTTGCCAACTACCAGATCTACAAGTTTTACATCTAGCTTCTAACTCTCCTTAATACCCACTAAACAATTATTGTTCACCTTTGATATCCTCAACCTTCCACTCTAAGGCCTTAGCTCGTCTAAGACCCATAGAAATACAATAGCATGAATTAGAATTTGAGAATATTAAATTATATTATGCTATTGTATTTTATTAATTTTTTTTATAATTGTCTATAAATAACACAGAATTATTGAGACCATGTCGAAGTGCTACCAAAACTCTATTAATATTAGCATCATGTTCTTATAGTTTTAATTATCCATGCAAAATATTTTTATTGTGTCAAAATTTAAATAGGAGTTTTACAGACAGACCGGGTGAAGCGATTTGACACCGTGTGAAAATTAGGGGACGAAATATTTCGAGTTTTGACTTGTACCAGAATATTTTATTAATCTATGTTGCGCGTAGATCGTGTTGGTAAGCTTATTTTATTTTTTTCGACGGTATTTACAGTCATAAATTTACTTGTCAGAGTCTGTTTAACCAAGTATTTTTATTTAAGATTTTGATCATTTTCAGTCTGTTTTATTAAACTTCGTACCGCGTAGATTATTTTAACATTTTTATTTTTATTTTTTGATAAAATATGCGCTCGACTGTTATTCGTTCCGGTCCCCTTTTCTACAGTTATATTCGTGTAAAATAGTCTTCTTTTATTTCCTAACTATAAAATCTTGTAGCCCAAGTTTATATTATCACGTTGTTTAAAGTGATTAAACTACTAAATTAATTTCTTAAAACTACAAAATATCATGATATTTTCTACTTAGCAATGATGACAAATTTCATGTGTGAGAGAAGGATCTAAGGGCTTGAGAAACATCATCATCTTCATCCAATAGCCATAAAGCACTGTAGTATGTTATAAATGCATGTAGTGACTTAAATCAAATACACACATCATATAATTTTTCTCTCTCTCTCTCTCTCTCTCTCTCTCTCTCTCTCTCTCTCTCTCTCTCGGCATACACCTATCCCATCCTTCTTTCACATTGTCTCTTCTTCCTCTCCTCAATTCCAACACTTTGAAAACTCAGTAAACTTGATATATGATCTCTTCCTTCCTTGTTAGAGATATAACTTCTACCAATTACTTGATTTTATATCTTATGACCTTACAAGCGAAATATAATAATAATGACTATTAATAACTACATGGCTATTGTAATGCTTATATTTAAACATGCTTATATTTAAACCTTGTGCTTTTAGAAAATGGTTTATATCATGTTTAAACTTTATTAATAATTTTATTAGTAACTAGAATTTTGTTAAACTATATTAATAATTTTATTAGTAACTAGAATGTTGTTTTGATTGTTGAGTTAATAATTGATTTGTGATTTTAACTTTAAAAAATGGTATATTCATGTTGGAAAATAAGAATTTCATTATACTTTTGGTCTATGTTAAAACTCACTTAGAAATATAAATTAAAAAAAAGTTTCTACTGTGAGATGAATAACAAATATGATTATAAAATTAAATTAATTCATTACTACTTAGACCAATTTTATGTTACTTATTTATAAGTATAACTAACCTGTTTTGATTAGGAGTATCAAAGTATCAAATTACCAGATATTGGAATTTGCACAAAATGCAAAAGAAAAGTATTTGGTTCTAAATTTCAAAACAAAGAATTTCATTAGTGTGTATTTTTAACTATTCTCCAATTTCTGTTAAATAAATAGAATATATTTATAGTTTTATTCTATTTTAAATAAAGGTTAATTTTATTTTGGGATATGTTTTAAGAAGAAAGTTATGGTGTCTAAAGATTTTAAGATCAAAATAGTTTATTTTGAATAGGAAATAATATTCTTGTTTTTAATTTATATATTTTTTTTATGATATTTTATTTTATAATTTGGATTAAACATTTGGAATTTAAGTAATATAATTTATTTTCAATAATTTTAATCAAGTATGATCAAAATATTTGATAATAATGGGTTGCTCGGAATATAAATGAATTTAAAACCAGTGATTTAGAAACTTCTTTGAATTAGTATTTTATTTTTTATTTAAGAGAAAAATTCATTTTCTATTTGAAAAGATATATTCTTAATATAAAATGTTTAAGTTAGTAAATCGCTATTAAAACATAAACCTAATTGATTAGGTAAGTGGTCAAGATAAATCTCTCATTATGGATGTAGTTAGGTTTGTATTAACTTAATTAAGTTGCATATTTTAAAAGGTTGAAAGTGTAAATCGGATATGAGACTTCGTCGAGAGATAGGTCGTGCTCAAGTAACATAAGTTGAACGTGTGGAAAACTTGCTAAGGTAAGGGCATTTTCTAACGATATTATATATGATTGAATGCATATGTGTCGGTATGAATGATGGTGTGCCCAATTTGGAGTTTTGTGATAATTGTGTGCCGATTGAGAATGTTTAATGTTGTGTGCCCAATTATGAATATGTGTTTATGTTGTGATGCTAAACTTGTGAACATACTTTCATATGATTTGTTGAATATATGAATTGACTGGTGGTTGTGATTACATATGTGAAGATTATGTAAGTTGTTGCATTTGAATATGTAGAGAAAGCCTATATATATATATATATATATATATATATATACACTCATGCATATCATAGTTGTGTGTATGTCGAGTGGACCAAACCGAGTGAGGACTCTAGTGGATTGAGCCCACATAATCCTGCGGGATTTTATTTAGTCGGTGTTAGTAGGGAGCGCTGCACCTTTAGTGAAAAAGGTCCATGACTCTCTGCGGAGAGGTTAAATTCTGGAATTCATGCATGTGAGGAACCCGGTTAGGGAGAATCTTACCCATGTAGAGTCTGCATTAGGCTATTGGTGCATTATTTTATTTATTGAAATAAATATTATGACTGTTGTATATCATGTTTTACCTGCACGTGTGTATTCTTTCATGTATGTTATTTTTAGATCGTGACCCTCTACTATTATTATTGAATGGGCTGAACGCCCCCAAGTTGTTAGGAATCATGATAATTAGGGTATCCAGGTGTCGTGAAGACTTGCAAAATGTGTATGTCTTTGGCGATCAAAATCATCAAGACTCAATGTCATAGTGAGTCTGTTGTACTAAGTCATCCTTGGCTTGGAATTCAAGATCATCTTAGGGGTTGTTGTTGAAGTCATTGTTTACTCTTCCTTACTGTCTTCTCTATAACTTGTATTGTGGAAAACTCTGTTTATTTATTTGTTAAAATAAAGATTGTCATTATGTTCTTTTAGACAATATGTTTGATTTGTGTTCTTAAACCTTTAATTCAGAAAACAATTTATAAAAGAGGTCTTGTGTTATGTTCATTGTCTTACAAAACTTTACTCTGATTTATTTTAAAGATGATCATAGATCTTTTATTTCAAAGACTTTGTTGTTTTAAAAAGAAAAAAATACACTCTCGCTGTTAAAAATTGGGGTGTTACAGCTCGCATATACACTCAAGTCTTCAAACTGTTCAATGTGTCCCAGCTCTTTCATATTCGCCTTCCCAATAGGTCCACACAAAAAGGTGAACGACTATCCTCTCGTTAGAACGTCAAACACTTTACACACCATCAAGCTGGAAAGACAAGTCTATTCCATCCAACACGGCCCCGTCTACTGTCAACAAGAGATTAAGGGTGATCAGTTCCTCAATTTGTCAATAGGTAGCCATAAATCACTATGGGGCATAAACTATCATTACTAAGCTATAATAGAATTCCTTTAGAACCTGTATTCAAAGTTACCAAAAGCATCATGGTCCAATAATCTCCCTCGAGGTTTATAATGCTTCCACAATTTCTGCCTCATTCGATCTTGTTGACGAGACACCATTGCCCAAATCCATTACATGATCCACTTCACACTCCCTCAGCATAACGCAAATGTTAAGTGTCTTCTAACTCAAGAAATGATATTATACTCAATACATTACCATTCATTTTGCTTCAATTTAAGTCTTTATCCATGAAGAGGACTTTCACAACACTCATAACTCTTTAATGTTCCTTTTACCATTACCTCTTCTTTCCCCAAAGCTATTGTCACTCTAATCATTAGTAACTGGCATAAGTTGCATCTCCATGCGCTTCCTCCAACACCTTCGCATCCTTCCTAATACCAACCATCACATTCCCTCAACTCATTCATTAACATCATATCATACTTGACCTCGTCTCAAACAACTATGATTGTAACCAGTTAAGCCCAAAAAGTTTCTAGTCTCAGTAACCAACTTCATAGCTTTCCAACCTAGAACTGCACCTACTTTGGATGGACTCATAGATACTATCACCCGATATAGTATACTCCAGGTAACTCATACCTTCAAACTATAATATACACCTTGACGACTTAGCATAAAGCCTCATTCCTTTCGTCACCAAATTTCAATTTGCGACGTCCAACACGTCCATATTCTTATTTAGATCTAATCATAACATTATCAATAAAACACCACAACGAACCGGCTCAAGTATCCGTAATCTTCTACACCATGCTCCACAAACTTCCCTCTAACTATCTTCACCGTTCATTCTAATCTGAAAGTAACCCAATCCTAAATCCAATTATACTGAAGACATACTCGTCTACTAGTTGGTCCATCATAGCGTCAATTATTTGAAACAGATACTCAATCTCAATAGTCGCTTGTTCCAATGTCTAGAGTCCACCCATAATCTCATACATCCATCTTCCTTCTTACTAACAACACAAGTGCACCCCACATAGAAACATTCGATCAAACAAACTTCTTCTCAAGTAATTCTTCCAATTGTTTCCTCAACTAAACTAATTGTGACGTTGATGTCCCATAAGGAGCCAATGGCATCAGACTCGTACCTGGTACTAACTCTATGGAAAACTCTACCTCTCGCTCTAGAGGTACATCACTGATGTCATCTGGGAATACATCTTGGAAATTCACATACAACATTAATCTCACTAACTACTCATTTACTCTGAGTATCAAACATAGCAATATCACGAACACCATCACTTCATCCTTCACAAATCTGTCTACTTGCTTAGTCGTTAAAACATCAGTCTTCCACCATCACCAAACTCAAATCCACACTCTAGAGGCAAGTCGCAAATATTTTCAGGAAAAACATCAGGAAATACACATCACTTGGCATATCACTAGCCGTCACATTGCTCTCTATTCTCCGAGAAACAAACATCAACAATACATGATCGTCCTTCCTCAAAGACATCCCACCTTGACAGACCGATAGGGATCTCAAATTCGTACTCACTTCAGGTCTAGAAATAATATCGACTCAACAACACTTGCACTCTTGCAATCAGTGGCACACCGAACTCATACTTGACAACTAAAACATCTCAGAGAAGCAAATGCTTCTCCCCCACTTACTTCAAACCAACTCCTGCAGACGAATAGTTAGAAAAACACTCAAGTATCAACAGTGTTTCACACACGTGTTACATACTAAGGAACAAACAACATTAAATAATCTGGTCAGAAGGACTGACTTGCTCTAATACCACTAATGTAACACCCCCTAAAACCCCGCGATTTTCATGAATATTTTTAATAAATAAATAAACACAAAACAAAAGCGAGGATGACACATCTTCATATAATTTCATATAATAATTAATCATGCTCCGTAACACGAGTTGTAAAACATTTAAACATAAATAGCATCGTTAGTGCCATTAATCAAATTATTTCAAACTTCGCAGCAGAATCAATATCTTAGAAACTTTTTCATAAATTAATCATTACCATGAAAAGTAGTTCAAACATCGATAAAATCATCATACTTCGTGTTATTACTTCGTGATTATAAAAGTAATACAAAATCTTCAAAATAACAAAATGCCCAAGGTTCAAAATTAATCGATCCAAATCCCGATGTTACATATCAGAGCAAGACCCATTAAACTCAACGAAACTAAATAGCACACATCGAAGCTACCTCTTATGCTTCCTGCACTAAACTTGATCACCTGTACGTTATCCACGTGGAGTTAACATTCAAACAGGCAGGTGAGTAAATCGCAATCATCATAAAAAGCATAAGTAATAGATATAGTATTCAGGGCGTAGGAATAACAATAAGATGGCATCAATTACGACACCTATTATACAACGTCAACTCGACAATTCTTCTTACCAAACATCACAAATCAAAACATCCAACAAACACATCAATTAATTCAAGTATTTAATACATCATAATCATTATAAAAGACATAAGGAATAGATATAGCAGTCATATCAAGGAAACAACAATCATATAATATCAATTTAATACATTACATCATATAACAACAATTACCTGTTTTTAGCGTCATAGCACCATCAATCCAAGAATAAATTAAATACATCACTTAAAATATACCAAACATCATCTTCCAAGAATCAACCAAAACATCACTCATTCCAATTTCCAAGTATTGTGCAATGCCACAATAATGAAATGAAACTTCATAAGACTCATGCATGTGGTACCAAAACATCACTGATGACTTAGTCATCGTTATTCTCCAAAGATCTCCACCAATAGGATCGATTCCCGCTTGGAACCGGAGCACCTCACGAGTTGCACTTAATCAACACTACGAGATTGAGGCCATCACTAGACCAAACCATCCTAACATCACTGGATAAATATCCTGCAAACTTCATTGGACAAAAGTTCTACAAATTCTATGAATGCATGATGCGCAACACCACATAAAATACGACCACGGTTAGTCAACACGCATCATCATTCATCATATTCATAATACATCATCACATACTTCAATTTACACACATCATCATAACATCATAAATTTATCATATTAATCATATTTCATCACATACGTCATATTACTCACATCATCATAACATCATTGATTCATCATATAACATACGTCAAGTTACGACAAGACATAGTTAAATTAATTCACAATAGAAAGCATTACATATTGGTATATCACCACATGATCTCATAATCTCATCATAAGGAAAACACACATCATCATCATAATAACATCATGTCATCATAAAGAAAACACTCATCAAGTTATATCAAAACATGGCTACATCAACTCATAACAAAGGGCATACTTCCTATGTTAACACTACATAGTTCATCACTTAATCTCAATTAAAGCACTATAATACTACATCTTATGATTCATTTTATTCCACCATGGTATATTTTTGTGTTAGCTTTCCAACGCTTCAAACGGCGCATCAATCGAAGTCTGGGAACTCAAGTTATGGCCTTTACAAGAATCTGTCAAAGTTTGGTCTATCTCGAGTCCGCTTGCACCAACCCATGCGTCGACCGCTTGCTCAAAAATCATAACTTCCCCTTGCCTCGGGTCAGATCACGCTGACCCATGCGTCGACTGCTCTCTTGCTTTGCGTCCACCATTCCTCTGTTTTCGTCGACCATACACTACACGTGTACTGAATTTTTCTGCACTTTTCAAACCAATTCCTTTGCAATTTTTACACATCTTAAGCCCTAAAAACACCCTATAATCACCATATTTCATAGTCCAAATACAATTTTATACATTTTATCTTATGGGTATCATCTATTGAATATTAACACATCTAAATCATCATATCATCCTCAAACCCTCATAACCCAAAATTCTCCAAAACCAAATCATACAATTATCAATCACTTAAACCATTCATCATAATCTAGATAAACTCCCCATACCTTAGATTGTAGTTAGCTTTGATTATCTTCGTGTTCTCTATATGAATCCTTCCGTGTTCTGCTTGCCCTAGCTCTCTACCCCTTTGTCTCTTCTCTAAACTTCGATCGTACAGAATGAATCTTTCTTCCCTCTTTTCTCTTTTTACCCCTAGGACCCCTAATATATCTTTCCTCTTTTTTCCCTCACTTAACCTCTTACAATTTACTATTTCGCCCTTATCATCCTAACACCAAATATTATTCTATTTTATTAATAAAATAATATTAATTAATTAAAATAATTCCACTCACTATTCCAATTATTCTAAAATACTCCAAAATCTCTCAATACATATAAGCATCACACAAATCACCACAACATCACATGAATCATCAAAACGTCACATAAGTCATCATAATCTCAAACACCACAGATCATCACATTTTCAAAGACTTCACAAAAATCACTAAAACATCATATATATCAAATACTTCACGATGACTCGTATATTCATGCCAAAATAATCAAATAAATAACCATTATATAACTTGGGGTGTTACAACTAACATGTTGAGCGTAGCTACCTTTCTTTAAGTAACGCCTGATTCTTCTGATGGGAAATTGAAGTCTGACTCTAATGGATATGGTCACAGCTTTCTTCGTTGGTCCTGCTACTTTCATTCCCCCCCGGTTCCTTTCTTCAATTTGAAAGTGAGATTTGAGTAATTTTTTTTACCTTTGACCAAGTCTCCAGATCTGTAAAAACCAACCCAACCAAATGTCATTTGAAAGTTTCCTTTTAGGGAATTTACAATATTACACGGGTGTTTTTACATTATTTTTGAAAAAAATATCAATGTAAGCAACATCCATGAACGTGAAGACAAATAAAACTTACATGTTAAAGAGAAACCATATCCCCAATTGTTTTGACATCCTTCATAAAGGAGAAAGAAATAGGAGGATTAGTGATTTTAACAAAAACAGTAGAGAGAAATAAACAGAAGTTAAAACTAAATAAGCAGAACTTAGGATAAAACTTTACAAATAGAATAAGTTACATTATTGTAAGGTGGTTTTGACACGCAAATCATACAAAACCAAGAAGGAATGAAAATACCTGGTGAGGAATATATGTCGTCCCATTTGAGGCCCCCATAAATATATCAATACAATTATTGAAGATAAACACATAGTCAAAATCACATAGTTTTTCAAAAAGGTTATCTCAAAACTAATCTTTATAAAAGTTATTCTAAATAACTTTATATTAAAGTGACTTTTGAAATTTTGATATAAAAAACTATAGTAAAATTTTGAAATATTTATTTAATTTAATTTTTCATCTTAATTCCATAATTGTACATAGAAAAATTCCTTCATAAAGTTTCAACTTTTTTACCTCGGTATATTAATTGCACATTTGAACTTCAACCTACAAAAAAACAATCAAATCCAAACAAGGATAAAACACTATTTAATTTAACTAGTAATCGACTCGTGCGTCCGCACGACTATAAAATATTTGGTTTAGAATTGTTTATTTATATGAAAAACATGACAATATATATATATGTTCATTGTTAATATGTATAATTTATCAAAATATATGTAAATTAACATTGAATAAAAAAAATTCATGGAGTAATAGACTTGAGTATTGAAGATAAACATATACCGTCCGTAATGAGAATGGAATAAAGTAGAAAAAACATGCTTAGCTAATACTATATTCTTAATTATCCATGAGAGAATAAACCATTATATTATATGCTTAACTAATACTATATGCTAGTACGCACGTGTTAAAACTATTTTGTACAATATAATTATACTCAAATGCACATTATTGAAAATAGTATGTATGTTTTTTATTTGAAACTAACTGGTTGTGTCCCGCACGGGTTTAAATTATTTTATACGACACAGTTGTATACAAATATATATTTAGGATAATATTTATATATGATTTTTTTAACTGAATCTAACTGTCATTTTATGAGTTATTTGAATCACGTTTTCACTCTAAAATTAATGTATAAAGAATAATTTATTAAAGGATTTAAATAAAATAAATAAATTTTGAAATTACTCATTGTGAGTAGATGAATTGAATGGATTAATGGATAGATTGAATGATAAACTAATAGATGAAATTGCAACCCATAGCATTTAGTTTATTTAAATAAAGTAATAAATTTTCGATTTAGTTGATACATTACTCTTCAAAACATTAATATGTACTATCATTAAGAAATGTTGAATATGTCCTATAAAATCATGAGTTCAACATTAGGAAAGGAAGGATATATCATGGACTTGGGGATACAAAAGGTTTTAAAAGCTAGATTTAAAAGCTAGATCAGGAAAGGAAAGGATGTATCTTAGTTTTGCTGAACATTATATCTACCTTTTGTCTGCTTTATTGCTGAGAATAAACAAAGGAATCTTCTTTCTCACAACACTTCCCTTGGTCAATAGATCATATAGGTACCTTAACTCGCCAAACAAAATGTCAGTATCTTTGAAACTCCTATCCTTTCTTCCTCAAGAACAGTGAGAAATGGTTAGTTTAATGTAAATAATATAATGCTTCAGTGTCATGAGAGTATTCTAACATACCCCAACATGGCGAACTAAGATTAACAAAAGATGTAACTTTATAAAAAGATGATGGCAACTGAGTGGAGAAGGGAATTACTCCGAGGCAGTACGACAATTTAGTGAAGTCTAAAGCGTCGACCACAAAGACTATACCAGCTGCATGAGGCAAGTATTCATCTAGTTTGGATCGAAGGCATGAATATCCAGGAACATCAACAATATGAACAGGTTTTATGTCGCCCTTTGTTAAAACCAAAGAAACGTATGATAATATTTGGCCTGTTATTGTATTTGAATACATAATTATTAAACAAACATGAGACGATACACATAATTTCAACAACCCAAAAACATTCTTTAATCTAACAATAAAAGATAAATATATTCATTTTATATAGACGAGCAGTACAATATTTGCATACCCAAAAAAGTTCCAACTCATGCATTCAAACTGATATTTGAGTGAATGTGGTTAACATTACCTTTGTTATTTCACCATGAAGAATAAAAATATCTTCATTGGGTTCCATTGATGTAACATAACACTGATGAGTAGATCCATCTCTAAGCTGACACATGCATATAATTGTGTCAAGAACATTGCGTTAGCACAAATTTGAATAGAAGTAAAATTAATGGTAATATTACCTAGGGTTTTGATTATATCTCACAGTATACTACCACCTGCTAATGTAATAAGATGCTTTCAGTTTATGATCAACCACCTAAACTTAAATCTTATTTTCTGTCACATCAAAAGAAAGAAGACGAAAATGAGCTGGTTGTAACATTAATATTATAGAAATTGGATTACAAATTGCTACAACAAAAGTCATATCAAATTGATCTCTCAATTATATGCACTTTAGATATACAACTAAAATTAATAGCTATTATAACACTATCAGATTGATTAATAGAAATTTCATTTATGGCATAGTTGTTTGAAAACTTATTCTGAATCTCAAAAGATATTAGGTTAGGTGATATAGTAAGCAAAAAGTAATGTGATAACCAGTGAACCAACTCACTAGTGTGCTTCTCCTACTGCAAAAATTTATATTTCCATCTGAAATATGAATTTCAAAATCAGTGTTGATCAGACAATGCCAATACCATTTATGTTTTAGGAAATAGCTGAATTCTTCCAATAAGAATATCGTCGAAGACTTACAATAGTAAACGTACAAACTGCTTATAAGTATAATTAAAAACAAAAACAATAAAACCAAAGAGCATTATAATAAATAGGATGTTTTTATTAATAATTTTAAACTCAACCTAAGATCGTGAGATCCAATTAACATTACTTCAAACACATTTGACAATTTCGTTACAAGTGGCAATTTAGTAGAAGGAAAAGTGAAAATTCGAAGTGTAATTAGTTAATTACTAAAATGTCATTTGTTAGTGTAATTGTATTTTTATGGAAGAGTATTAATGGCTTAATGATGCTATTTACTTTTCCAAGGTAAGATAGTTGATTTTCCAAGCTCATCATCGTTCCTAATTGCTAAGAATAAATGTCTTGGGATTATTCTATTCTTCTTGTTATCATGAGTGGAATTTCCTGCCAACTCAAGTACCTTCACATAAAATGTAATTTATAAAAATTAGGATTCAAAATTGATAAGTGCCAAAATTTTGTTATTTTGAGTATATAATTGCGGCACTTATTGATTCTATTCTTATAGTTTTTATGATAAAATCCCAACTTTTGTGTATATATTCACATACTTGAGTTTTGATTCGTTTTCTGTACCGTTTGATAGTTTTCCTTTGTTTTATAGGTATTTATGCATATCGGAGTCTCGAGAGATAAAGTGTCGAAGGCACGGCTTCGTTACGCAGTATTGGAGCAAAATAAGGAAAATTATGCAGAAGCTCGCTTAGCCAAGCTCAAGCGCGCTTGCATAGGATTAAAATAAGGGTGATAAAAAAACATAAATTTGGTTGCCATTTAGTCATTTTTAGATAGAGAATTTAATAAGCTTTCCAACGCTTTGAACCGGGCGCAATTCAGAGTTACGGTTCTCAAGTTATGGCGAAAACAAAATTTATTTTTTTCTGCTACTCGCTTAGCAACCTAAGCTCGTTAAGCGAGATTGCCTGTGAGAGCAGCTCATTAAAAAGGGGAAAAATCACATTTTTAGGTTATGTTTTGGGGTATTTGTTCCCAACTCATCAAACTATCATTTTTAGGTTAGATTAGGTTAGAAAACAACTATGGAGCTTGCATTTGGATGATTGGAGGTGGATTGATTGTCGATCGGAGCTGACAAACCGAGTGATTTTTGGTTCATTTCTCTTCCTCTTTGTGTTTTCTCTTATAGTTGGATTTTGTGTATGTATTTACTTTGAACTTATGTATATTTTTCTCCCATGGAGTTATATAAAACTTGCTTTACAAATCTGTGTTGATTGTTGTCTTAGATTTTTGCTTTGTGCTCAGGATTTGGGTTGCTTTAGAGATAAACTTCTTGAATCCTTATCTAGGATGATTATTTGTTAGTTTCTGGACTCTAGAGATAGATTTAGAGCTAACATTCATTGTGGGTATCTGTACTTAATGCTTTCGTGTTTGAGCGGCGCGCGAGAGATCGACGACGTGAGAATACGAATGTTCTCGCAACTTTGTGTTAGAGATAACCTCGGTTGTGAGTTGATCTCGTAGGTGCTATAGAGATGGACACTGATGTGAGAGATACGTGATGACATAGACGAGTATCGTAGGTTGAGTATAATTGGTCGATAAGTTTAAGTTTGTGAGAAGTAGATTATATGCAATGCTTGATAAATCTTTTGTTTCCGAAGAATGAATTCTTTTGTGTTAATATTTACTTTTCCGTTTTTACACTTTTGTTCATTCAAACCTGAGTTCGAAATCATATAAACTGTTGAATGGCATTCTCACCATCTCTGTGGACACGATAAATCCCTGAGTAATATTTTTAAATCTTTTGTTGCTTGCCGCTATACAGCTTCAACAAAAATCCAAATTCCTAACTAACAGAAGTTACAACTCAAATAGAATAACAAAAGAGTTATGAGTTTACCTCAGCATCAAGATATTCGAGAACAATAACTAAGGCTCTATTTGGTAAGAAAATTTTTGAGCTTATAGCTTATAAGCTCATATGACAATAAAAGACCAGTTTGGTAACTTTATTCTTATCACGAGCTTATAGCTTATTTTACTGACTTATAGCTTATTTTTCAAACACTGTTTCAAATAGCGTTTTAGCTTATAGCTTTAAGCTAATCATTTTTTCTCCTAATTTTATCCTTATTATTTTAACTGAATTCCACTTTTACCCTTTATAATTTTTTCTCCCAACCCAATTTAATTAATAATTTAAATAGACCTAATTTATACTGTGTGAATTTAGGATATTGTGTGAATTGAAGATTGCTTTCAGCAAGGTGGAGCATAGTAGCATAGCAGGTGGTCAATCTCTTGCAAGGTTTTTCTTATTCTACTATTTTTTAACTATTGTTATATCACCATGATAGAGGTAGGTTTCAACATAATTCATTTATAGAAATTCTCTCTTTATAATTCTATCATGATATTTATTGTTTCTTTATATAATATTAAGTATGTTTTTAGCAGTACCATGTGTTAGATCTCTGGTTTTAGAGTTGGCTTAATTTTTGTAAAACAAATAAAAGAACTTGTATGTATAAATATATAAGAACAACAGGTACAACAAAGAATCCCACTGGAATGATAGAACATGTTATGTTAGAGCAATTCAACATATGGAATAACATGTCACATGGGATGTTACGACATCATGCCGAGCTGAAGTGAAGAATTAAATCTATGTGATTTAATTATAACAGAAGATTGTAGAATATTCTGGGATATTGTGCAAATTAAATAAAGGCGTGATATATTATATGACAGGTCTGAAGAATCAATATGAAGATTTGAAGAATCATTCAGAAGAATCAAATCAGAATATTGAAGATTATATAGTTTCTAATTATAGAGATATTCTTGCAAACTAACAGATTGAAGACCTTGATTGTAGCATAAGTTACTGCTATATTGGAACATCAAATTTACTGTGATTGAAGGCCCAAATCCAGTTGGGTATAGGTTATAAATAAAAGACTTTGTAACCTAGAAAAAAAGACAACCACTGAGCATATAACGATGTAGTCATTAGGGTTTGTCAAGGTAAACCTCCCGGCCTGTGGGAAGGTTACCTATGTGATCCTCGAAGGCTGTAGGAAAGAGGAGTATTATTCTTGGAGGAAGCTTTGAAGTAACTCCAGGTTCGTGGTTGTAACGCCCTGAAAAATAATTATTTTCTTAATTTAGTCGTTTGGAATGTTTATGGAATTTTCGTGTTTTGGGACGATTTAGTCGGTATTAGTTCGGGATAGCGGATCGACAATTAATCGAAATTTTAATATTTTTAGTATTAGAAATATTATTACAGTGTCGGGTAATATTTTGGGAATTTTCTGAGCAAATTAAATTAGACCGTAAAATATGAGGTGATAAGCAAATAGGGAGTTTTAATAAAATAAAATTGTATGGGTTGTTAGAGCGTTGCACGTGTGTTAGAGGGAGGCCCAAACTGATATTATTGAGGTAATATCTTAGGTTTAGAAACATTCAGTAAAGGCATAACGGTAGAAGGGCAAGCAAGTAGCAAAGAATTGGGAGAGGCACAGTGCACACGTGAGGAAGAAGAATTTTGGGGATTTTCGATCCGGACGAATTAGAGCAACCTTCACTCCAAAGGTAAGGGTGGGTTTCTTGCTCTATAAACGGGAACATGATAGATTGTATGTGGGTTTAGGGAATTTTATTGTCTCTATGTATCGATTGAATCCTCGGTTATGTGTGAATATTTTGTGTGCCACTGTGTTGAGATTTGCTGTGAATAATATGTTGTTGCCAATGTTGGTTGAATTGTGTTTCTGTGAATGTATTACTTGAATATAATTTCTGTGTGATGGTGATGAACTTTAATTGAATTGAAATAGTAAAACTGTGACCTGAAAACTGGAAACAAAAGTGCATCTGAGACGAAGAAGAAGAGTTGTGGGGTGGGGAGCCCTTGGGCTAGAGGTGGGCGCCCCCTGTTGAAATGAAAAGAAAAAAAGAAGAAAAGAAATAAGTGAGGGTGGGGCCCTTGTGCCTAGGGTGGGCACCCCCTTCCATGGTGAATGAGTCCCATATGGGACGGGTGTCATGTAGGTAAGGGGCGGGTGTCCCCTGTCTCACTATATATATATATATATATATATATATATATATATATATATATATATATATATATATATATATATATATATATATATATATATATATATATATATATATATATATATATATATATATATATATATATATATATATATATATATATATATATATATATATATATATATATATATATATTACTCATGCCTTCAGTAATTAGTAACCATTATGATAATTTATAATTAATACTAAGAGTGACCTATTAGATTATATTAGCAACTTAAAATTAATAAGTTAGTTACAGTAGTAATGTAAATTAGCAGAAGTATGAAGAATGATAGCAGGTATATCAGTAATAAAAATAAAAAGAAAACAGTTGCATATAAATTAGATAGCAGTAGCAGACTAATTATATAGCAGTAACAGAATACAAATCTTTTTTTTATAGTAGCAGGGTAGCCCATTTAGGTAGTAGAACCAACTTTGAGTATACTTCTAACCGAACCGACAATTAATAATAGACCCGGAAATTAAGTGACCGAGTAGTATAATTTAGGCGAGTCCAGGATTGATTTGGTGTCCGTAAATTGGCGATGTTTTGGCGATGTTGTGACGTAATGCATATGTTGAGATATTGCGAATTTTGTGATGTTGCTGGAAATTAACATGACGAGTACTTATCAATAATGATTGATATATTTTGACGATGTAGGCGAATGCCTTATGCGACATTGTTATGTGATTGATTGTGACTTGTTGCATTTCATTAGTGTCTCATGAACCGCATGTTTTATCTCTTTGCTTGTTCCTCAACACTTGTTAAGTGATTGAGAGGAGTTTTATCTCTTTGCTTGTTCCTTAACACTTGTTAAGTGATTGAGAGGAGTGTTATCTATATGCTTGCTCCATGTTATATCTTTTGTCCTTGAGACTTGTTAAGTACTCAAGGGGGGTCTTCACCTCTAAATTGATTTCACTTGTGCTTGGGTGTTTAATTACACACTTGAGTTTACTCTTTGCTATATTTTGCTTTATGTTTTCCATATTCCCTTAGGATGGTGACTCTATCTTAAGAGAAGTCACATAGACCTTAGGTTGGAATCCATGTATGCTAACACTAAGTAGAGATTCCCCCTTCATCCTTATCCTTAGGGCCACCATTGTATGATGGCAAATAGGAAAGAGATTCCTCTTAGTTTGTATGTTCCCCAATATGCATAAAAAAACTAAAATCTCTAACCCTTAATAAAACACTTAATAAAAGTTGAAACTCATCAAAAGGGAGGAGAAACTCAAGTCTCGCTTGTTTAAGTGAGTCACTTGAATGTATTTTCCCAATCAAAACACAAACCACACTCTTTCTTTTCTTTTGCCTTATGGTGCTTAGGAGCACGTTATTTCCTTCCTACCTCCACTGCATAAGTCTCCAAAGGTCGAGCTGCTTATAGGATGCGAATGTAACTGTTCACCTAAAAAACACACAACAAACAATAAAAAACATAGAAAGTAGTTAGCAGAACTACGACACACTGACTTCTCCACTGCATTATGGAGGTACGTAGGTATAGAGTTCACACTCTAGCAAGCATAATAATTATTAAAACACTTTAGTTAATCATGCATTGCATCCCCCCTACTAGCAAGTAACTAGTATAGTAGATACACCCTTTGATTAGAAACAAATAAAGAATGACCCCGTCAAGTACGACAAATATGTGAGGTGCTAATCCCTTCCTCTCGTGTAGCCGACTCCCGTACTCTTTTCTCTGGTCGTAAGACCTTATTCTTGTTCTTATTAGGTTTTCTAATATTCCTTTCTCTTTATGGGATAAATATACTAGTGGCGACTCTGTTATTTTTTCGTGGTAGCGGCACGTAGCTATGGAAAAAGTACAAGAAGCATGAAGCTATGATGGAAACTTCATCCACCCTGTACTTCTTCTTCATAGCTTCACAAACAAGATGTTTTTCATATTCTGTTGACAAATAAGTTTGCATTTTCACATGTTGATAACTTTCATGGTTATTGTAGGACTCAACAAGAACAAAATATTTTAGTTAATGAGGAAACACAAGCGACAACAAACTTCATCTAGTTTGAGATAAAATGATAAGAAATATAAGAAGTATGAAGCTGTTGTGTAAGCTTCTTCCTCCTTATATTTATTCTTCATTGCTTCAGAAACTAGATGAACTTCAGAATTGATTCTTGTTCCATGATTAATTTCAATAAAAGGTGCGTCCTGGAAATTTATAATATATTTTTTTCATTGCTCTCACATTTATAATACCTGATTCTGTTGTATGATGTTATTCGATTTTATTATATAATATGTAGAATACTTATTTTCCATACACCTCACTTAAAATACATTCATTTAAATTGACATAAATAATATAATCTAAAAATTAAATTGTATTTGAAAACAAATAAAACAAACCATTATTTTCAAATTACATGCGTCTCATCGTTCATTTGATTTTCTTTTACATATAGATTATAAATTTCGAGGTCGCATCATTGTCTTCGATTATAGTTAAGTTTCATTAACTACAAAAAATTTAACTATAATCGAAGACAACGATGTATGTAAGAAGTTAGACCAATAAACCATAATATATATGTAAAAGAGAATGAAATGCACGATGAGACGCATGCAATTAGAAAATAATGGTATGGTTAAGTTGGTTTTCAAGAATAGCTTAATTTTTAGATTATAGACTTCTTCATCGATTTGAAAGCTTGTATTTCTTTAATGAGGTGTATGGAAAACACGCAATCTACATATTATATAATAAACTCTAGGCACTTTTCACAACGATTATATATTGTAACCGTGATCAAAGATCATTTATGATTTACATAATTTGTGCTGATGAGTTTCGAACCCAGTACCTATGTGTAAGTATCACAACGGTTTATAAGTATAACCGTTGTGATAAGTGGCGCGCGTCCTGCCTTTCAATAACGGTTCCCAGACCGTGATAGAAATAACAAACTTACAACCACACCCTACTTAACAATGGTATGACACGCGTAATGGTACCCCTTTTCCAATCGTTGTGAAAGAGGTTTTCCGTAGTAGTGCAAACACCTTCATATAAAATGTAATTCATCAAAATTAGGGTTCAAAATCCAAATCCCTAACTAACAGAAGTTCCAACTCAAATAGAAGAACAAAAGAGTTATTAGTTTACCTCAGCATCAAGATATTCGAGAACAACCACTAAGTAAAAAAGAGCACCAATACCAACACGTTGAGCGTATATACATTTCTTCAAGTAACGACCGATTCTTCTGACGAAAAAATGAAGTCCGACTCTGACGGACCTGGTCACGACTTTCTTCGTTGATCCTCCTCCTTTCCTCCCCCGCTCCTTTCTTCAATTTGAAAGTGAGATTTGAGCAATTTTTCTTACCTCAAACAAAGTCTCAGGATCTATAAAAACCAACCCAACCAAAGGTCATTTGAAAGTTTTCTTTTAGGGAGTTTACAATATTAAATGAATGTCATTACATGATTTTTGAAAAAAAATTTCAATGTAAGCAACATCCATTAAACGATGAAGACAAATTAAACCTACATGTTAAAGAGAAAATCATATTTCCTATGGTTTTGACATCCTTCATAAAGGAGAAAGAAATAGGAGGATTAGTGATTTTGACAAAAACAATAGAGAGAAATAAACAGAAGTTAAAACTAAATAAGCAGAAGTTAGGATAAGATTTATAATCGAGTAAATTATATTGTTGTAAGATGTTTTTGACTAGCAAATCATACAATACCAAAAAGGAATAAAAACACCCGATGAAGAATATAGGTCGTCCCATTTGAGGTTCCCCATAAATATATCACTACAATTATTAAAAATTAACACATGAAAATCACATAATTTTTCAAAAAAGTTATCTCAAAACTGATTTTTATAAAAAGTTATTCTAAATAACTTTAAATTAAAGTGATTTTTGAAATTTTAATATAAAAACACCAGAGAAAAATATTGAAATACTTATTTAATTTAAATTATTTTAACTTTTCATCCTAATTCCATAACTCAAAAAAATTCTTTAATAAAGTTTCAACTTTTTTACCTCGGTATATTTATTACATTGATTTGAACTTCAACCTACCAAATAAACACTCAAATCCAAACAAGGATAAAACACAATTAATCAATCAAAACAACACTCCGAAAACATGCACAACACAACGCATGGAATTTCAAATCACAACCGTCAATTTCACACGTCCCTCCCAGAAAACCCATCTCATCCATCCGATCCAAATTTCAACGACGTACATCTCTTACGTGTCAATTAAATTCCAATTAAAATCCGCATTTGAAGTCCGAACTATAAATAGACCAAAATAACCCCGGACACTTTTTGTTACTGTCAGTACACCGAGAGAGAGAGAAAATAATCATTCGCGAAAGAGTGAAGAAGCTCTCTGATCTTTCTCCTCCGAATTCTGAATCTGTAAGTTTTGAAACTCTTTTACTTCGTTTTTCTTTGAAACGTTCCGTTTTAGGGTTCAAAGTTTGTGTCTTTGTGTTTTCTGGAGTCAATTTGGTGTTTTGGGTTAGGATTTGAGGTCGAGATTTTTTAGGGCTTTGGATTTTGAAGAGAAATTTCCCAAAAAAGAAAATTTGGTACTTTCGTTGTTTTGATTTGATTTTTTTGGTTTATTTTCGAATATTTGGTTTCCTTAGGGTGTAAATACGAAACATTACGATGTATCGAAGTTAGTTTCTTGCTGTGGCTGTGCTTTACTGTTGGGAATTTTGTTTAGAGTCGCGTGTTTAGGGTTGATCTTTTTAGGGTTATTGTGAGTTTTTTTATGTAGTTAATGTAAACAGAATATTCTAAAGTGAGTTTTTTTTTTGGCTGCCTAATTATACCTGCACCTGAGCTAAATATTATGTTCTCCGTAGCTCCGGCACCTTTGAAAAGAGGTGTGTGTGTGCGTCTGAGTCTGTGTCGGTGTCCAAAATTGAAACCTTTGAAAAAAGTGTCTGGTGCCGGTGTCCAAAACTGACACCTCTAAAGGAAGGTGAAGAAAGGTGTGATTGAGTCAGTGAGTCAGTGTTGGTGTCCAAAACTGACACCTTTGAAAAAAGAAAAGGCGTGTCTGAGTTGGTGTCGGTGTCCAAAATTGACACCTTTGAAAAGAGGTGTGTCAGAGTTAGTGTCGGTGTCCGAAATTGACACCTCTAAAAAAAGATGTGTCTTAGTCAGTGTTGGTGTCCAAAACTGACACCTTTGAAAAAAGAAAAGGCGTGTCTGAGTTGGTGTCGGTGTCCAAAATTGACACCTTTGAAAAGAGGTGTGTCAGAGTTAGTGTCGGTGTCCGAAATTGACACCTCTAAAAAAAGATGTGTCTTAGTCAGTGTCGGTGTCGAAAACTGACACCTCTGCAAAAAGGTGGGTCTGAGTCAGTGTCGGTGTCCAAAACTGACATCAACACTTGTTATTATTGGTGTCAACGTGTTAGTGTTGGTGTTTTGTTTCCGGTGTCCCGTGCTTCATAGATTATGCTTGATTTTTTAATTTGTGAATTGCATTGCTTTGTTTGATTTGTGGTTGGAGCCAATTTTAATGCTCTTCTTGCAATTGGGTTTCATGAAGGAAATCTAATTATTTTGTTATTATCTTTATTGTTTTGGTTGTTGTAAGGGCTGTGGAAAGTGATTTGGCTCCATTGTGGTTCAATTGTTCAAATTGTTGATTGTGATTTAAATTGAAATACCATTCAACTGTAGCCCTATAAGATTTACTTCAATGTTCTATGGAGGCTTAGCATTTTTTAATTATCTTCTTATTTTCCCTTCTTTCTTTGTACTATGCTGTTTGTTGCATGTATTCTAAATGATTTCTGTTATCTGCAGGTTGGTTTCAGTTGTTCAATTGAACAAACTGTTGTGGAGAGTGTCTTTGTGTAAAGTAATTTCTCTAGGTAAATAAGATTGGTATGGGAGAGGAAGAACCAGTGACTGAAGTTGCTAAGACTGATTCAAATGGCGGTAGCGTTGCGGCCAAGACATTAGATGAAGTTGTTGTGAAGAAAGATGTGGGAACTGATGGAGGGAAAGTCTTTGAGAGTAATGGACTCAAGGGAATTGAAGAAGATAAGAAAGCGGATGATGCGGAAGAGGTAAAAGAGGTTGAGAAAGCTGATGTAGTAGAAGAAGTAAAAGAGGATAAGAAATCTGATGTAGAAGTAGAAGAGGATAAGAAAGCTGATGTAGTAGAAGAATTAAAAGAGGATAAGAAAGATAATGAGGCTGATGAAGTAAAAGAGGAGACGAAAGATGATGGGGTGGAGGAAGTAAAAGATGATAAGAAAGATGATGGGGTGGAGGAAGTAAAAGATGATAAGAAAGAGGATAGAGCTGAGGAAGTAAAAGAGGAGAAGAAAAATGATGGGGTGGAAGAAGTGAAAGATAAGAAAAATGATACGGTTGAAGAAGAAAAGGAGGACAGGAAAGTTGATGAGGTGGGAAAAGTGAAAGATGATACGGTGGAAGAAGAAAAAGAGGATAAGAAAGTTGATGAGGTGGAAGAAGTTAAAGATGATGCGGGGGAAGAAGAAAAAGAGGATAAGAAAGTTGATGATGTGGAAGAAGTTAAAGATGAAGGGGTGGAAGAAGTAAAGGAGGATATAAAAGATGGTGCGGTGGAAGAAGTAAAGGAGGATATAAAAGATGGTGAGATGGAAGAAGTAAAGGAGGCTGCAAAAGATGGCGGGATGGAAGAAATAAAAGGGGATAAGGAAATCGAAGGTGCTGAGGAAATAGAGGTGGAAAAGAAAGATAGTGAAAGCGAAGATGTAAAAGAGGATATGGAAGTTGATACTGTAAAAGAAGTTGTGGAGGCTAAGAAAGATGATGATGACATTCAAGAAATAGAAGAGGATGACAAAAATGTTACTGAATCTGAAAATGAGAAAATGGATGTTGATACTGAGGTTAAGGAAACTACAGAAGGTAAAGAAGAAAAGGAAAAAGTTGAATCTGAAAAAGAAGAAGCAGATTTGATGGAAACAGAGGGTAGCATTGAGGAAAAGGAAGAGGGCGATGGAGAGGAGAAAACCGAAGCAGAGGTAGAGGAGAAGGAAGAGGGTGATGGAGAGGAGAAAACCGAAGCGGAGATAGAAGAGAAGGAAGAGGGAGATGGAGAGGAGAAAACCGAAGCAGAGATAGAAGAGAAGGAAGAGGATGATGAAAAGGAGGAATCTGAAGCAGAGACAGCGGAGAAGGAAGAGGGTGATGAAAAGGAGAAAACTGAAGCAGAGACTGAAGAGGAGGGGGAGGAGGAGGAAGATGACAAGGATAGTATTGATAAATCAAAAGAAGAAGATAAGGCAAGGGGTAGTAAGGGTGAGAAAGGATCAAGAAAGCGTGCGAGAGGGAAGGTTAACGAGGAGAAAGTGAAGGAGAAAAGAAATGAACTGAAGCAACTAGAGCCTAAGACTCCTACTAGTGATCGTCCAGTTCGAGAAAGGAAATCAGTTGAGAGGTTGGTAGCAGTAATTGATAAAGACACAAGCAAAGAATTACACATTGAGAAGGTATTTGTTTTTCCATGTCACATTTGAAGTAATTAGCCTTAGCTATGCATTTTTATTTACCTTAATTTGTTTACAGTTTCCTTTTCAAATTGCAGGGTCGTGGCACACCTTTAAAAGATATACCCAATGGTATGGTGCTTCTCTTTGATTTTTTATTTTATTTTATTTTATCAGTAATGGATACATATATATTTTGAGGGTGTGTTTGTTGCACACTTAACTCACCCTCGGTTAAATTTGGCTTACAAGCAAACAATATAGGGTTGCTAGAAACACTTTTCGACACTCTCTCTTGACACTCCCTTTTTTATTGGGGTGAATCCCTAATGGGCCCACCACGTGTTATGTGCGACCCAATTTCAAAGGGGAGACCAACATGTGTTTCACCAAATAAAAGACTGTGTTGAAATATAACATGCCGACTATGTATTCCCTCACATTAAAAGAAAATTTAATATGTGGATCTTCCTTCTCACTCACTGTACATTTAAAGATATTAATAATAGTGGCAAAAATTGGAGATAGTCGATCCTCTTTCTCATGCTTTTTAATGTCATTTTACTGATTTATGTGACTGTTGGAAGATCAATTATAAATCTGATCTTTGGGATCCTTAGGACTTGGAGATAATGGCAGAACATAAATATAGTTTCTTATCATTTAGTAGTTCAATATAGTTTATCCATGCTTTTTAATGTCATTTTACTGATTTATGTGACTATTGGAAGATCAATTGTAAATCTGATCTTTGGAATCCTTAGGACTTGGAGATAAAGGCAGAACATAAATGAACTGTCAAATTGACCTTAGTTCAGCAGTAATAGAAGGAGTTTCCTGTTACATATATATTTAAGTGAAGTTGACCTGATAATATGTTGTAGTTGTTTTGTAGTTTTTATTCTTATTTACATTGGTTACACTGGATACATAACTATGCTTCTTCAGAATAGCTAATAAACTTATGACTCCTGCATTTTTCTTCTATAGTGGCATTTAAGTTATCTAGAAGGAAAACTGATGATAGTCTCAAGTTGCTCCATACAATCCTCTTTGGAAGGAGAGGGAAGGTATATACACTTATTCATTAATTATCTGTGTCTTTTTGTTACACCTGTTTCAAACCACCTTATTGATTTTATTTTGTTTTTCATATCATTGTGGTTCTATAGATCAGGATTTTGTATAGTGCAAGCCTTCACTGTTGAAAAGTTTAACACTTCTATTTGTATGTGATATTTCGGTTATGGAACTGACAAGTCAGACTCATGTTACCCCATGTGACTTTTTTTTTTTAAAAATCCTTTGCAGGCAGTTCAGGTCAAGAGTAATATATTGAGGTTTTCTGGTTTTGTATGGCATGCCAATGAGGTAATTATTACCGCAACAAGTACCTCATATAATACTCCTAACATGCAACTATATCATATAAAATAATTGAAAGGTTTTGTTGATGTGTGTAGTAATTTCTTTTACCGACTTCTTGCCTTTTTTAAAGTCCTTGTCTGCCCATGGTTGTAAAATCCTAATATTGTTTCTACAGGAGAAGCAAATGCTTAAAGTAAAAGAAAAGCTAGACAAATGTCATAGAGAGAAGTTACTGGAATTCTGTGATGTGTTTGACATAACACTTAGCAGCAAGTCAACAATAAAAAAGGTTTGTTGGTTTAGTATCCTTGCTCTTGTTCTTGTTGTGGATGAAACATTAATACATTAATCCCGCCACGTGTTCATGCTTTGGTATGTGTATGCCGAAGGGTTATGAAGAATCTCCGTTTCTTGTATTCATAATGCACTGTATATATGTTCTAGCCCTAAATGGAGACCCTGTTGACTGATACCATTTAACACGCCTTTATTGTTGCCAATGAATTTCTGCATGTGCAGGAAGATATTATTACTAAGCTGATAGACTTTTTGCTTGCTCCTCATGCAACCACAACTGTGCTACTTGCAGAAAAAGAGGTTTACTTTCTTTCGTGTGTTTCAATTTTTTTTTCTAGATGTTATGGAAAATTTCTTTTACTAAGAAAGTATAGTTTCTTGTGCAACATATTCATAGTTTTATGGTTAACCTGCATCAGTCCAGTAAAAAGCGCAAGCGTGTTGTGAAACGAGGTGCATCAAGGCCTAGGACTAGTGCTTCAAGAGGTTCTTCTGCAAAGGTAATAATCTCACTACTTCAACTGCAGCAAATGTGATATTAGCAACTTGATATAATTTGTGAGTGCCTTTTATGCTTGTTTCACTTTCTGCATTGCTTGAAAAGGACTAGTTGTTTTCGTCCTATAACTAGTTGTTTTCCTCCTATGATTAGTTTCGTCCTATAACTAGTTGCTTTCCTCCTATGATTAGTTCAATTTTATTTTGTTTAGTTATAATTGTATAATTAATTTGAAAGTATATATAGTTGTTAATATTGTTGTTTATATTTTGTGGTGTTGAGAGGAAAGTGAGTTTAAATTTTCATTGTAGTTTTCATTTCCAATAAAGTACTAAATAAAAAAGCAACAGGTCCAAAAACAACTTTCGACACTGCTAAACCTATTTTCAAAAAGAGTCGGGTCAAATTCTAGCCATAACGGGCCGGTTTGTATGATGTGGAACTGTGTCGTAAATGGGTTGGGGGTTCTCAGATTTTGGCCAAATCAGAACGAAACAGATCTCTAATTTCACTTGTTTATGATCTTCATCGGTGTGCTGACCTCTCTCCCATCTCCAGCGATCTTTGCATCGATCCAACTCGGTGACTGGTTGAGGGAGCGCAATATTGTACGACCTTAGGAGTTAATGCGCGATCCTGACAATCATGCTCCTGGTCATCGTTCAACCAGTTAAACTGGGTTTGAACTAATGGCTAATAAATAAACATAATAAATTAATATAGTGCTAAACTTCATAGATAATTAATACAAATAATTTATATAGTAAAATTAATATAATTCATCAAGTATAAAGATAAGATTAAAAAAAGAATAGTTTCAGAAAAAGATAATGAACAATATAAGTTTGGCTCAATACAAGTAAACAAAGGCCCAATACTTTTTACTCTCAACTGAGAAACTCTAATTATCTGATTAGCCACAAGCCCACAACACTAGATTTCTTTTCTTGAGACGCGCTGCTACTGCTTCATCTATCTATGGCACCTGACAAAGCTCTCTCCGCAGTTCATGAAGCTCTCTTCAGGTGTTCTGCTACTGCATCTCCTCTCGATGTTGATATGCCATGGCACATGGTGTCTCAATTTGGTTTTTGAAAAACAAATAGAATAATATATATGAGATCTGAAGCTAATTTCCTCTGTACTACTGATTGCTAGTTATGAATGTATTTAACTGTGTATTCTTATATTTTTGTGCTCTTACATATGTGTGATATAAATAAGTTGCTTGTATTGTTTCTCTAAACTTCGACATAACCATACTTCTATCCACCACTGACTTTGTAAGTTTCTCACCTACCGAGTGAAAAGATATTTTGGGTCACCAAATATTGAAATTTAACAGTAATAACTGACATTTATTGAACAATCTCAGGAGAAAGTTCTCAAATCAGAGATTTAGTCGCACAATTACACAAATTATATACATCAGAAAATTACAGAGAGAAATATGAGAAATAGGACTCATTTATACAGTTATTTCTTCCAAAAATTGGAGAGCTTGGCCTTTCCCTTCCATTACCACTGGAAGTAGTAGCTTAAAGGAACAAGGAGCATATAAAAGCTCCTAAGCTTACTTCCTATGAGAGGACAATAGTGCATGTCAATAATATTTTTGTGGGCCAAGATGCATTTAAATAATAAATTGATGAAATTTATGGATGATTAGTCATCAGTGTGGCACAATATTTTATTTTGGAGATGTTGGATTGAAGGTTGTGGTCTTTATGAGGTGCTTAAGTTGAAAAAGGTTAGTGATAAAAGGCTTGGGTGGGGTTTACAAGAGTTTCTCAGATCAATTATCAGTTTCGCCATTTACCCAAAAATAATTTTAATCGGCAAAATAATGTACCAACTCATAATCTGATTATCAATATAATTGATATTACATGTTTGTATGACATTACATTTTATTCAAAATGAAATATCAATTTATGCAATATGTGAAGTTTTAGTTGTTTTTGTTGTGGTCTGCTTCTTATTTCTTAACTTTTGGCTGTATATTTTTCAGAGGCAGAAGAAAACTGAAGGTTCTTCAGGAGTGGAGAAAAAGAGCACAACTGACACAGAAGATGAATCAGAGGGAGAGGAGAAAAATGAAGAAAATGAGGATGAAACCGACAATGAGATTCCTGAGAAATCTGAAGATGAAACTCCAGAGAAATCTGAAAGGGAAGAAAGGGAAGATAAAAGTGATTCTGGGAATGAATCTGATGATGTGAAAAAAAAGAGAAAGCAGTCTAAGTCATCATCTGCTAAGAAAGAGTCCTCCGGAAGAAGCAAAATCGAGAAAACTACGGTCACAAATAAATCTCGCTCACCACCTAAGAGAGCACCTAAGAAATCATCAAATTCCAGACCAAAATCTGACGATGATGTTGATGAAAGTCCAAAGGTATTTTCTAGGAAGAAGAAAAATGAGCAAGGGGGAAAGCAGAAGACATCAACTTCAACTCCAACTAAGTCTTCATCAAAGTCCAAAGAGAAAACGGGTATATGCCATGAGCTCTCCTCCCTTGCTGTCATTATGTCATTTATCACGTTCGGAATTGCATGCCTATTGTGTTTTGTTTGAGAATAATAACTTTCAGCTGAAATGAAACATTTTAACTGTTACTCAACAACTCGGCGTGTTTAATTTTTCTTTTTCCATCAGTAAAAATTTAAATGTTTTTAATTGAAAAACTGATAATATATTCTATAAGTAATCATCTTTACTGTATGCACTAAGCAGAAAAGGTTGCTAAGGGAAAAGGCAAGAAGAAAGAGAAGTCCTCAGGTCCCAGTGATAATCAGTTGCGCGATGCAATATGTGAAATTCTTAAAGAAGTTGACTTCAATACGGTAAGATTTTGGAATTAAAGTATTACTTTTTGTTTGTTGATTTTTTAAGTTTGATTTATAAAATATTTTTAGTTGCAAGGTTCTTCATAATGGTACCTTTATTGACTGGGATGCTGTCAATTTTCCTCGACAGCCTGACAAAGAAGCATAGCTTAAGATATCTTTGCCTTTTCTTTGTCAACATTACTAGAGCTATATTAGATATTTATTTACATTCCATCAATTTATGTATGGATATATCATAAAATTATGGACAGTCTCATAAAATTAGCAAATTGGATGATTAAATGTGCACCATATTTCTTATAGGCTTGAATGTAGCAGCAGATTTGCTACATGCTAACCCCGTGTTATTTTTGGCGGTTGTATGATTCTATGATTCCTTCACATCAGTTGAATTTATAAAACAAAATTGGATGTAATATTGAATATTTCTATGTGCGTTGTTATTGGTAGATTGAACAACTTGGTACTCTACTGAATGTTTCATGTTTTCCAAAATTAATAATCCTTTTCTCTTTTGTAGGCCACATTCACTGACATTCTGAAGTTACTTGGTAAGTTTTCTATTCTCTTTTAACTTCCTTTTTCCACAATATTAATATTTATATCTTTTTCAGTTAAAACTATGAAATAGTGCAACATTTATACCTTTAAGATCAAAACACTTTTATGTGTCTATTTTTGGTTTTTTGCATTTTCTAGTGTCTGCTTATCCTTGCAGCTGAAGGGGTATAGTTTACAGTAGCTCTTTCCCTTAACAATCTAGGATATTCAGTTTTAGGCTGAATCACACTTTTAGTTTCTTTGATATCATTAGTATGCAATATGCAATTTTTTTTGTATGTAATTTTGGTCCTTGGTACTTATTGAACTCTTGAATTTTTGAATTTGGTCTCCTCTATTGGATCTACAATATTCAAAATGACATTTTTTCACCCAATCATTTAAAAGTTTATGATGAATTTGTGATGTTAAATAGTTATAACAGGTGGGACAATTTGGGATTTTTTATTTATGTGAAAACGTTTTGTGAATAAACTGGGTTAGGTCTAGCTTGAGACCAGTCTCCCACAATAAGACGAATCAGGTTTGAATCTAAAGGGATGTCTCATTTAGTGTTACTGTTGGGCTGTGCCACAAACCTTTCGCGGATGCGAAAAAAAGTGTTGTTGAATAAGCTTTGACAAGAAAACTAACAAAATTGCTCATCATTTTCCAGCTAAACAATTTGATGTGGATCTCAACCCCAAAAAGGCAGCTATCAAGCTCATGATTCAGGAGGAGCTGACAAAACTAGCTGAAGAAGCAGATGATGAAGATGAGGACGAAGAAGAGGATACCGAGAAAGACGAAGGCCGGTCTACCGGCCAGGAGTCCTAAGTCTGACTGTGGATTAGACATTACAGCTTGTTGGTTAGGTATTTAGCAAGGCATACTGTAATTCTCATGTACACTTTAAGTTGTGTAGAATTGGCTGTATCTTATTCTTAATTCTTAACATCCTTCGAATCTTAAGATATCAAACATGTATTTGTCATAATTTAGTGCAGCCTTTTGTTTGGCTGCCAGTATGTAGTTTATTGTGTACACCAACGTAATTTTTAGGTTTTTCTTTTCTAGTTTAAACAATTTGTCTATTTAATAAATATCTAACCTTTGAAGTTGACACCTTTCTGTGCATATTCATGTTGGGTGATGAAGAGTCTCTATCTTTCTATTCAATATTTTGATTCATGCCATGATAAGGACCCCTCACCCCACTTGTATTATTTGGTGTTTTAATCCAACATGTCTCTATCTTCCTTTTCTATCATTTGTTTTCAATTTCATATCTGTATTTTTAAAGTTAGGTTTGATTCTTTCATGCACGCATATCTTTTACTTATAGGGATGTCAATTTCTACCTGTATACTGTGGGGGGTTCACTGCCCCCGCTTTGGCCTATTTTACAACACTCCGTTGATGTTTTCTGAACCTATTTTACAACACTCCGTTGATGTTTTCTGAACTGTTACTGTGACCCGCATTGGCCTATTTTACATCGCTTCGTTGACTTTTTCTGAACTGTTAGTAGTATAGAACACACTCAAGGAGTCCTATTTTACATTGCTCTGTTGATGTTTTCTGAGCTGTTAGTAGTGAAGAACACACTGAAGGAGTCCTGTTGGCCAAAGTCTAACGTAAATTGTAGGAGTGCATTATTGACATGTAAGTGGAGCAAGTCAAAAAGGTTTTTGGTACAAACCTTCTCCACCAAGACTAGTGGAGCACCAACAAATCCAATTATATGGTGGAATATGACAGCTAAAGAAACACTCTAGATTAGGTCAATGTTTAAATAGGGTATTTATTTCACTAGGTACAACAGTTAATATGATAATATAACTCTAAAGGTTAGATTCTACAACATAACTTATTATACTTGGCCATGCATATTTTAGAAAGTCAGAATTCTATTGGGGATTATAAAGGAGAGATGAGATGAGTATTGGAAGTCTATTGGGGATTATAAAGGTGAGATGAGATGAGGTAGTATTTTGATCAATGTGTCGTGCATGCTTGATGGAGTTCTTTTAATCTAACTGTTTTTTATTAAAAAAATTATAACTTTCATTAAAAGATGTCAAATAAATACAAATTTACAGCTCCTATGGGGAAAGAGATATTATTAGCGCTCCACTTATATTTTGTGAAAAAGATGTTTGAAAGAGCATCTATATGGCATATTGAGTTTTGGAGAATTAACGGCTCGAAAGATGAGATGTTTGAATATTTTAAAATGAAGGAAGTAAAATACAAATAAGTAGAGTTTAATGCAACATAAAAGGTCCGTTTGTTTGGAAAATGTTTTTGGGTTAAATATACAAAAACTTTTTGTAATATGAAATTCGTTTTCTTCTTTTTATAATTTTTTTTTTCAAACACCCTCTTAAAATATAAAAATACTATGTTTTTTTCTTCCTAAATGTAAAATTTATCCAATGTAATATATATTTTTTTGTTTGAATTTTACCCTCTGATTTGGTGTTTAAATTGCACGCTTAGGGGGAAATTCAAACAAAAAAATATTATAGGGAGAAACTAAAAAAAAAATTATAAGGGGGATAAAGTAAATTTCACCTGGGTGAAAAATGGTATTAACCCTTCTTTTTTAAAAAATAAAATTTTATAGTGTTTCATAGTTCTGTAAAATAAATTTACAAAATTTTTTTTATAAAAATTTCAAATGAAAATTTGGTTTGAATAATTATTTTTAAAATATTATTTTAATATTTCATTTTTTTATTAAATTTCTTTTTAATATCAAATTTTCAAAAAATTACTTTCTGAGAGAGTAATTAAGCTTTGCTTTTCAACCATTTCCATGACAAAATTTTAGCTTCTTCAACTATATGCTCAACTGATCTATTTTTTTCTCTAAAAATTTCTCATTACACGCTTTCCAAATTATTAAAATACAAGCACACCAGATAACAATAAATTTTTCTGTCTTGATTCTTCATGTTCCGTACAATCCGCTGAAATGTTGAAAGTTTGGAATAATTGAATTGTGTAACACAGTAAAAATGCTTAACCATCGGGTGATTGCCGCCCACACACGCTAGTGTAAATCACACTAAAAAAAATATGAGAAGTACTTTCTATAGACCTGCAACCAAATGAAAATTTTGTTTGAGAACTGTTCAACACTCCTCTATTGTGAAGGTTATCCTTAGACTAAATTCTGATTTGAAATAATTGCCACACGAAAACTGCTACCTTTAAAAGGACGGATTTGTTCAAACTTCTACGAGTTTTAGTCTTTCAACGTTAATCGAGTTCTCCATAATTAAGTTTTACGCTTCTTTAACGTTATATATTTCCGAGTCCCATGTCCAATTATCTACTTTCTCAGTATTAATGACAATTTTTTAAAGTTTTCCTCCAATTTCACCTCTAATGTGGACTCTTCTCAAGATAAATTCTTATTCCAATTGAAGTTCCATTGACCTGTACCTATTTTCAAATCCTTTACTCTCAGATTTTTATCTTGACATATTGCATACAATCTATCTCGCATCTGTTGGAAAAAAACAAAGCATAGAGAAAAAAGAGGAACAAAATAACAACACAAGAGATTAATGTGGAAACCCCAAAACCGAAGAAAAAACCACGATCATTGTCGAATGACAACTATAAAATAACACTATGTGAAATTGTTACAACACATAAACTATCCTCAACCACCCCAAGGTCCCAATATAACCGCACACTCCAAAGCAAGTATTTAACTACCCCTCACAATACTCTAAAACAAGAGTATAAGAGAAAATATAAAAAGTCAAATACAAGCTTAAAGTGCTTTTGATTGGTACATCTTGTAAAGAAAAACTTGAGTCCTGTATATAACTAAACGATGTGGGACTTTTTAAACATGTAGATTTTTAACCAACCCCAACAATCTCCACCTTGATTGAAAATAATACATTAACTTTCACCGTCTTCATCGACAATCATAATCCACCATAAAGAGTATATTCTGTTGAAGCTAAACCACTACAAGAATTTTCATATTGTTTTCACCGACAATCATAATTTTAAAAACTATCATACTCCACCTAACCAAGAATATACTTCACTTGAAACTAAACCACTTCATAAATTTTCACATGTTAAAAACGAGGTTAAAACTTTATGGTGCAACTTTCATGTTGGTAGGAAGCTCTTCAACGATCGACATAATCTCATAACTCATTTTGCATCAATAGCCATGGGTTAATTCCTAGAAATAACTCATCCTTTTCCATGACAACAAAAACGTCACGAGTACACACTTCTCAATTTTTAGATAAGATCACCCTCTCTCATAGTGAGAGATACAATACTAGCATTTGACTCAGAGCCCTTCTCTGAGCTGCCCCATCAAGACACCTATATATATATATATATATATATATATATATATATATATATATATATATATATATATATATATATATATATATATATATATATATATATATATCCAATCTTTCCACATTTTCAACATTTCACACATGTTCCAATGATTTCTTCACATAAGACATTCCTCTAACAACCAACACCGAGTTTGAAGAAGTATTATCCTCACTCTTTAATCTTCTTTCTTCAGAAATAATTTTACTAGCACTTTCATCAAAACTCAAAGTTTCGTTCCCATATATCAAAATATGTTTAATATGCTCATAGGAAGATGGAAGAGACCATATGAATCTCAAAGTTTTATCTTCATCATCAATCTTGATTCTAATAGTTTTAAATTCATGAACAATACCATTTAGAACACTTAGATGATCAAATACTTTTGTATGCTCATTCAACAATAAACGATTTGATATATCCTTTTCTTGATATAGCCCTTCAAGTTTCTTCTAAAGCTCTTTGGCTGACGGCGTATGAAGAACATTCACAAAGAATATTCTTAGCCAAAGACATGCAGATTGTACTCGAAACTCTCAGATATAGTTCCTCCCATTTCTCGTTGTCCATGTTAGAAATATTTTCTTTCAACACCTTGTGTAATCCTAATTGAATCAAAACATCTTTGACTTGAATTTTTTACAAGGCAAAATTGATTTTTCCATCAAAATAACAACACAAGAGATTAACGTGGAAACTCAAAACCGGAGAAAGAACCACGATCATTGTCAAATGACAATTAGAGAATAACACTATGTAAAAATTGTTACAACACATAGACTATCCTCAACCATCCCAAGGCCTCAATACTCCCACACTCTTTAAAACAAGTATTTAACTACCCCTCACAACACTATAAAACAAGAGTATAAAATAACCTATAAAAAGTCAAATATAAGTTTAAGTGCTTTTAACTAATATATCTTGTAAAAAAAACTTCATCTTTCTTCACAAAACCAAACAATATGAGACTTTTTCAACATGTATATTTTCAACTAACTCCAATAACATTATCATACAATCTATCCGGTTGAGTTTGAGAGTTAAGGAAAAGCCATCTATATTGCATCATCAACATGACAATTTAAAACAATGGTCATTGGTCGGTGATCCACTTGATGATGTAGTAGATCAAGATTGAAAAATCATAATGAATATGTGTTTTGATTACTATTGAATAATAAAAATTTGAGTGAAGACCCATTTTAGTCCCTCGCAAATATTACACGATTCAAATTAGTCCTTCACAATAAAATAGACCAAATTTAATCCCTTATAAAATTTAACCGGATCATATTAGTCCTTCTGTTAATATTTTTCTCAAACCGATTTTTTCTTAATTTTAAATCGTGACTGGACTGCCACGTTGGATTTTATTTATTTTTCATTTTTTAAATACTAAATTGATTTTATTTTTAATTTCATTTTTAAACAATTATAAATTAATAATATAAAAAATCCAAAATTGTTTCTTATAAAGAGTTGAACTCAGACCCATGTGGTTAATCTTAAACAATTCTAAATTTAAAATAAAAAATACAAAAATTTATCAATATGGTCTCGAACCTAAGTCTCTTCAGATTAAATGACAGTCAGTTTAATATAATAGAAATTGATTTGTCAATTTGTAAATGATAGTCATTTTACTAACAATAGAAATTGATTTGTCTAGTTGTTATTGATAGTCATTTTACTAATCGTAGAAATTGATTTGTCTAGTTGTAAATGATAATCATTTTATTAACAATAGAAATTGATTTATCTAGTTGTAAATGATAGTCACTTTACATACAATAGAATTTGATTTGTCTAGTTGTAAATGATAGTCACTTTATTAAAAATAAAAATTGAATTGTCTTGTTGTAAATGATAGTCACTTTATTAACGATAGAAATTGATTTGTCTAGTTGTAAAGTGAAAATCATTTAACTTGAAGGACTTGGATTTGAAACCGCATAGGTAAAAATTTATGTATAAAATTTGTTAATATTAGTAGAAATAATGAAAATTACTTGTTTAAAAATTACTTTGTAAGAAACAATTTTGGCTTTTTTGATATTATTCATTGATAATTGTTTAAAAATGAAATTAAAAATAAAAATTAATTTAGTATTTTAAAAATAAAAAATTAAAAAAAAAATCGACGTGTCAGTCCAGTCACGGTTTAAAAGTATGAAAAGAACCAGTTTAGAAGTAGGAAAAAACGGATTTGAGAAAAATATTAGCAGAAGGACTAATATAATCTGGTTAAATTTTGTAACTGATTAATTTGGGTTAATTTTTTTGTGAGGGACTAATTTGACTCGTGTAATATTTGTGAGGGACCAAAATGGATTTTCACTCTAAAAATTTAAAAATGATGAAGATGTTAATGATTAATTAAACATTTTGGAAGAGAAATGACGTTGAATAGTTTATGAGTATTGATTAGTTGGGAAAAATATGGAATAAAATAAAAAATTGATTAATTGAAACAATCTAAAAAAAGTTAAAAGTAAATTAATATTATTGTTTTAAAATAACTTGATTATTTGTTATTGTAGGTAAAAAAAATACAACTTTCCCATGGTAGATTAAAAGTTGCTTCTCTAGATTAAACAACACCATGATTCGGGGCAAAAGAAACTCTCTCAATAGAGAGCTATGAGATTTAGTAGTTGAGTTTGAGAGTTAAGGAAAAGCCATCTATCTATATCACATCATCAACATGATAATTTAAAACAATGGTCCATTGGTCGGTGATCCACTTGGCAATTTGAAAATGTTTATTAATGGTGCTGCTACATTTGTCACTTTCCAAGTTGCCAACATGCATGTGACAACACTCACTATAAATAGTGCCATACCATGTTTGAATTTAAAGGTCCAATTAACCATTAATTAAGTTTAAGGTTTTTATACCTGAACTTAAGGAATGAAATTAATATAGTAATTTCTATAAAAAGAAAATGTACTAGTGTATAATTTCTGTCTGACTAAATTAGTACTTCAATGTATTATTTTTTATTTTAAAATTTTAAAAAATTAATAATAATAATCAAGAGTATTAAAAAAACTACATTATTATGAGTATATTATAAAATAAATTAATATTTTATATGTTCACACTTTCTATAATTTCAATAGTTCCTATTTATTTTTCTTTGAGAATATAATTTTGTGTGCAAAAGCACCATTTCGACAAAGTTTATTGTTATCGAAATATTTTGTGTGCCCAAATTTGTATAGTTGTCCAAATGGCGAAGAAGTGTATCTCGACAGAAATTTAGACTTAGTTTTATTTTGTGTTTTAAACTGAATTAGGTTAGTTGGAGATTGTTTGGTGTTCAAGCAATCTCACCCTATAAACAGGGAGGTACTCTATGATTGTAAAAAAAGCAATTGCGTAGAGAAAAGATAGAATAAAATCTCAGTTGAGAGCAGAGAGAAACTCTGCAAAAATATTCTTCTTCTTCCCCTTTTCTCTTAAGCTCTAATTTTTTTCCTCAATTCATCTTTTCTTTTCTTCTTTCATAATCATTGTGCAACAGAATCATCTTGAAACCAAAGTGTGGTTGATTCACTCGAGTGAAGAGTGAAGAGCAAGAGACGAAATGAATAGGAAGAACTGATTCCTGTTCATCAAGATTGATTCAGAATTCTCCAACATCAGGTATCTAGAGCACTGGCAGTGTGATTCTTGAGAAGCATATCGCGATGAATCATTCGAACGAGCATTTTCCAGCAAGTCTTTCAATTCTGAAAGATAAGAATTATGAGATTGGTGTAAGCAGATGAATATTGTTTTTTGTTAACATGTTCTTTGGGATCTTGTGAAGGAAGGAGTAACGCCACTTGTAGAAAACGTGACAGATGAACAAAATGTTGCACACAAAGAACTGGAGAAGAAAGATTATAAAGCTCTATTTATAATTCATCAGTGTGTTGATCCAGATAATTTTGAAAAGCTGAGTGATGTTGAATTAGCGAAAGAGGCATGGGAAATTTTTGAGAAATCGTTTGGAGGCGCTAAGAAGGTGAAAGAGGTGAGGTTACAAACTCATAAAAGAATGTATGAATTGCTTCAAATGGAAGAAAATGAAAGCGTAATTGGTTTGTTCACTAGGGTTACGAAACTGGTGAATCAAATCAAGGTATGTGGAGAAACGTTGACATCAAGATCAGTTGTTGCAAAGATCTTGAGGTCATTCGCTCCAAAATTTAATCATGTGGTAGTAGCCATAGAAGAATCGAAAGATTTTTTAACATTGAAAAAGGAAGAGCTTCGAGGGATGTTTGAATGTCATGAACAAAGAAAGGTTGAAAGAGCTGCAAGTAAGTCGAAGAGTGATATGGATTTGCAGGCTCAATCAGCAAGAGAAAAGAAAGGAAAATGGTTCGACAACAAAGGTAGAGGAGGTTACAACAATTTGACTGGTAGAGGAAACCAACAAGAAGGAAATTCGTCGAACCAAAGAAGAACCTCATACCAAAGCAACCACAAAAATGGTGTTTTAGGTAGAGGAAGAGGTGATGGATGAAAACCTGACAAAAGTCATATTCGGTGTTTCAATTGTTAGAAGTATGGTCACTACTCTAATGATTTTCTTGAAAATCAAAAGAATCAAGAAAATGATGCAATGCTTGCAAAGCATGAAGAAGAAGAAGAAGAAGAGATATTGTTGATGGTCACAATAAAAGATGAAGAAAATTCAAGGACCAATGGTACTTGGACTCAGGATGCATATCACACATAACTGGTAGGAAATATTGGTTTGTCAACATAACACCTTCGATGAAGAACATGGTGAGAAGTATGTTGAAATCTAAGCACTCACCTAAAGAATTTTGGGGAGAATCTGTGTTGACTGCAACATACATTTTGAATAGATGATGGACGAAGAAAATAGAAGGAATCACGCTAGAAGAATATTAGGCTAGTGTCAAGCCTATCTTAAGTCATCTGAAAGTATTTGGATCTATAGCACATAGACATGTGCCTAATCAGTTGAGAAGAAAACTTGATGATAAATCGAATCAAATGATCCTAATAGGATATTATTTGACTGGTGGAAACAAACTATTTGATCCAGTGAATAAGCAAGTTGTGATCAGCAAGGATATGATTATAAATGAACTTAAGGAATGAGATTGGAATAAAAGCTAATTCTGTTTGCTCATTCTAATTGCACCATTTTCTTATAAAATGCTAAAAGCTCAACCATTAAGTTAGATACAATAATTTTTAATTGATGAGCAAATAAAAAAAGCCCTTATTTAAAGTTTTAATCAGAGTTTTTCATTTATTTAACCTTCAAACAATGTACTACCTTGATTACCACGTAACTTTGATAAAGACTTCTCCTTTTGAGGGAATGACAATACAATGCCGTACATCCTTTTGTACAGACCATTGGATGCGAACGTTAGTTAAACACGATATATATATATATATATATATATATATATATATATCCACTATAGACTTATCTTCTTATCCTACTAAGAGGTTATTTGATCATTAAAGATCAGAGAAGTTGATACCATCCTCAACGAACGTTTGCTTTAATCACAATCATTGATATACACCATTAGTGAACATCCTTGGATCACCAACATCATTTCAGAAAATCACGATTGCATAATCTAAAGTATGCACTTTTCTTTACACAATTAACACTTCATTAAAACTGTAAAATATCCCTCCAAAACATATTAGATTTGCACCTTACGTACCCAAATTTTCATGGGTCCTGGTATGTTAGTAGTTGTAAGAGGTCCAGGGTTATTACCTTTAGACCCTATCAATTTATTAAAACAAAATGACTATAGATGGCAAAACCTATTGCAATGGGAACATTTATAGGCATTGTTGATTTTCTTTCTTCATATTTAATCCCCTACCATGAGTTCTACCAGACTTAAACCCTGATCCAGTTTTATTTAAGGAAGGTCTTTGACTTGATAGAATGAAGTAAAGGTTTTCTTTCCCCTTAGTAAATTTACTTAGGGTTTCATGCAAATTTTTTACTTTTTTTTCATTGATACACAAGTCTCACATGTTCCATCTAGGTTTCTAATATTAGGTATTTCGTGCCTAAGTGTTGCATTACTCATTTCTAGAAATTCAAGATAATCTTTAAGGTGTAAGTTACGCTTATTTGAACAATTGCTTGTATGATAACTTTGTTACCTCATGGTCATTCTTCTTGGATGGACGAAGATTCTCCAAAGGTTCTACTCAAGGTTCATTCTTCGAGGTTCCTTGTTGATGTCAAATCTCTGAGTGTGTTGTTCATTGGGATTTCTTCTCTTCTCTTATCTCAAATATTCCACTAGATGAAGCTTCTTCTTCATATTCTCTTCTAGATGAAGTTCCTCAAATTGACGTTGAATCTTCTAAGGATCGTTCAACTACCAAGATTGTTCTTTCGAAGGAGATTTTTGGAGTTGATTTGTCTTCACAAGAGTTTGCTGATTAAGTTTCTAGGAATTCTTCTAGACTTGATCTAATGCCTTCATCATTTGCAGTTGAATTTATTAATTTAACTTCTCAACGATTTCTTCCTTGTTGGATTTTTCTTGAAAGTTACAAGCATTCTCATCTCTCGATTTAAGGATTGGATTTGGTTTTTTATTCAAATTCATAAGTCTTATATATTTTTTAGTAACAAAGGTTCTAATATTTTTTCCAACATTTCTAAATTTAGAGAGGAATTTATGAATGAAACATTCATCGTCTTTGCCTTGTGTATTCATTCAATCTTGTTCGACACTAGGAGAAACTCCATATATCATTTCGAGAGTGTCCCACATTCTCTTGACAAATTCACAATTATTAACATAAAAGAATTGATTTTCATCTAAGGACATAACTACAAAAGTTTAGTTTTAAAATCAATTTCAAACTTTTTCTTTTCCTCTATGGTCCAAAGGAAATATGGTTCATCTCATACTTCTCCATTAACATGATGAGTAGGGATAAACAAACCATTGATAATAGTTCATAACTTTGAATGAAAATTTTAAATCTAGCTTTCCATATTTCAAACCTATCATCATTAAATGGTGGAGGTGTGTTTAGCAAAGTCTTGTAAAAATCAATGTTGGAAGTCATCCTCCTCACGAGATGAATAATTTTTGAACAAGAGTTAGGATCCGATGCCACTTGTTGAACATGTGACTCCATACAGAAGAGGGGGCGTGAAATATGAAGGTTTGAAAAACGATAGTAAAACAATGTTATTTTCTAAATTATAGTTTGAAATTTTTTTCTAAAAAACATTTGGATATGCAACGAAAAATAAGAATAAAGAAAATAAGCAGAAAGTAAAAAAGTTAACACCAGAGTGTTGAAATAAGTGTAAAATAAGCAGGAAAATAGATAACACTAGAGATTTATAGAGGTTCGATTTTAATGAAGTGACTTACTCCTCTCCCTAAGAATTATTCTTGAGAGTATTCAATAATGATTGAGAGCTTTTTGAAGGTTAAGCCCACTAACCCCATTACACAAGGAAAATAGAGATTTAGGTTGACTTCCCAAATAATGAACTGAGGAATGAAGCGTTTAGTCTTCATGCCAAACAATGAACATAGATTTGATTAGTTAGTCTTTAAGAAAAATTGAGATTTTGCTCTGGCTAATCTCAAACCAAGTTGGAGTTTTGAGTTGGCTATCCTTCAAACTGAATATAGGTTTTGCACGGGCTGAACACGAACTGAAACAAGATTTTTACCGGGTGATATGGAATCTACTGAGCTTTTATATTCTTTGAACTCATAAATTTGAGATTTCATACCGGGCTGATCTCAAACCGTTGTTCGAGAGTTTGGAGGGGAGAGCTTTGAAAAAGGGGAGGATGAGTGAAAAATATAGAAGGAATTAGATGAAGAGGATTTTGAGGGATTTATTTTATTAAAAAAACAAAAATCTCCCTCATTTAGGTTGTTATAGTATTTCAAAAATTAAAAATATGTTAATAATGAGTCATCTTTTATCATTCTATTCAAAATAGTTTTTTTTTTCAAAAAAAGGTTAAAATTTTATTTATATTTTTATAAAAAATCTTTTTTCAAGCCCCCCCCCTCCAAACTCCAAACAAAGTTTTTCTTTAATGGAGGAGCTCATGGGCCAAACAAAGATGTATACTAATTAAAAAAAGAGTTTTTATACACGTTTAGCTTCAAACCCAAACAATTACTTCTTAAGGAAAAATAATATACTCTAGAGGGAAAAGCCCTTGCTCAATTTACAATAAAGCCCTTGCCGAAAACAATTTCCTCACTAAACTCAAGAGCATTTTTCAAAGTTCTATGACTAAAAACATGTGAGAGAAAGAGAAGCAATTTAGAGTGATGTTGAGAGAGAGAGAGAGAAAGAGAGAGAGAGAGAGATATCTCACGTTTTGTGATGTGTTTAAAATGAAAGGAAATGCCTCTATTTATAGGCTAAAAAATGGTTCATTTTAGGAAAAATTCCATGGGAAAAATAAGTAACTTACTAGATTATCTAATCGATTAGGTACATGCAGTAATCGATTATTGCTTCCCAAACTGGAAGGTTTTGATAGAGAGGCATTACCATTCATTAAGATACTGTCATAATTGATTATGGACTTGATTCGCTCTCATCTAATCGACTAGGCATTTGTTCTAATCAATTAGATAGTTTAAAAAGTTATCCCTATCAATCTGACAGTTCTCAATTCATCTGGCTAGGTTCCAAAAACATTTCTTGGTGATTTTGTTTGAAAAAGAGAGGCTTCAAAAAACGTCTTGTGTTTATTTTCCTTAATGCTTCCAAAAAATCTCTTGTGTTTTTACAATACTCTAAATACTCAAACATACACAATTAAACGAGCTTTCAAACTTACTCTCTTTCACACTCTAAAGTTTCAAGTCCTTTTACTGTTAGAACAAGATTTGTTCTTATCAATTATCTTAGTTTTGATGATAACAATTATATGAATTTTGCTTAAGATAATATGGTACTCTAATCCAATGCAATTTCCCTTTCAGGAAATATATATAAAGAGTACGCATAATTCAGCGCTCAGAAGCTTTGTCTCAAATGGTTCAGCATGCAACATCAGAACATGGTCTGGCAAGACATCAGAAGATGGTCGAAGCAGAATCAGAACATGGGTCTATGGAAGCATCAGAAGAACAAGAGATCAGAAGCACTGAAGCTCAGAAGATGGTATCACGCTCAGAAGCACTTCAAGATCAGAAGATCAGAAGATGCTATGCACCAAGCTGTTTTGACTCTGATGATATTCAAACGTCGTATTCACAAACATCAGATCAGAAGGAAGTACACGTGGCAGACTACGCTGACTGACAAAAGGAACGTTAAAGCTACTAAAGGCTACGTCAGTAGACACAGCGTGAACAAGGCTCGAGGTAGTTGACAAAAGCGTATAACATTAAATGCGATGCTGTACGGAACACGCAAAGCATTAAATGCATTCAACGGTCATCTTCCCAACGCCTATAAATATGAAGTTCTGATGAGAAGCAAGGTGACCAATTCTTAACAACTCTGAACGAAAATAAACTTGCTGAAACGCTATTCAATCAAAGCTCAGAATCTTCATCAACTCACTACATTGCTGTTGTAATATTTTAGTGAGATTAAGCTTAAACGTTAAGAGAAATATCACAGTTGTGATTATCGCTTTTAAGAAGCATTTGTAATACTCTTAGAATTACATTAAGTTGTAAGGAACTAGAGTGATCGTGTGGATCAGAATACTCTAGGAAAAGTCTTAGGAGTGAACTAAGCCTAGAGTGATCGTGTTGATCAGTAGACTCTAGAAAAGTCTTAGAGGGTATCTAAGCAGTTGTTCCTGGAGTGATCAGTGTGTGATCAGAAGACTCTGGAAGACTTAGTCGTGGACTAAGTGGAAAACCATTGTAATCCGTGCGATTAGTGGATTAAATCCTCAGGTTGAGGTAAATCATCTCTGCGGGGGTGGACTGGAGTAGCTTCGTTAACAGCGAACCAGGATAAAAATAATTGTGCAATTTATTTTTATCGTCCAAGATTTAAAGTCACACTTATTCAATCCCCCCCTTTCTAAGTGTTTTTCTATCCTTCAATTGGCATCAGAGCGCCGGTTCTAAGGTGCAAGCACTTAACCGTGTTTAGAAAAGATTCAGGAAGAGAAAAACGCTTCAGTAAAAGATGGTTGATGAAAGTGAAAAGTCTACACCTACACCTGCATCTACATCTGGCTCTGCTGAGCAATACAACGGTAACAATGGTTATACTAGACCGCCGGTATTTGATGGTGAAAACTTTGAATACTGGAAAGATAAACTGGAAAGTTACTTTCTGGGTCTAGATGGTGATCTATGGGATCTTCTGATGGATGGTTACAAACATCCAGTAAATGCCAGTGGCGTAAAGCTGTCAAGGCAAGAAATGAATGATGATCAAAAGAAGCTTTTCAGGAATCATCATAAATGTAGAACTGTTTTGCTGAATGCTATCTCTCATGCTGAGTATGAGAAGATATCTAACAGGGAAACGGCCTATGACATATATGAGTCCTTGAAAATGACTCATGAAGGAAATGCTCAAGTCAAGGAGACTAAAGCTCTAGCTTTAATCCAGAAGTATGAAGCCTTCAAGATGGAGGATGATGAAGACATTGAAAAGATGTTTTCAAGATTTCAAACTCTTACTGCTGGATTGAGAGTTCTTGACAAGGGATACACCAAGGCTGATCACGTAAAGAAGATCATCAGAAGCTTACCCAGAAGATGGGGTCCTATGGTGACTGCATTCAAGATTGCAAAGAATCTGAATGAAGTTTCTCTAGAAGAGCTTATCAGCGCCTTGAGAAGTCATGAAATATAGCTGGACGCAAATGAGCCTCAAAAGAAAGGTAAGTCTATTGCATTAAAATCCAATATCAAGAAATGCACTAACGCTTTTCAGGCTAGAGAAGAAGATCCTGAAGAATCAGAATCTGAAGAAGAAGATGAACTGTCCCTGATCTCCAGAAGGCTAAATCAACTCTGGAAGACCAAGCAAAGGAAGTTCAGAGGCTTCAGAAGTTCAAGGAAATTTGAACGTGGAGAATCTTCTGATGATAGAAGATTTGACAAGAAGAAGGTCATGTGCTATGAATGCAATGAGCCTGGACACTACAAGAATGAATGTCCAAATCTTCAGAAGGAAAGTCCCAAGAAAAAGTTTCATAAGAAGAAAGGTCTTATGGCAACCTGGGATGAGTCAGAAGATGATTCAGAAGATGAGCAGGCCAACTGTGCGCTGATGGCGACAGAAGATGACGGATCAGAATCTACATCAGAATCAGATTCTGAAGAGGTATTTTCTGAACTTACTAGAGATGAGTTAGTTTCCGGTCTAACTGAACTTCTGGAACTCAAGTCTCAAATTAGTCTCAAATACAAAAAGCTGAAAAAGCAATTTGAATTTGAAACAAAGAAGCTTGAGTTGGAAAATTCTGAATTAAGAGAAAAACTTTTAAAATTATCCAATAATGTTGGATCTCCTTCTGATTCAGAAAAATCCACTCCTAGTCTAAACCATATTCTGAAAGAATATGATTTAAGTTTCAGGAAGTTCTTATCTAGAAGTATTGGCAGAAGTCAGCTAGCTTCTATGATATATGCCGTGTCTGGAAACAAAAGAGTTGGCATTGGTTATGAGGGTGAAACCCCATACAAACTTGAACCTGTTGATGAAATGAAACTCACATACAAGCCATTGTATGATCAGTTCAAGTATGGCCACTCTCATGATATTAGGCACACTTCACATGCACAAAGTTTTCACATAACACACACCAAGAAGCATGTGACACAACCTAGGAAATATCATGAAACTCATATTAAAAATTATCATGCTGTTCCTCCTATTGCTTATAATGTTAAACCCAAGTTCAATCAGAACTTGAGAAAATCTAACAAGAAAGGACCCAAGAAAATGTGGGTACCTAAGGATAAGATTATTCCTATTGCAGATATCCTTGACTGCAAGAAGGACAAAGCACAACATGTCATGGTACCTGGACTCTGGATGCTCACGACACATGACAGGAAGAAGGTCTATGTTCCAAGACCTGGTGCTTAAGTCTGGAGGTGAAGTCAAGTTTGGAGGAGATCAGAAGGGCAAGATAATTGGCTCTGGAACTATAAAGTCTGGTAACTCTCCTTCCATTTCTAATGTACTTCTTGTAGAAGGATTAACTCATAACCTCTTATCTATCAGTCAATTAAGTGACAATGGTTATGATATAATCTTCAATCAAAAGTCTTGCAAGGCTGTAAATCAGAAGGATGGCTCAATCCTATTTACAGGCAAGAGGAAGAACAACATTTATAAGACAGATCTGCAAGATCTTATGAGTCAGAAGGTGACTTGTCTTATGTCTGTTTCTGAAGAGCAGTGGGTCTGGCACAGGAGATTAGGTCATGCTAGTTTGAGAAAGATCTCTCAGATTAACAAACTGAATCTTGTCAGAGGACTCCCTAATCTGAAATTCAAATCAGATGCTCTTTGTGAAGCATGTCAGAAGGGCAAGTTCTCCAAACCTGCATTCAAGTCTAAGAATGTTGTTTCTACCTCAAGGCCATTAGAACTCTTGCACATTGATCTGTTTGGACCAGTCAAAACAGCATCTGTCAGAGGAAAGAAATATGGATTAGTCATCGTAGATGATTATAGTCGCTGGACATGGGTAAAATTCTTGAAACACAAGGATGAGACTCATTCAGTGTTCTTTGATTTCTGCATTCAGATTCAATCTGAAAAAGAGTGTAAAATCATAAAGGTCAGAAGTGATCATGGTGGTGAATTTGAGAACAGATCCTTTGAAGAGTTCTTCAAAGAAAATGGTATTGCCCATGATTTCTCTTGTCCTAGAACTCCACAACAAAATGGAGTTGTAGAGCGAAAGAATAGGACTCTGCAAGAAATGGCCAGAACCATGATCAATGAAACCAATATGGCTAAGCATTTCTGGGCAGAAGCAATAAACACTGCATGCTATATTCAGAATAGAATCTCTATCAGACCTATTCTAAATAAGACTCCCTATGAATTGTGGAAGAATAGAAAGCCCAACATTTCATATTTCCATCCTTTTGGATGTGTATGTTTTATTCTGAACACTAAAGATCATCTTGGTAAGTTTGATTCCAAAGCTCAAAAGTGTTTCCTTCTTGGATATTCTGAACGCTCAAAAGGCTACAGAGTATACAATACTGAAACATTGGTTGTAGAAGAATCAATCAATATCAGGTTTGATGATAAGCTTGGTTCTGAAAAACCAAAGCAGTTTGATAATTTTGCAGATTATGATATTGACATATCAGAAGTTGTTGAGCCAAGAAGCAATGCATCAGAAGCAGAGCTTCTCAGAAGCAAAGAACCAGAAGATCAAGTATCAGCTTCTCTGGAGGATCTAAGCATTTCTGAAGAACCATCTGTCAGAAGATCATCCAGACTCATCTCTGGTCATTCAGAAGATGTCATTCTTGGAAAGAAGGATGATCCAATCAGAACAAGAGCATTCCTTAAGAACAATGCAGACTGTCAATTAGGTCTAGTATCTTTGATCGAGCCAACTTCTGTTGATCATGCTCTGGAAGATCCAGACTGGATAATTGCTATGCAAGAAGAACTGAATCAGTTTACAAGGAATGATGTTTGGGATCTTGTTCCTAGACCAGATGGATTCAATATAATTGGTACAAAATGGGTCTTCAGAAACAAGCTCAGTGAGAAAGGTGAAGTGGTAAGAAACAAAGCCAGACTGGTGGCTCAGGGTTATAGTCAGCAAGAAGGGATTGATTATACAGAAACCTTTGCACCAGTGGCCAGGTTAGAGTCTATTCGTCTATTAATTTCTTTTGCCACTCAACATAACATCACTCTCTATCAGATGGATGTTAAGAGTGCCTTCTTAAATGGTTATATAGATGAAGAAGTTTATGTCCATCAACCTCCTGGTTTTGAAGACTCTATGTCTCCGAATCATGTGTTTAAACTAAAGAAATCATTATATGGATTGAAGCAAGCTCCCAGAGCTTGGTATGAACGCTTAAGTTCTTTCCTTCTAGATAATGGTTTCACTAGAGGAAAAGTGGACACTACTCTCTTTTGTAAAACCTTTGAAAAGGATATTTTAATCTGTCAAATATATGTAGATGATATTATTTTTGGAACATCTAATGCTACACTTGGAAAGGAGTTTGCTAAGTCTATGCAGGCTGAGTTTGAAATGAGCATGATGGGAGAACTCAAGTATTTCCTTGGAATACAAATAAATCAAACATCAGAAGGAACATATGTTCACCAAACCAAGTATGTGAAGGAACTTCTGAAGAAGTTTAATCTTCTGGACTGCAAAGAAGCCAAAACTCCTATGCATCCAACATGCATCCTAGGTAAGGATGAGGTAAGAAAGAAGGTAGATCAGAAGTTATACAGAGGTATGATTGGATCTCTTCTATATCTGACTGCTTCTAGACCTGACATTCTGTTCAGTGTTTGTTTGTGTGCTAGATTCCAATCAGATCCTAGAGAATCTCATTTAACTGCTGTTAAGAGAATTCTAAGGTATCTGAAAGGTACTACTAATGTTGGCTTAGTTTACAGAAAATCTAAAGAATACAACTTAGTAGGATTCTGCGATGCTGATTATGCTGGAGACAGAATTGAAAGAAAAAGTACTTCAGGAAGTTGCCAATTTCTTGGAAGTCATTTGATCTCCTGGTACAGCAAGAAGCAAGCAACTATTGCTCTATCAACGACAGAAGCAGAATATGTAGCTGCTGCTGGTTGTTGTACACAGATGCTCTGGATGAAGAGTCAGTTAGAAGATTATCAGATATTTGAGAGTAACATTCCTATATTCTGTGATAATACTTCTGCTATATGTTTATCTAAAAATCCTATTCTTCATTCAAAAGCTAAACATATTGAGATTAAACATCATTTCATAAGGGACTATGTTCAGAAGGGTGTTATATCTTTAAACTTTGTTGATACAGACCATCAATGGGCTGATATCTTTACAAAACCCCTGGCTGAAGATAGGTTTAAGTTCATTCTGAAGAACATCAGTATGGATTTATGCCCAGAATGAGAAGATGAGAAGTTCTCATGTATGAGTATCTTCTGAAATGAATGTGGAACATTCTTTTTTAGTCAGAAGTTCTGATTGAATTCTTTTAGAAATTATGATTCGGTTATTACTAACGTTTCATTGTCTAAGTTGATTCAGAACCTCTTTTAAAGCAAAACAGCTGTAACGTTTTATCTCGGGATGGTAAACCTGTCGTTACTATTCATGGATAAGCGCGCGTGCAGTTGAAGGGACGCCGACCATAGGTAACTGTGCTAGTCACCTCTTTTGTCTTTATTATCTCTCCTCACGTCACGTAACATTAAATGCTTTTCATCATTCGTTTCACTTTATTTTCTTTTAAATTCTCTTCAAAATGGTTTTTGGTTTCCTATCTCTTTGTTTTCCTCTTAAAGTTTTTTTTTTCTCTCTCTCTCTCTCGTTTTTCATTTCTTCTCTCAAAACCCAGCGTTCACCCTAAGCCTGTTGAAGCTCCATGACTCAAAGGCGACAGATCTCTGTGCATCTCGGGATGGCTCTTCTAATACCGCTCAAGTCAGACTCTTCTTTGATGTTGTTATCAACTTTCATCCAAAGACAGAAGACTTTCTTGAGTTATGGGAGGAGGTTAAGAATGATATTCTTGACTTCTATGTTGAGGGAAAGCCCCGTTTGCAACATTAGCTCTCTGTCTGTGAACTGTCCCTCACTTCCTCCTTGGTTCTGGGATCTCTCCTACAATGGAGGTTTCAGTCTGGAAGACAAGAAGTCCTCCGGGATTCTTGATGGGTTGACACAGAGCGTGTCTAGCTAGGGTTCTGTTTTTAATTTTTGTAGTGATTTCCTCTTTGGAAATTCTACTTTGTATTTGCTAGGAATGTTTTTCATCTTATTAAACATAGGAACCTTTTGTAATATCTTTTGATTATCAATGAAAAGTTTCTTTGTGTTTTACATTCCAGTGATTTTATTTGTCGTTTTTTGCATCTGAATCTTTTTAAATTTTCTTTTTGATGTTATGACAAAAAGGGGGAGAAGATAAATGATAAATGATTTGATTAATCTATCAGTTGCTGAGTAAAGGCTCCCACACATTCACTAACAAGAACTGCAAGTTCTATATGGTTTAAGTGTTTTGCAGGTACAGAGAAGTGAAGTGAATCTTCAGAAGCAAACACTAGTAGCAAAACCATAAGAAGCGTTATTCTGTAAAAGGAATAAGCTCTTGGAAACTGAAGCAAGCTGAGTGCTGTCAAGCTTCAGAAATCAGAAGCAAGAAAGAAGAATGAATCAGAAGCACTGATAATAGAATTTGAATATCATTGTCTATCCTGTTCTGGCAAAATTCTATTTGCTCTGATACATATAATGTTATGGCTCTGATACATTATTTGCTCTGATACATTATTTCAGCCTATATGGCTCTGATACATATAATGTGTTCAAACATACATTTTATGTTCTAACTCGTTCATGCTGACTTTTGTCGTTTAGTTTTTGTTCTGTAAACATTTCAGGATGTAGAGATGCTCTGATGATGCTCTGGTACATTCAACAATGTTCTGATACAAATCTAGCATGAAGTGATGTTGGTAGACATTCAAAGTTCTGAAGCTATCCGAGGGAAGCAGAAATCAGAAGATGTGAATGTTCTAAAAGATCCAGAAATTCAAGTTCTGAAGCTGTCCTGAATGGAAGCAGAAATCAGAAGCTGTGAATGTTCTGAAGATCAAAGAAATTCAAGTTCTGAAGCTGTCCACGATGGAAGCAGGAATCAGAAGCTGTGAGTGTTCTAAGGATCTAAAGAAATTCAAGTTCTGAAGCTGTCCAATGGAAGCAGAAGTCAGAAGCTATGAATTCTCTGAAGGCAGAAGCTTATATGATCGTCTCTACCGAAATAATCAGGGAAGTCTTTTATCAAAGTTCTTCGAGTATTTATTTCAGGGGGAGATTATTTATCTCAGGGGGAGATTGTTAATCTCAGGGGGAGACATATTCATATGCTTATGCTATAGCTGTGTAATTTGTCTTTTGCCGTCTACTCTTTCTGATCGCAAATTCATATCATTTATATATGTTTTTGTCATCATCAAAAAGGGGGAGATTGTTAGAACAAGATTTGTTCTTATCAATTATCTTAGTTTTGATGATAACAATTATATGAATTTTGCTTAAGATAATATGGTACTCTAATCCAATGCAATTTCCCTTTCAGGAAATATATATAAAGAGTACGCATAATTCAGCGCTCAGAAGCTTTGTCTCAAATGGTTCAGCATGCAACATCAGAACATGGTCTGGCAAGACATCAGAAGATGGTCGAAGCAGAATCAGAACATGGGTCTATGGAAGCATCAGAAGAACAAGAGATCAGAAGCACTGAAGCTCAGAAGATGGTATCACGCTCAGAAGCACTTCAAGATCAGAAGATCAGAAGATGCTATGCACCAAGCTGTTTTGACTCTGATGATATTCAAACGTCGTATTCACAAACATCAGATCAGAAGGAAGTACACGTGGCAGACTACGCTGACTGACAAAAGGAACGTTAAAGCTACTAAAGGCTACGTCAGTAGACACAGCGTGAACAAGGCTCGAGGTAGTTGACAAAAGCGTATAACATTAAATGCGATGCTGTACGGAACACGCAAAGCATTAAATGCATTCAACGGTCATCTTCCCAACGCCTATAAATATGAAGTTCTGATGAGAAGCAAGGTGACCAATTCTTAACAACTCTGAACGAAAATAAACTTGCTGAAACGCTATTCAATCAAAGCTCAGAATCTTCATCAACTCACTACATTGCTGTTGTAATATTTTAGTGAGATTAAGCTTAAACGTTAAGAGAAATATCACAGTTGTGATTATCGCTTTTAAGAAGCATTTGTAATACTCTTAGAATTACATTAAGTTGTAAGGAACTAGAGTGATCGTGTGGATCAGAATACTCTAGGAAAAGTCTTAGGAGTGAACTAAGCCTAGAGTGATCGTGTTGATCAGTAGACTCTAGAAAAGTCTTAGAGGGTATCTAAGCAGTTGTTCCTGGAGTGATCAGTGTGTGATCAGAAGACTCTGGAAGACTTAGTCGTGGACTAAGTGGAAAACCATTGTAATCCGTGCGATTAGTGGATTAAATCCTCAGGTTGAGGTAAATCATCTCTGCGGGGGTGGACTGGAGTAGCTTCGTTAACAGCGAACCAGGATAAAAATAATTGTGCAATTTATTTTTATCGTCCAAGATTTAAAGTCACACTTATTCAATCCCCCCCTTTCTAAGTGTTTTTCTATCCTTCATTTACTAGATATGCCAATCATATAAGCACTTCACTTGAATCTTTCAGAGACTTGAGATATCTTCAAGTTAGTCATCATCATAAGAGAGTAACAATCTCACAGGTTATTCTTTAGCTAGATTAAGAGAAATAAGTTGATCAACCATTTTGTACATCTTTGACCTTATGGGTTAACTTCAGTCATTGCTTGACTTTAAGATTGTTACCATCAGGTCTTTTCATCATCAAAACAATAATTTCATGAGTGGTAGACAAATCTTGTTTATCAATGAGCTTTGATCACTTCTTGATTATACCTGTAAGTAATCTTTTTCTAAATCTAAAAACATTCCTTATTTCCGGTGATATGATTACTCCAACCCGAGTCAAAACACCATATTTCTTCTCTCTTTGTTTGATGTGGATATTCATAAGACATCAACAAAAACTCATCTTCTTCATCCAACTCAGCATAATTTGCTATCTCTTCACAATCAAGACAGTCGTATTGAAAGTGTTCTAAGTTATGGCATTTGAAACATCCAATAATTACTTTGATTAGAGAATGTCTCCCTCTCCCTCTGCCACATCCTCCTCTAGATATGCCTTAACCATTTCCCCTACCTGGCATGTCTTCATGAACTACTTTTAACACATGTTTCTCCTCTTGGTATCCGTACATGTGTTTTTCATGTACAAGGAAACTCCTATGCAACTCATCAATGCTTAAAGTACTTAGATCATTTGACTCCTTTATCAAACAATCAACATCACTAAACTTGGTCGTCAATGATATAATTATATTACTAAGCTCTATATTTTAATTCATTGTCTCACCATTTGACTTCATCTTGTTCACCATAACCAAGGTTCTTTCCAAGAAACTGTCCATTTTTTCTCCTCCTTTCATGGTGAGCAACTCACCATTTTGTTTCCTTTAGTTCCAAATTACCTTCGACGTTCCCTTGTCAAGAACTGTTTCCAAGTTTTCTCTATCAATCGCCTATAACAAGAATTTCTCGACCTTCAAAATCGTTGAGTTTGGCATCCTCCACATTCTTCCTCCGCACTTCACTTGTCGGTCCTGTCCCAATTGTCGACTCAGAGACTCCTTTGTCCAATAGGCTCCATATCTCCCTGCTCCTCAGAAAATTCTCCATTATCAATGAATAATGATCATAATGGCCATCGAACCTCAGAATGGATGGTTGCACAAACTTCTTTGAGGTTGACATTATTTTCTCTCTTTGTTTAACTCACACTTTATTAGGCCCATTTTGTAGCTCTGATACCAATTGTTAAAACTCAAAGACAAAGATATAGCAGAAAGAAAAACTCTCTTATTGAATGGAACAAAAAGAGATTGATTATAGCCTTTTCACATAATAGGAAAGTGGCAAAAACTATGTTTACAAGCCTACAACGTGGTTACTAAGAAATTGGAACAAAAAACTAATTCTCCCTAAACAATTAGGACTTCATAACTAACCTATTCTTCCTAAAAACTAGGACTTGATAAAAAATAAAGGCTAAAACATAAATATAACAAATAATATCTAACAAAAACAAATTTGTCAAAATAAATTAATTCAAAATCAAATTTCTTCCCCGCTTAACTAAACATACACATAGTCAATTCTAAAACTTCTCCTAAAACAACAACTAATTTAACACACTGTTTGATTTATATATTCTTTTAAGTTTCTTCCAAAATTTATTGGCAAATAATATTCGGTATACCTTCTCAAAAATATTCTTTCTCAAAAATATTCTTAGTCAAACACATTTTATATTTGGAGAATTTCTAACCTCACCCCATACATTTCTCACGCACCACTGAATTGGAAAAAATACCCTCCAGCTTCCGTAGATGCATCTACGGAAGCACCTTTTTTTAACATTTACGTAAAAAAGTTCCGTAGATGCACATACGGAACACTTCCGTAGCTGTATCCACGGAATCAACCCAGACCTAGAAAACACGAAGAACAACATTTGTAACGATAAAAGAAACATTCATTGATTAAAATCGGCATTACATCAAAATTTCTAATAGAAAATTAAGAAATCTAAGAAATTACAATAGTCAAAACGATATCATCTGATCCATGCATCAATTGAATGACATCAGTATTGTTTTCCACCTCATCCCACTAACGTTCCGTTTCTCCGGTCTCAAGCGAGGTCTTTGTTCTAAGCCTCTGAATCCTTCTGATGACTTCTCCAATTTTGTAATCCCCCTCTAACCAAGACATTCGACCGCTTTTAAGTTGGTCCAAGGAATGGATGTGTCAAAATTTCATCGGCATCAGGGGTTTGAGAGGAGAGAAAATAACATGCCCATCCCTTTTGAAAATAATCGGTTCAGGAGAGGGACGCTTGAATGATGTTCGCTGCCATGAGCATGGCCTAGGGGATGCCATTTTTGTGTTTGTGTGTAATACAACCCTAGAAACCCAAACTTTATAGAAGCCATTGGTGAATATGGAACACACAATCTCTGTCACAGAATATTCCGTAGGTATATCCACGGAGGATCATAGATATTTTGCTTCTGTAGATGTACCTACAGAAAAAAAAATCCATAATATTCCAAATTAGAGCCTTCCGTAGATACATCTACAAAAGTTTCCATGTTATTTTTCTTAACAGAACAGAATGCAGTAGCAATAGAAGTAGAAGTAGAAGGAAAACACATAAACACATAAACTAATACTTGACAAAAAATGATTATATTGCAATGAGTGCATATATTACACTTAGAAACTAGAAAATACATCAAAAGAACCGTCACCGGCTAAATGTATTGGTGGTTCCAATTTTGACTTTTCCTTATTTGCTTCTTTCTCGATGTTGTTCAATCTTTCGAATTCGTGCATCCTATCAACAAAAAGATCCGACCACGTTTCGACATCTTCGATATGATGAAGATCCCATTCCGGTGACGTAGGTGGTATGGGGAATCCTGGTTTCAAGTAAAGTTGCACACAGTGATTCGCTTTTGAAAGCCATCCATTACACATAATGCGAGCATTTGAATTTGTAGGTGGTGCGATTCTGAGTGGGAAAAAGGTTTCCGAAAAACCATAACGCGTCAAATGAATGCACACCATATCATAGGCGCATGCAATAAGATGTCCCATTTATGAGAATTTCATCAATTTTGACACCGATGCGTAAGGGCCCATCCAAGGCACAAGAGCTTCGTTAACCGCTTCAAACTTAGCTTCCTCTCCATATAACCGCGTGTACGATTCTTTATGCGTATTCAACTCTTGGATGAGTTTATGACGAAAAACCATATGGCTATCCTCCCCATGACCAAGCAACGCCGAGACGGCTCAGTAACCGCAATTACCGTCCCCCAACATCTACGATCTACTCGATGTAAGGGTGCATAAAAATCGACATCTCTTCGATGAAAGGAATGTTCGGTGGAATAGGCATCTCTTTGATAACTGGAATTTTGGGTGAAATAGGTGTCAGAGGCGGTTTGCTAATGCGAGCTCCTTTGTTTGAACTTTTTTGAGATTTCGGAGTAGGTGAGTTGGGAAAGAGTTTGTCGACGTGCTCACAATATGAAGGAGACCGTGTAGTTGAGTTGTCATTCAGCATAGGATTCACTTTCTTTGGAGCATCCTTTGTCTTAACCGGTTGAGACGGCGGTTTCATGTCAGTTGTTTCTGGAAATCCGATCTTCCGCTAGTGCTCTTTGATGTATAGTTTCATGTTGTCATCGGCCTTCGAAAAACTCTCATGTATCGTCTCCAATTCGGAAGTAATAGAGATATTCGATTTTTCTCCTTCGATGTAACCATCATCATCAAAACTAAGTCTCTTCCAATGAGGAGTGACTTTATCCATTCTTATTAGCTCGCCTAGTCTCACCTTTTTAGTAATAACACAAGCACACAGGAGACCATACGTCATAGTAATAGTGCAACCACATTTTGCGCTATCGCCACCAAAAATTTCACCTCGTTTGGCCTCGTGAAAGATATAGTTCAATCTGGCCTGAGACATATTGCCGATCAATTGAGAGTAAAGGATGTTGTCCTTAAATCGATGCTCCAACACAATAATTCTCTGACCGAACGAGGTTTGTATCTCATTGTGTTGGTTTTTAATCATGAGATTTATGGTGTCCCAATCTTGACACAAATCACCCTTGCTATTACCCAACCAATTTTTCAAAGTAACATGTGCCGACTCAACTCTATTGGTGGTTGTATTCCCAAGGTGTCGGACATTATTAGTCCATGCACAAACAAACTTCTCTTTCACCTTGTCAAGAATGGTGCTTTCAACATATTTCAATAAATCAGGATACTTTTCACATACTTTTCGAAATTGCAATACGGCATCGGCGTATAATTCTTTTGTCGAAGAGCTTGCAATACATGCCCATGCATCCATTATTTGGTCAACAACCACTTCGGGCTTCACCGGTTTACCACCTTCGGTCTCTACTTGTTTCACCCCCACAACGGGTTTAACCTTACTTCTCATATTACATGCTATGTGATATCGACAAAGTAATGCATTAAAAGAAGCAAATACCTTTGCAACTGCATTCATCAAAGCGGTATCGCGGTCCATAATAATCGCCTTAGGCATCTCGACTTATTGCTTCAAAAGTGACTGGCACACCTCTAATGCCCACCTAAAATTATCCTCTTTTTCACACTCCAAAAAAGCAAAACCAACGGCGTGCGTTTTTTTGGTGGATGTAACACCGACCATCTCAAATAATGGAAGTTGATACTTGTTGGTCTTGTAGGTAGAATTGAGAAGGAGCACTGTCGGGAATGTGTTGAACAACTTTATCGAATCCGGATGATTCCAAAAAATATCTCGGACTGTAACCCCGTCATCACAAGTTTTGTACCACGACGCATATTTGTGATCATCCAACATTTTCAACAGTTGTTGCATCTCACTCCTATCTCCCCTATTCGCCTTATTATTACGGTACCGTTGATTATACACTTTCCTTATATTCGATACATTGTCGGGTTCCTTCCTTTTCAATATGGTAAATATATTTTTCGGTTGGACAAGATTCAAGGACATGCCATTAATACATGTCTTCTCTTCCAGCTTGAGCCGAAATACACTGGGGTGTCCTTGTAATTTTGCGCACAAATCATGGTTATGCAAACCACAAATAACCAAGAATATCCATTTCTTGATAGCCAACATGTAACCACGAATTTTAAATGAACACTCACACTTCCTAGTACCCGTGTCGTCTCTTTTAAAATTCCTTAGAGGAGGAGGGTATTTCCCGCTTCTTTCGCACAACATTGTTACGAAAGGGTTTCTTCTTGCCGTATATTTATCCGATCTTCCTATTACCTCAGCAAAACCAAGGTTAGTTGCATTCCTACGAATCCATGTTAGCATGCTTTCACGATCATCAAAGTCTTTCTTGCTATTAAAGTCACTGCCGACATCTACCGCCTTTACAACTACCCTTTCAACACTCGGAGAAATATCGACTAAAGGAACTACTTCTCTTGCGATATTATCGGGGTGCATCATACCTATTTGCAAACAATTGTCAAAATAAAAAAAAATTACAACACTGCTGGCCAAAATAACACATCCATTGTTTCGTAGATGCACCTACGGAAGTGTTCATCTCCAACACGTTCTGTAGATGCATCTACGGAAGTAACATTACTTTTTTTAATAGAAATTTAATGCATAATGTGAGCAATGCAATGGTTGAAGATGGATATTTACCTGAAATTCGGTCTTCTCTTGCTCCCTTTGATTTGTTGCACAAAAAAAAAATTGAGTTTTAGAGTGAAAAATGGTATTGAAGAAGTAGGATTTTTAGGTTGGGGAGAGTGAGTGTTGATGAAGAAATGTAACAATGGGGGAGTGATCAAGCTGGTTCAAACTATATCAAATACTTCCGTAGATGCATCTACGAAATAATGTGGCTCTAAGTCATTCCGTAGATGCACCTACGAAACAATCTCTGAGCTGAATTTATGTGTATTTTATCCTCATTTGTACTAGTTTATTATACTTCTGTAGATGTATCTACATAAGGTGACAATTTTTTTTAAAAAAATGGTGCTTTCAGATGTGCATCTACGGAAACAGAGGACATAATTGCAATTTCACACGACGTGTAAGAGAATTATGGAGTACATTGAGAAATTCTCTATTTTTTTTTATTTTTTATTATTTATATTCAAATTGTATTTGAATTTGTCACAAAACACAAATCTAATTTCTTTCATTTTTTATTATTTATATTCAAATTGTATTTGTATTTGTCACAAAAGAGAGACAAAAACCAACTCACTATCGGAGAGATTTCAAAATAAAAACAGGAATTGCTTAACTACCTCAATTACTATATATATTAGAGAAACTTTTAATTCAAATTATGGGGTTGTCAAAAATGCCCTCCTATTTTTGAAGGTGTATTTTTGGAAACACATTTTCTTATTCAACGTTGATTTGTTTTGTAGATGCATATACATAATCTTTTCTTAATTGAATTATTTTGGAGTTTTCCCCAACGTTTTCTAATTTAAAATATTTTTGTAGATACATTTCCGGAAAAATCTAAATTTTGTAAAAAAAATACTTTCTGATGTGTATCTTTGAAAGTAGAGAACATAAATATCTTTGAAAGTAGAGAATATAAATGTAATTGTATTACTATTAGGTGCCTAAGAGTATAATGAGATGATTGGAATATTGCCATATATTAAATAACCTTAATTAAGTTTATGAGTTTTTTCAATGTGTGGGACATTCTTTGTCTCCTCCCAGACAAATAATAGTAATAATAAAAGCAAAACTTAAAGAGGAATTTTAATAATTTTGTGAGTTTGGCCGGTTTATTTATGTTGAAAAGGCACTACATTAATGTTAGAATAAAACGTAGGCCCATATTAATCAAAATATAAAGAAATTAAAATGCTAGCTAATGCATTTCTTGAAATGATAAAAACACTTCTTTTGCATTTTCATTGTTTCTAAAAATAATACATATATTGATCACTTCAAGAGTCTATTATCTATTTATTTATAAGTAAAATTAACATAAATTTAAAAAGTAAAAATATAATTTTCAAAATAATTAGGGTTTTAGTCATTTATCAAATCATATTGAAATAACTATAATCAGACAATTCTACTGTGTTTATATGGTGGCAACACACAAGTATTGAAATAAAAAAACTAAAAAAATGCGCAATAACCTTGGAGCATGACATGATCCTTAAAGGCAAACAACATTGCGAATCCTTGAAAAATCATGTTGCGATCGTATATCAGTGAGACGCGATTCAAGTTTTGTTATGTCTGCCACGTCAGTATAAGTGATTGATTGTGGCACGATGGGTTATAGGAGCGACGTTATCGCGCAATAGAAAAACCTAGTATTTAAGGTAAACTCTTGACAAATCATAAGGGTTCCAAAATTTAAAGTTAGAGATTTTTTTTGAGCTTTTATGAACAAAGTTGTACCTTTTCACCATTGAAGCTTCATCGTTTATTGTATGATTTATGTAATACTTCCTTAAACTCTATTTTATTGTCTAACTACTCTACGAATAGATTAACTTCAAAATTGTGTACTTGATCTTAGATATTAGGAAGATCCCAAATCCCACATTGGTTAGAGATAAAACTTGAAAAGACTATATATAGAGAGTGACACCCCTCACTTTACAAGTCGGTTTTGTATGGATGAGTTAGGCCAAACTCTAATTCTAATATGGTATTTAAGCCTATCGATCAGACTATGGACCACCCACCGTTTATATCTATGCACCAAGTACAATAATTTTGACCATGAGTGGGCGTATTGAAAAGATCCCAAGTCCCGCATTGGTTAAAGATAAAGCTTGAAAATAATTTATATAGAGTGACACCCCTCAGCTTACAAGTCTGTTTCGTAGGGATAAGTTAGGTCAACCTCTAATTCTAATATTAAACCATAACTTTGTAGCATGGATGCAATTTCTATGTTAATGGTTGTTCTTTTATTAACTATCAAATATCTAGTTTTAATTCTATTTATTGATTGACAACCAATGAATTGATTAGTAATTTAACTTGTGACACTAGACCAAAAATAGATAAAGACTTTGAATTAGATATTCTAGTCGGCCGCCACCAAGAACTAGGGGTGAGAATATGAAACTCTTATATTCATGTTATTTTATCACTTAACCTCAGATTGTGACTTACTAAAGAATTGAACGGTTCTCTTAAATGGATAAAGGTTCACCAAGGACATGGGATTAAATAATCTACAAAATGAGTAATTGCAATATTGCGACTTACTAAAGAATTGGACGGTTCCTTTGTATGTGAGGCCAAACCTTGGGTATTTTTCGTTATGAAGCAAAAATTGAAAAAACCACTCGTGCAAGCAAAAAGGAGTTAGACACCAAGAAAAAAAATAAGTAAGACAACAAGATATAAGCTCCACCAGTTGATCCAAAATGACCTGAAAGAATACTTGGAGACTATGGAGGGCGTACACTCAAAGGTAACAAATTGACCATTGTTAACCAACACGCAACCACAAGTAACTTCAAATTCAATCCTTTGTTACTTTTCAAATTGGTACAAACACAATATCATAGAAAGATGAAGGAAGATGCTAAGAAGAATTTAAAGTGTTTCCTCACCATGTGCACATCTATCAAGGTAGAAGGACATATTGAAGAAGATAAGCAATTGAAATTGTTTTCTTGTACTTTAACATATAATGCAAAAGAATGTTATGATCAGTTGACATCATATAGAATCGCCACTTGGGATGAAATAGATAATGCGTTTTTGGAATAATAGTTTCCGACATCTCAATTCATTAGAAAAGATACGATAGACCCACTTTCAGATAGAATGATGGAAAATCACTAGGTGAAGTCAAAAGAGATTTAAGAGACCCTTGATTGTGTGCCCAACACATAGTTTAGATGACACAAATCAAATGTAAATCACATACAATGAACTATAGCTCAAGTGGAAGCCGATACTCGATACAACAACAAGTGGTTCCTGAAACTTCAAAATCGATATCCAAATTGTAGGAATAATCAAAGTTCTTGATGCTAACAAGTATTTGTGAAACTAGTTGATCTCAAGTTGATGGAGGACAACAACCAAAATATTGAAGAAATGATATTGGTTGAAGTGTATAACAAGTTAGCCTCACTCAAGATGTTAATTACCTAAGTTCAATAATTAGGATGTGAGCTATACGGGGGACCTCATTTTGCAAAGCATTTTTGAAGCTTCTTCAGCTATTCTAATAAATATAGCTTTAGTGAATTACCCTAAATATCAAGTAGATTATTATCAAGGGAATTCCTACACAAGAACATACAATCCATAATGGAAGAATCATCTAAACTTTTCATGGAGAGACCAATGGGTAACCCTTAAAGACAAGGGGGGTCAAAGGAGTTCAACAAAATAAACATTTAGCTCAACAACAGAAACAAGACAAAGAGATTAAATTTGAAAATCTATCTAACGAAAGTGCTTAGATGGCCACACAAACTACTAAATTTTAAGAAAAGACTAGGAATACACTAAATAATACCTTCACATCAATACAAAATTGGAGACTCGTGTCGGCTAGATATCTCCATAACTCTCACAATCTTCTCAGGGAAGATTTCTCAACACCATAATGACAAATCTAAAAGAGAAAAACAATGTGAATTCTATTACAAATAGAATTCAAAAAGTTGTCAAAGAACAACCAAGCAAGAAGATATCATATGGGAATGGAACATCTCCCAACCTCATAGAAAGGGATCCCGAAATTTTTGAGCCTACTAAAAAAGAGATGGATGGTGAAGATAAAATAATCATAGGAAATAAATAAAATTTCCAAAGTTCGAGATCATACTTATTTATCCTTAATGAGTGCAAAAACCTAAAGATGAGTAAAGTTTGAAAAATTTATAGAAATATTTAAGAAGTTACAAATTAACTTCCCATTTGAAGAAGCATTGGAGCATATGCGAACATATGAAAAGTTCATGAAGGACATCATCGCTAAAAAGAGATACAAGGCTGAAAAAAAGTAAATATTGCAGTTCCATTTAGAAATGAAAGATACATATAAACCACAAAGATCTCGTGAAACATTTACGAAGTCTCTTATCAATCTTTGTGAAAGTGTAAGTGTAATGCTTCTACCCATTTATAAGAATTTGGGTATTGAAAGAATAGGTGATACAAAGGATGACAACTTAATTTTTAGACAATTATTCAAAAACCCTTAAGATATTATAGAAGATGTGCTGGTAAGGGTAGACGAATTCATGTTTCCTGTATATTTTATGGTGATAGACATACCAGAGAAAAAAGATATCACATTTATCTTTGATTGGCCATTCTTTCTACTAAGTAGATGCAACATCAACTTAGAAGAGGGTAAACTATCCCAAAGGTTTACAATGAGGTATTCAAATTAAATGTGCTTAACACCATGAAACATGAAAAAGACAAAATATATTGCTACCAAGTCAACATGATCAACTCTAGTATGGAGGATACCAATTAAATTTAGATTTAAAAATTACCGCCTGAAAGTTCCTTTAGTATACCAAATAAACTTTTCCCAGGAAGTCATAAAGAAGATGAAGTCTAAGAAATGTTTAAGGGCATGCCATCCTACAACAAACATGCACCATTAACTCTTTTAATATAGAAGGTTCGAGTGTTGACTCCAACAACCAAGAAAAAAATATGAAAAAGCATCGTAGATGGGAGGTTGTGGACCAGTTCAATAATTTGGTACAAAGAGTATTTCCTTTATTTTGGAATAGCAACACCCTAATCCGAAACAAGAAGAGAAATTTTGCTTATGAGGTATAGTATCCCCCATAATTGCATGATGAAACATTTATCTAATGACGTTAAAAAAGCACTTGATGATAGGCAACCTATCAAATTTTCATTTTGGTTTGATTGTTATTTTCAATTATTTAAGTTTTAATAAAAGATAAAACATGTCCCTTGAAGATATAGAGTCCCAATGAGTAAAGTGTGAGTGTATTTTTTTTACCTTTCTTAGTTATTTCACTAATGTCAACATCAAAATATGATTTCATATAACAATGACGCGGTTTAGCGATTTCAGCATCAATCACAACGCTATTTACAAATAAAACGACATAAAACAATAGTTTCTAGCCATTATGTGACCGATGTCACATCCAATTGCAATGTGATATACGAAGTTCATGGTGCAATGTAGCCATTTATAGCCATTATATGACCATTGATACATCTAACTATGGCATGATTAAGATTCATATCGGCGAGATCTAAGCAATCTTTATAAATAACATGCGAGCTTTGCCATGCATAATCATTGCTCATCCAAATTATTTCCTATATATCACTTTAATCTCCCCAAGTTCTAACCTTTTTCACTTTTTCTTCCATCTTAACTATTCCAAAGGCCTCCCAAAAGAAAAAAAAACTTCAAATTAAGTGCCTTTGCAAGTGTTCATGCAACTCAACTTTCCCAACATCTAACTTACACTAAATTATTAATACTACAATTCGAAGAGAAATGACAGTCCACTTAAACTTATAAGTTTAATGGCGAATAAAGGTTCAATATCAAATACTTGTGGACTTATATATAAATCTTATACATGCTATACAATAGAAAATGGGTCAAGCTCAACAATTTTATGGGCGAGGCAAGTCGATCCATTATGTTAGATTTCTTTGCAAAGGCTTATGGGTCGGTCATTAGCTACACTTCTTAAGTGCGAGGTAAGTTCATTGGTTATTGTTCCGATAATATTAATAACTCATTAGGCTTAGAGGCACCGAAAATTTTTATTGTGCAACATAGAAGAATTTTGACGAATATGTTTGATGACGATGAGGGAATCATTGTTAAGCTCCATAGAGATATGCAGTTTGGTTCAAAAGACCAAACATGAATCCAACATGGCTTACAACTGAAAACCTAAGGCCTATTTCAATGTCTTGGGAAATTTTCTTTACTTCTACCTCAAAGAGTACTTCCAACTAATCTAATTTCATTATGAAGAAGATACTCTCAATTTTAGACATTATAAGGGGAGAAGAGATCGGTGTTACGATATTGATTGCTGAGAGCATCAAATACTTAGGTAACTCCAACTAGAGTAGTTTTGGACATTGTTGCATAAAAAATATCTTATACAAAGACAACAATGTACCATAGGAATATGGACACATCACGCTTAGTTTAATGTTTCCAATGAAAAAGAAATTTTTGCATAACCAAGAAAGAGGGTCAGTGTAATTGGCATAGCAGCACCAAGTAAGATCTTAGCCTATAAAGAGCGATTAAGAAATGCATCAACTTAAATTTCACCAGAACATGTATAAATATACTTTAGGAACAATGAGTTGGGTAAATGATGTATGTGCTTCTAATTTTCAAGATCCTCCATATTTGGAGTCTGGGCTTCACGAAGCAACACATGCATACCAAGTGCAACATCAGTGACCTCAACCGGGCATTTTGGAACAATAGAAAACATGGATGCCTAATTTAAAAAAAGAAAAGAAAGCCTTAGATACTAAAAGGGAGGAGCAAATGAGAGCCCTATTATACAAAGGAGAACACGATATCACCTATTTATACAAGTATATGAAACATCAACAACCACCACATTCTGACAAGATGTGAATCAAGCATCTCACACTGACATCCTCTTAGTTTTTATTTTTCTATAGTTTTATTTCATTTATTTCTTTTATTTTTGTTAGTTAGTTTGTTTATTTGATGTAATTTTGTTTTGTTTCTAGAGGATAATTGATTGAGTAGTCCTCGCGACACCATTTTTTTGTAATGCTTACTTGTTCTAAGGAATTTTCTTGTCTTATGAATTTTTTATATATTTAAGATGGTGAAATTTGTGATAAATTTACACTGCTTACCTTTTCCTTGTATATTAATTTTTCCATGCAACTATTTATTGCATTTCTAACCACCCGTGTGTTATATTATTATTCATTAGCCTTTTTAAGGCTTATCCAAATTTAAAGTGTTTCCTCACCATGTGCACATCTATCAAGGTAGAAGGACATATTGAAGAAGATAAGGAATTGAAATTGTTTTCTTGTACTTTAACATATAATGCAAAAGAATGTTATGATCAGTTGACATCACATAGCATCGCCACTTGGGATGAAATAGATAATGCGTTTTTGGAATAATAGTTTTTGACATCTCAATTCATTAGAAAATATACGATAGACCCACTTTCAGATAGAATGATGGAGAATCACTAGGTGAAGTCAAAAGAGATTTAGTAGACCCTTGATTGTGTGCCCAACACATAGTTTAGATGACATAAATCAAATGTAAATCACATACAAAGGACTATAGATCAAGTGGAAGCCGATTATCGATACAACAACCAGTGGTTCCTGAAACTTCAAAATCGATATCCAAATTGTAAGAGTAATCGAAGTTCTTGATGCTAACAAGTATTTGTGAAACTAGTTGATCTCAAGTTGATGGAGGACAACAACCAAAATATTGAAGAAATGATATTGGTTGAAGTGTATAACAAGTTAGCCTCACTCAAGATATCAATTACCTAAGTTCAATAATTAGGATGTGAACTATACGGGGAACCTCATTTTGCAAAGCATTTTGAAGCTTCTTCAACTATTCCAATAAATGTAGCTTCAGTGAATTACCCTAAATATCAAGTAGATTATTATCAATGGAATTCCTACACAAGAACATACAATCCATAATGGAAGAATCATCTAAACTTTTCATGGAGAGACCAATGGGTGACCCTTAAAGACAAGGGGGATCAAAGGAGTCAACAAAATAAACATTTAGCTCAACAACAGAAACAAGACAAAGAGATTAAATTTGAAAATCTATCTAACCAAAGTGCTTAGATGGCCATACAAACTACTAAATTTCAAGAAAAGACTAGAAATACACTAAATAATACCTTCACATCAATAAAAAAATGGAGACTTGTGTCGGCTAGATATCTCCATAACTCTCACAATCTTCTCCGGGAAGATTTATCAACACCATAATGACACATCTAAGAGAGTAAAACAATGTGAATTCTATTACAAATAGAATTCAAAAAGTTGTCAAAGAACAACCAAGCAAGAAGATATCATATGGAAATGGAGCATCTCCCAACCTCATAGAAAGGGATCCCAAAATTTTTGAGCCTAATAAAAAAGAGAAGGATGGTGAAGATAAAATAATCATAGGAAATAAATAAAAATCTTCAAAGTTCGAGATAAGACTTATTTATCCTTAAAGAGTGCAGAAACCTAAATATAAGTAAAGTTTTGACAAATTTCTAGCAATGTTCAAGAAGCTACAAATTAACTTCCCATTTGAAGAAGCACTAGAGCATAAGCGAACATATGAAAAGTTCATGAAGGACATCATCGCTAAAAAGAGATACAAGAAAGAAAAAAAGTAAATATTGCGGTTCCATTTAGAAATGAAAGATATATATAAACCACAAAGATATCTTGAAACATTTACAAATAAATTTAGATTTAGATTTAAATTTAGATTTAAAAATTACCGCCTGAAAGTCCCTTTAGTATACCAAATAATTTTTTCCCAGGAAGTCATAAAGAAGATGAAGTCTTAGAAATGTTTAAGGGCATGCCATTCTACAACAAACATGCACCCTAATCCAAGAAAAAAAGATGAAAAAGCATCGTAGATTGGAGGTTGTGGACCAGTTCAACAATTTGATACAAAGAGTATTTCCTTTCTTTTGGAATAGCAACACCCTAATCCAAAACAAGAAGAGAAATTTTAGCTTATGAGGTATAATATCCACCGTAATTGCATGATGAAACATTTATCTAATGATGTTAAAAAAGCACTGGATGATAGACAAGCTATCAATTTTTCATTTTGGTTTGATTGTTCTTTTCAATTATTAACGTTTTAATAAGAGATAAAACATGTCACTCGAAGATATAGAGTCCCACGGAGTAAAGTATGAGTGTATATTTTTTTACCTTTCTGAGATATTTCACTAATGTCAACATCACAATATGATTTCATATAACAACGACGCGGTTTAGCGATTTCAGCATCAATCACAATGCTATTTACAAATAAAATGACATAAAATAGTAGTTTCTAGCCATTATGTGACCGTTGTCACATCTAATTGCAATGTGATATACGAAGTTCACGGTGCAATGTAGCCATTTATAGCCATTATATGACCATTGATACATCTAACTATGACACAATTAAGATTCATATTAACGATATCTAAGCGATCTCTATAAATAACATGCGAGCCTTGCCATGCATAATCATTGCTCATCCAAATTATTTCCTATATATCACTTTAATATCCCCAAGTTCTAACCTTTTTCACTTGTTTTTCCATCTTAACTATTCCAAAGGCCTCCCAAAAGAACAAAAAACTTCAAATTAAGTGCCTTTGCAAGTGGTCATGCAACTCAAATTTCCCAACCTCAATTCGAATAGAAATGACAGTCCACTCAAACTTATAAGTTTGATTGCGAATAGAGGTTCAATATCAAATACTTGTGGACTTATATATAAATCTTAGACATGCTATACAATAGAAAATGGGTCAAGCTCAACAATTTTGTGGGCGAGGCAAGTCGATCCATTATGTTAGATTTCTTTGCAAAGGCTCATGGGTCAGTCATTAGCTACACTTCTTATGTGCGAGGTAAGTCCATTGGTTATAGTTCCGATAATATTAATAACTCATTAGGCTTAGAGGCACCGAAAAAGTTTACTATGCAACATAGAAGAATTTTGAGGAATATGTTTGATGACGATGAGGGAATCATTGTTAAGCTCCATAGAGATATGCAGTTTGGTTCAAAAGACCAAACATGAATCTAACCTGGCTTACAACTGAAAACCTAATGCCTATTTTAAAGTCTTGAGAAATTTTCTTTACGTCTAACTCAAAGAGTACTTCCAACTAATCTAATTTCATTATGAATAAGATACCCTCACTTTTATACATTATAAGGGGAGAAGAGATCGGTGTTAGGATATTGATTGCTGAGAGCATCAAATACTTGGGTAACTCCAACTAGAGTGGTTTTGGACATTGTTGCATAAAAATGTCTTATACAAAGACAATAATATAACATAGGAAGATGGACACATCACACTTAGTCTAATGTTTCCAATGAACAAGAAATGTTTGCATAACCTAGAGAGAGGGTCAATGCAATTGGCATAGCAGCACCAAGTAAAATCTTAGGCTATAGAGAGTGATTAAGCCATGCATCCACTTAAATTTCATCAGAACATGTATAAATATACTTTAGGGACAATGAGTTGGGTAAATGATGTACGTGCATCTAATTTTCAAGATCCTCAATATTTGGAGTCTGAGCTTCACGAAGCAACACATGCATACTAAGTGCAACATCAGTGACCTCAACCGGGCATTTTGGAACAATAGAGAACATGGATGCCATCTTTAAAAAAGAAAGAAAAGAAAGCCTTAGATACTAAAAGGGAGGAGCAGATGAGAGCCCTATTATACAAAGGAGAACACGATATCACATATTTATACAACTATATGTAACCTCCTCAACAACCACCACATTCTGACAAGATGTGAATCATGCATCTCATACTGACATCCTCTTAGTTTTTATTTTTCTATAGTTTTATGTCATTTCTTTCTTTCATTTTTGTTTGTTTGTTTATTTGATGTATTTTTTTAATGTTTCTAGAGGATAATTGATCGAGTAGTCCTCGCGACACCTTTTTTTGTAATGCTTACTTGTTCTAATGAATTTTCTTGTCTTATGAATTTTCTATATATTTAAGATGGTGAAATTTGTGATAAATTTACACTGCTTACCTTTTCCTTGTATATGAATTTTTCCATGCAACTATTTGTTGCATTTCTAACCACCTGTGTGTTATATTATTCTTTATTATCCCCTTTAAGACTTATCCAAATTTTTTGTTATAAAAGACATTATAAACCCATGAGTTTAAATTAATTGTTATTACTCACCCCACTTTGATTACTAGACGATTTGGCTCCAATCACAACCTTATCAAAACAAATTTTAGGGGATGATTTTTCTTGGTGAGGGGAGATTTTCTTCTTTAGAGAATCTTCTCGGCTCCTACGCCCCATCTTATGGTCCCAGACTCCCTTTCTGTCACCATTCCGCATATACTCCGTAAGTCGCCCATTCTCAATTAACTCTTATATCACACCCTTCAGATGGATTATCTCCTTTGTGTTGTGGCTGTGACTCTTGTGGAAACGACAATATTTGGACTTATAAATCCTAAATGATTCTATGACAAGGTAAAAAGTGTAGTCGTTAAACTTATAATAGGGTCTGTGATCCTTGACTTGTCTACAACAACAGTTATCTCTTTCTAGTGATCAATCTAATTTGTAGTTCCCTGCTCCCCAAATTCTCTATTCCTCTTTAGCTAGGAAATCTTTATCATTATTGATTTAGGGTTGATATCTATTCAACAAATCACTAAGATTACAGGCTCCCTCGAACCCTAGATTTTTCAAGAAAATGCAATCTGTTCATAAATGCTTCTTGAATATCAAACATTTTAGCCCGTCATCCTTGTCCTCCCACTACTACTGCCACTTTTGTGAAACAATCAATGTACTCGGACATAGTTTCCTTCTTTATTTGAGTGACCCCATTAAATACAACCATGGTCGTGAATGGTCTCTTCCGGGAAGTAAACTAGGCAGTGGATGTGTCACACATATCTTTCCATGAGTCTATACTCCCATTCGAAAGGGTTTTAAACCACACCATCGCGATTTCGATCAAGTTTAACGTGAAGAGATTGTAATTCACCACCCCTTAGGCGTGGTAGTAATTCAACATGTTTAACATGTTCGTCTGGATCTTCGTTTCCATCATAACTTTGCATCTTTTGAGGCTTCTCTAAACACCTCGAAATTTTACTATCGAGGATGCAAATGAACAACATGTTCTTCTTTTTGCCCCATAGTTGGAGCATCTGCGCCATATCTTTCATTTCTTTGTGAATGATAAGGACGAAAAACTTTGCAAGGAGTATGATTGCCATTTCTTCCTTCAGAATTGAACAAGGGAGTTCTACGTCCTTGGTACCGATTGCAAGTTGGTGACCTCAAGAATTCTCTCTGTGGCGTAGTTGTGCCAACGAGAACCGACTATGGTGACAATCTGATCGTCTCGGGAGGTCACCTCCCATATAATATTGTCCCTTGATAGAGCATACTAAATGTTATCGTCAATCCTAAGTATCTTTTCAACTAGGAATTGTGAGTTCTGCTGGTGCATTAGGTTGTAGAAGTTGTTTAGCAAGTCTGTGGATCTTTGCATTCTGAGGTTCTCTAGTTAAAACAAAGGTCAACATGCTCTCCATATCTTTAGACTCCAGATTCGCTCTTGACCTTTTTCTATAAACCTTACAAATAACACAAAAACACATTTCACATTTGTCCTTAGTTTAAACACTTCTAAATTTTTTTAAAAAAATCTTGTAAGTGTTAGATTTGTTTAATTAAAATTTATTATAATATCTCCATTTTTATACATAGAAGATTTAGTTTAAAGGGTATACAATTGTTTGATGTCTCGTCAAGTTGTATGATTGTCACTAAAAATATTCAAAATAAACAAATAAATCAAACAAAATAGAAAAGTAAGAATTTCAATTAATCTCAACAGCACGTGCCAGATACCAAACCATCGGTCCAGATGAAAGAGCACTAACCCAATCCAAGGGCCACAAATTCATCCGTACAAACTCTCACTTATCGACTAGCAACGGTTCAAACCGTCCCACGTGTTCAAAAGATAAACGTTATTAACCCTTCTGATCCAACGGATCCTGCTCATTACCTCCCAAAAATACAAACCCTTACCGTTCCGTTTCACCCCTTTTCCCCTCGCCGGAGCCACCGTCAAACACCGCTGTTCACAGTCGCCGCACTCACAACATACCGATTTCAAGTTCCACAAAACTCTCACGTTCAACTTCCCGACGCGTTTTGTTCATCTTTCAAGAAACAGAGCTTCAACTTCACGCTGAAATTCTGAGTCAAACCGATTCGTGTGGCGCTTACAACTTGTTAAACCGAACTCCGATTCTTTGATTCTCATTCAGTTCTATTCAATTTGAGTTCAAAACGATCCGAATTGAGTTCTTGACTCGTCGTTGGTGAAATAAGATTCGAATTGAACAGTCGGAGCTTCAAGAATGGCGGACTCCGACAACGATTCCGGTGGTCCGCACGGCGGCGGTTCAAGCGCTCACGGCAGCGAGATGTCCCCGAGAGAACAAGACCGTTTCCTTCCGATAGCGAACGTAAGCAGAATCATGAAGAAAGCACTTCCGGCGAACGCGAAGATCTCAAAGGACGCCAAAGAAACAGTTCAAGAGTGCGTTTCAGAGTTCATCAGCTTCATCACCGGTGAAGCCTCAGACAAGTGCCAGCGCGAGAAGCGAAAGACGATCAACGGCGACGATTTGCTGTGGGCGATGACGACGCTAGGCTTCGAGGAGTACGTGGAGCCTCTCAAAGGCTACCTTCAGAGGTTTAGGGAGATGGAAGGGGAGAAGACGGTGGTGGCGCGTGACAAGGACGCGCCTCAAGGTTCTAATAGTGTAAACAACAGTTCGTTTGAGAGTGGTGGTAATTATGGTGCGGGAATGATGATGCATCAAGGACACGTGTATGGTTCTGGTGGATTTCATCAAGTTATGGGTAAGGGTGGGCCTGGGTATCCCGGGCCTGGGCCTGGACCTAATACTGGTAGGCCCAGATAGGCAATTTCCACTCATTCCAAACAAATCAAGATGTATATTTCAGAACAAATCAAGAATTTGTGTGTTATCTAGAGGTATACTTGGAAACCTATGTGTGTAATTGTGATCACACTTTTTAGATAATGATAGAGATTTGGTTTGGGTGTTTTGTATTTTGATATCATTGGTGATTGATGTCATAATCTAAAGTCAATGCACTTTGTAATGTTGTACTACAATAGAAATAGTGCTTATTTGTATTGGGATACTTTTAAGTTGGTCTGATATTTTCCTTTTACTATGTAGTGGAGTTAAGTTGAATTTTTGGAGATTTTATGTAGTGGAGTTAAGTTGAATTTTTGGAGATTTTATGAGTGGAAGTGAGGTTAAGACATTGGTATTTTCCTTTTCTCTTGCATAAGTGAGGATCCTCTCCATTGCATAGCAAGTACCTATTATTGATTGATATTAAAAAAGTGATTGAATTTTTGGAGATTTTATGAGTGGAAGTGAGGTTAAGACATTGGTATTTTTGCATAGCAAATATCTAATATCGAATGTTGTTAAAAAAGTGATTAAGTTGAATTTTTTGGAGATTTTACGAGTGGAAGTGAGGTTAAGACATTTGTATTGCATAGCAAGTATTTAATATTGATTGATATCAAAAAAAGTGATGAGACACATTTGTAACTACTAGTTACTAAATAAAATATGAGTGAATTTGTTCCGTTCATGGAAAAAAATGGATGTAGTTGAAAAACGCTAATCATGAAACATTGATGTTGATATCCGTCACGGTGGTGCGAAGTAAACCAGCATGATCATCACTCTAAAGAGCAAGTCAATTCAAGATTTAAGATGTGTAGTGAAAAGTGGAGATCATAGAATATACTTTATTCTTTACGTGTGAACTGATTTTATATCTTGGATGAAGCGAAATGAATTTGAGATGAATTGGACCTTGAAGGAGCCAGGGAAAGCCTTAAGTGATGTTGGTCGGTCTCTAGGATGTTGTTTGATGTGAAGTAGAACCGAACGTCTGAAATTAGTTAAAAAAAGTAGTGGGGAACAATCACATTAAATACAGTCTCATCATTGAAATGTTTCATAGCATTCTTCTACATGTGTGGTGACGTGACTAGCCAAGGCATGGTGCGATTTATAGTGTACTCGAGTTTTAGGTGTTTTCTCAAGGAGGAATTTAGACGTTGATCTGTTAAACACTTCCCTTAGCTAATTTGGATCATTCCTTTTCCTTCGCCTATAAGTAAGAGGAGTTAAGTGTTTTGGAAACCTTTCATAATCATTTTTGTTTGAGTCATTAATATTCAATGCCTTAGTAAACACCTTCACTTCTTTTCCCATGAGAATATTAATCAGAATAGCTGCAACTCTTTTAATCGAAATCTATGATTCTTTCGTTCGTTCTGCTTCATCAATCTCACACCCCATGTACCTCCCTAAACTAATGTTTTTCTACAACATTTCTTGTTTTCTAACTAAGATGAGTCATAACAGTGTTGACCTAGTGAACGATTCTACGAGTGATACTTCTTCTGTTTCGAGAATGGGGATATCCCCTGATTCTCATCTCCCTCCCATCGATCCTTACCATTTGGAACCAGAGGTAATATCCTTGTCTGATGATTCTGATTTGAAAAGAATATCTGGGAACTCCCTGGAAGAAATGGCTTCTTCATCTAATTCATTAAAGGCCCTTTTATCAAACGTCGACGAAGAGGTTAATCACGCAAAGGTCCTTATGCCTCTCTCATCTTAACTAGGGAGGAAATACAAGTTAACCGGTAAAGAAGAGAGCGTGCTAAAAGCTTTATCCGATTTTGCCTGAGAAATAATAACTGTGAGCCTAGCGATGCTGAAATGAAGGCTTACTTGGATCTTCTAGACGGGCCAGCCACGATAGAGTATAACTGGGTGGATGCCGAAATAATGGCTACTTCATCTGTTTTGAGCATAGGGGTGGAAGTAGAAGCTTTCATAATCGTGGTCAGCGATCCTCTAAAATGGTCGATTCTTTTAGTGGGGCCTAAAAAGAGGATATGTAGTTCCTTCAGCGATTGTGCGATCCCGCTCTATGACTACTTGTTCACAAGAATAGGGCTACTGTTTTCTTTTTCTGATTTTGAGGTAGTTGTTCTAAAGCACTTAAAAATGACTCATTCCTAGATTCATACAGGGTTCTGGGTGTTCATGAGGGTATTCCAATGATGTGTCGAGCATAAATCTCGAAAACCTTCCCTGGGTTATTCCTTGGTGTGTTCCACTCGAGGCGCACTTCTCAAGACAACTTCCATGATCGTGGGGCTCATTAGCTTCTCTCAAGGTAATCCTTGGTTCGACAACTTCACCCAAGATTGGGGTGATTTTCTAGGGCGCTTCTTGCTGGTGAGGCAACTTATGTTAGAGGCCCATCTCACTTGGTGTTACCTTCCTACTCAGTCTTCTAGCTTCTGCAGGAGTTCATTCTCAAAGTACTGGTATAAAATTCACTTTAACTGGGGCGTATATTCATACCTTACCAAGTTGGGCTTTCTTTCTTCGGACGACATGGCAATGCAGGAGCAAATATGATCTTGGTTCTAAGGGTTTAGTTATGAGGAACAGTTCCTCCTTGTCGAGGTTCCTTTCGCCGAAGTGAGGAAAACACAGATTGCCACTTTTTCCATAGAGAGTGTTGTCATCCAGGAGGAGAGGAAAGAGATATTTGGTTAAAGTAGAGTCTTATTGTTTTTTTGTTGACATGTGTAATTGTGTTATGCAAATAACATGGAAAAGGTGAACAAGTTGAAGATGTTCTACGAACTTGTAAGTGCTTAAGGCATTCAGGCCGTGGTGCCTCCTCCGACGACCACTACTCCTACTCCGACCCTTCTGCTTTGGATGCTCTAATAACTAAGTTGAAAAATGCTCTTAAAGTGGCGGAGAAGCGATATTGGGATGCTTCTGATGATGTTGAGGAGAAGACTCGTTAGACAGAGCAGCACCAGAAAAATCTTCTTCAGGTGTCCGAGAATCGTGCCGAGGCCCTGAAAGCTCTTAGAGACGGGGTAGCCGGTCTAAGGCAGTCGCTCTATGACTCCCTTCAGCGTACTATGCAAGTCGTGTCTGGGGTTCGTGACCAAGTCGTGGAGTAGGCGAGGAAGTTCTGCCCTACTGCCATAATTTTTACCTAGGCCCTGAACCCATTTCAGGATTCTCCCGAGGTGACTCAAGAGGGTCATCATGGTACCCTGGGTGTAACAATTATTATTGTTGTTATGCCACCCCTCTGGTTGTTTGCAAGTTGTTATAATGCTAGGGCTTTCTTGTTATCCCTACAATGCAAACTTTATATGTCTCAGCGACATTGCTGGTATCCATCAGGGTAGCCTTAAATATGATCCACACTAGCAACGAAGAGTTTCATGCTTTTATGAAGAGAGAAAATAAAAAGAGAGTTTCATTGCCTCGAAGTGGAAGATGTGTTATTCGAGCTTGTATGTTTCGTGATTTGCACCTCGTCATAATAGATGATGTTAGCTACCTTTTATGGTCATCATGTTTGCTCGTTATATTTAGAGTTCACTATGATACTATATTTCCACCACCCAACATCATTGGATTGGCTATATCTGAATGGATGGAGGGGGAAGGTACGCCAGCTACCCTAAAAAGCATTTAGTATGTATAAGATGGGCATAAGTCATGCGAGGAATGCATTTAAGTCGTATCAGATACGGATAAATGCATTTAGTTTGTATCGGGTACGCATAAATCATGCGAGGAATGCGCTTGAGCCGTATCAAATACACAAAAATGTATTTAGTCTATATTGTGTATATAGAACCGCGTGTCATTCTTCTTACCCATATCTTGAGCACTCTAAAAGAAAGAGAGGCAAGGAAACATACAATAGTGGAAGAAAGATAAGATACAAGTATTTGTATTAATATTGAACTAAATTAGTTACAAAGAAACAATATAATGATTTAATTAATAAACATCCAATAGTAACCCTATTGTGGACAAACGCCATTTTAAGTCTTTGGTATCTGTCCTTCCTTGGGGCTTCGAAGGATGCAATTCTCACTTTTAAGGTATCTCCTTCAGTTGGACGAGATGTCAAAGCACCCCGCTTTCTATTTTCTCGCTGGTGTATCGTTGGGTGGTCGACTTCATCGGGGACATAACTCGAGGGCGACCATTTCTTAGGGCCCCGAAGCTGCCTATGTCGAATGCCCTAGTGAAGTGTCTTTTGACTACTGAGAAGGAACTTCTTGGCTACTGTTTTACTCCGGAGTGGATATATACCTCCAGTGGTCGACTAGTGGCTAAGAATATGTTTATAGAAGATATGGCCTTATGACTGGCTCTCCCTGGACCTAGAAGGATGGTCTGATGTGGACAACGTTCCTTGAAAGACTTGCCTTTCTGATTTATGCTGATGGAGTTTGGATATCTTTCTTCGTCTAAGCTTTCTATCTGAACAATCATGTCGGGAAGGAATTTGAGATTACTACCACCCGTCTCCTTGCAATCAGAGATTTCTTCGGGGCGTATTCAGTGAATCTCTGTTACTTTACTGACCCAAGCGATAAAAAGGGTGTGGCGAGCTTCACCCCGAACTGTTGGGTTTGGCTTGACAAGGTCTCCATTCATCAATTGGAGATCCATTGGTGTTGATAGAAGGGGCCCCGCTACTTGATATATGCCCAACGTTAACTATGATCTCGTTGTATACGGATGACGTTAACTATGAACTCTTTGTATCTTCAACGTCGCCACGGTAAGTATCCCGATTGTGGCGAAAAGTACAAGTGACGCTATGTTAGAATAAAAGGTGGATTGCAAACCTTCAACAAGATCTTCAAGAAATTTGCCTTCAGTCTCTGGTGTATATATTTGCCTTCAAGCAAAAGGTTAATTTGAGACCGATGTAAACTTTCAGCATGATTTTCAAGAAATTTATATATTTGACTTATATTAATGTTTGAATTTTTTTATGATGTATTAATAAATAAACAATGAGGTGATTTCATATTCCTTATTGATAGTAAATCAACAACTAAAAAATATTTAATCAATTATATTCCTTATTTCACTACCATTAATCATAACAAAAATATCTATGACCGATATCTCGCGGTCTACTTATCTTAGTTTCTTAAATATTGAATAAAGCAGAGTGTAACTCTTACCTCAACCAAAATTGAATAGACTAGGAACAACATCATAAAAAATGAAAACGATGGGTGTTTCGTTTGTTTCTAAAAATAATTGCTTTTACTTTTTCAATCATGGAATCCCATAATTTAGGGGTTGTTTATTATAACTTTATAAAAATAAACTTTTCTTTTATATGTTTAAAATAAATTTTATAAAGTGTTTTTTTGAATATTACAATTTTTTTATAATTATTTATTTTAATTAAAAAATTAATTTTGATATTCTATAACATAAATCTATATTGTTGAAGATTAAAATATAGTTGAAATCATAATCTTTTTAAAAAAAATTGCATTTTAAAGTAATTTTTATAAAAATTTATTTAAAATAACTTTAAGTGATTTTTAAAATTTTTATATCTAAAAAAAGTTTTAAATAAGATGATAAAATATCTAAAGCAACATTTTAAAAATAACTATTCAAACCAAATTTTCATTTAAAATTTTTATAAATTTTTTATATAAAATTGTCTAACACTATAAAAAACAGTTTTTAATTTAAAAAAAAAAAAACTAGCCCTTAATAAGAGTTGAAGTATTTGTGATTAAAATAATGTAATCTATTTTGCCTTAGCATAGATCTTTCAGAAGAAGCTCTACACCATTTGCTTGGTTTTTTTTAATTTTTATTTAAGCACCCCTCTTATTACTAATGACAATCATTTGCAAAGTTGTTTTTAGCGGTTTCATTTTTTTTTAGCATTATGATCATTAATGCGAATTGTGTTTCACCGATAGAAGCAATTTTAGAGTGGAAAAATCATTAAAAATGGTCAATGCCATAAAGTGGGTTGTTATGAAAGTCTTAAGAAAATAATTCATCAATCAATTTAGTGACATAATTGCATTCTTATATATATATATATATATATATATATATATATATATATATATATATATATATATATATATATATATATATATATATATATATATATATATATATATATATATATATATATATATATATATATATATATTTTTTTTTTTTTTTCACTTCTATCAATGTTAGTAGATGCACATATTTAGTCACGATTTAACAGTGATAAATATTTTATGAGGTTCTATTTAGCCACGGTTTAACGGTGACAAATCTTAGGTCCTGTGCGGTAGCCCGCATTGCACGCTTTCAAATACAGCTCTGCCGTCAGTGGACCTTGATAACAAGAAGTTCAGTGACTACACTATCCCATGTCTATGGAGACACCCACTAAGCTAAATACATACAATGGCACTAGACACCCTGACGAGCACATGGGCACCGTTCTAGATTACCACCAAGTCAGAAGTGTAGTCAAGTGTAAGTTCTTTGTTCTCACGTTAAAGGGGGATACCGTGACCTAAATTGAAGGCCTGAAAGACAACTCCATCAACTTTTGGAGGACACTGTGTAAAGAGTTCACTTCCTACTTCACCTAACAAAAGCGTCAACTAAAGAAAATATACATGCTCAACACTATTTTGCAGAGAAAGAATGAGGCATTGAGAGAGTACATCAACAAGTTCCCTAGAGAAGTTATGGAGTTTAAGGGAGTAAACGATAAATCGAAATGCTGGATCTTTGAAAAATGTATGAGGTCGAATTGCATGTTTAGAAGAACTGCAGAGCATAAACGAACTACTCGTCAACGCTTAACCATACATCAGCTACGAGGACAAACTACTAGCCAAAAAGATCAACTAGAATAAAGCAACTAATTCCACAAAGAATAGGGACCACTAGCGACGCGAAGAAGAGGACAAAGAGAAGAACAAGGGACCTCGCTTCTGATTCTCAGAGTACACCCTTTTGAACACATTCCGAGAAAGAGTTCTACAAGAATGTGTCATCATAGTTAAAGAAGTTGGGGTTAAATACTCTCAAGTTAGGAAGTAGTCGAAGGAAGGTATAAAAGGAGAGAAATTAGTGAAGAAGAAGATCACGAGAAAGGAAAACAAACTTCTATCACCTCAATCTTAGGAGGAAGATTCCCTTTCGACGCCTCAATTGCAAGGGGATTCTCACTCCCAAAGAATATGTCAAATAGAGCTATCAAGAGAAAGATCGTAGAGATGCTTTCTATTGACCATAATTGAAAACTGAAACTATGTGAGCGATCTCTTATGGGTTTTGGGGACATCAAAATGGTAGAAGAAATAACCAATGAAATATTTTCTCTCATAATTGCGGAAACCACGGCCAACTACGATGCATCTCGTATTCTCGTCAACGAAGGGGGTTCATGTGACATTATGTACAAGATTTGCTCACCAAATTGGACTTGAGAAAAGAAAGTTTAATATCACACAAAGAGATGGATATGTAGGGATTCATTAGTACAATAACCCCCCTCTTGGGATTTGTTGGAAAAGGAAGCGTATAACAGACCATAAATGTTCAATTCCTAGTTGTTCCAGGTTGATCCAATTACAACTGCATTTTGAGAAGGCCTGTTTTATCATCCTTAGGGGAGGTATAAAAGAAAACATTTTGACATGTGCATGGAATTAGAGAGAGCCATACATTGTCACAAATCTTTCAAAAAGAAGCATGGACGCGGCCGCCATCCAAGCAAAACGGAAGGTGACGTAGGTCAGTTCTTCTTAACAACACCTTCTAGACATCAATGTCATAGACTTTAACATATGTCTAGAGGAAGCCACATCCAAATATGAGCATGGCCAAGAGAGGCATATCCCCATTGAATTTATAATGAAGATTACAAGACAGATAATAGATGTAGACTTTGTTTCCCTCTAGCTTGACGACAACCCAATACACATTGTTAAAATTGGGGGAAAATCTCCCCAAGTTCATGGAGGTCTGACTCATCAAGTGCCTCAAGACCAATATAAATTTGTTTGCATGCTCCCCCAAAGAGATGTCTCATATTGACACCAGTGTGGCGAGTCATCAACTCAACATCAACCATTATGCCAAGTACATCACCGAGAGAAGTTGTTGTCATTCCCCAAAGAAGGTCGGGGCTACCAAAAACATAATATACAAACTCGTTCAAGCCAACTTCATATTTGAGTTGAACTACATAGAGAGGTTCCTAAATGATGTATATGTGAAAAAAAGCAAGCGACAAATGGCATATATGCGTCGACTACACCGACTTGAATATAACATACCACAAAGACGCATACCCTCTGCCCAACATAGATAAGTGGTAGACAATTCAAAAGGACATAAGCTATTGTTCTCATGGATACCTATTCTAGCTACAATCAGATCCTCGTGAATAAGAAGGATTAGAATAAGACAACATCATAACATAAAACACCAATTACATGTACAACGCAACTAGGGTGAGAATAAGCCAAACTAGATTTTGAAAGGTATGAGTCTAAACTATAATATATTTTTTAAATCTAAGTTTGATCTATGATCTATAATAAAATGACTTACAACCTTTTTAAAAGTATAACCCACCTCCTTTTTAAAAGTATAACCTTAACGCATATTTATTTCAATTATTTAATTATTACTATAATAATAATAATAATAATTATTATTATTATTATTATTATTTAATAAGAACTAAGATAGAAATAAAAGAGGTGTTATTTTTAAAAGGTAGAGTCTTATTATTATTATATACACACTCTTACTAAATAGATTTTACGAAATGCTTGATGTGGGACTTTTTATATGTCTTAAGTTACACATAAGTGATGTATGCATCTCATAAATTGAATGTATTTTTACGTTTATTTAGTTAAATGGCCTTTATAAAAAAATCTAAGCATAGCCTTTTTATTAAATGGGCTAAATCAGTCCAGACTTAAATAAGCTATGTTGTATGTCCTTATTAGTTGGCTATATCTATTCCCACACTTAGATGTATCCTACTAGAAAATGATGAACATGATCTTCAATGAAGAAATTTGAGACATGTTTGAGGTCTAAATGAACAATATGATAATAAAATTCAAGGAGGATAAACTACACATAATCCACTTCATTGTCGTGTCCATTCGTGTACGCCAGTTCAACATGAAACAGAACTCGAAGAAATGCATGTTTGGAGTCAAGTTCCACAAGTTTCTCGGCTTCTACCTTGCTGAAAGAGGAATTGAAAAGAAATTGGACAAGTGTGATGCCATCATAAAGATGGAAACCCCTTCCACCAAAGAGAGAATAATGGATTTGATCAGTATGTTCACCACCTTATAGAGCTTCATCTCCAGGTCCTCCCAGCACGCTCTTCTGTTCTACAAACTCCTTAGAAATGGGGTACAATTTGAAGGGACATCATAATGCAAACACACCTTCATACAGCTGAAGCACATGTACTCTCTCTAATCCTATGGTAATCTCAAGATCCATGGCCGAAGAGACCCTATTTATCTACTTGTCGGTCTTAGTAGAAGTAGTCACTGTTGCCATCATAGAGAGGTACATACAAAACTGAGCCCAATGTTGAGAAGTTCTTCAAGAATGTCTTAGGCCGGTAGGGGATCCCGCAGTCTGTGGTCACCGACAACGACGCTCAATTCCCGACAAGAATTTGAAAAAACTCTTGGAAGATTTGGAGGTCAAACACCACTTCACATCAGCGGAACATCCTCCGACCAATGATCAAGAAGAGACCAACAACATAGTCAATAAGAGGACTAGAAGTGTCCAAGGACAATTGGCCAGAAAAGCTTCCACACGCCCTATGAACATACCTAACAATATCGGTATTTGGCAATTAAGAGTTGCAAACAGTATTAGCATGCATTTAATTTATATGTTACTAAAATAACATTTGTGAATGGTTAAGACTTTAGAATGTAGCTGAACAAAAATATCTCAGTGGCCAATATTAATTGTTTCTGTGCTTACTCTGGTCAGTTTATTTCAAGCAAGCTGGAGCTAGTGAACTTTCCACCAATTATATAAATTGAGCATATCTTATTCAACAATCATTAGGTTTCTGATTTAGGTCATGTTTAACAAATCTTGATATATACTGTGAATTGAAAGATCTTTTTTCTAAATCATGAGCTGATATTATTATGAACTATACTAAACAAGAGCAAAAGACAAAACTAGAGAGATGTAATAAACTCAAACTGATAAACAAATATCAACAGCTATGAATGATTACAATAATAGAATGGTTAGCTCTCTTTACCTCATAACTAATATTTTCACGTTCTACCAAATTGTTAGGAAAATTGATACAACAGTGAGCCAATAAACAAGGGCACAACATGAACAACTGCTGCAAAATCCTAGTCCAACATTCAAACCAAAAATTCTAAACAGTCTACTATATGACAGACTTCAGCAAGTTAAAACAGTTACACCAAAATTGTTGGTTTAATCATGTAAATTAACTAAACATAAAATGCAAATCGAAAGCGAATAACTTCATAGAGCAGAGTTTAACTTCTTATCCAAAGCTAACATTTTTCATAGAAAAATATGCTCCAAACAAGAAGCAACCATAACAAGTGAATGAAATAAAACAGCTACTTAACAACAACCAGAGAATTCGAACAATGATTACGAATCTGGAATTTAGTTACTGTTCTTTCCTTCATCAACGAAAAGACTCTGATATAATATGCAGGATACAAAGTTATTCAAAAGTTAAACTATCTCCTTTTTCCATTATGTGAATATTTTCTAGTCGGGTATGATAATCGTGATTTGATGCTAGGCTTTGTTGACTGTCCCCTCTCCTGCTCATCATTGTGCTGTGGCGCGTGGTCTGTGAGTCTAGGATGATCAGCATATCCGTCCCTATCTTGCCTCTGCCTTTCACGATTCCAACCTCTTTCGTGATCACGGACATGGTCTCGAGATCGTGAACGTTCACGGTCTATATCACTATCCCGAGATCGTGCACGACTAATTTCTCTATCATCAAGATTCCCTATTTCTGGATGATCATGCTCCGAATCATTTTCAGTAGGCACATATCTGTCAAATTCAGGAACTCTATCATCCTTGAATGTTCTTTCAGATGTACCTGGCAAATCCCTCTCCGATCCTCTATCTTTTTCGCGCATAGCATTAGGCAAATCACCTCTATCACGATTCCAACCTCTTTCGCGATCAGGGACATGGTCTCGAGATCGTGATTGTTCACGATCTATATCACTATCCCGAGATCGTGCACGACTAATTTCTCTATCATCAAGATTCCCTATTTCTGGATGGTCATGCTCCGAATCATTTTCACTAGGCACATATCTGTCAAATACAGGAACTCTATCATCCTTGAATGTTCTTTCAGACGTACCTGGCAAATCCCTCTCTGATCCTCTATCTTTTTCGCGCATAGCATTAGGCGAATCACCTCTATCACGATCCACCTCATCGTTCTGATGATCAGATGCAGCTTCCTCCCCATAACTTGCCCCTGCAGCCTTGCCTCCACCATGTTCATCACCACCCAATCTTCCCATATTAGGACCACCCATACCTGACCGCGGAATCATCCCCTTACCACGCATAGGCATCCCTCTTCCACAGAAAGAATAATTACCATAAGGTGCTACACCGCGCAAACCAACACTGAGGTATGAAGGCAAATTCCCAGAGGACTGAGGTATCGGGCCACCGGGAAAGCATGCATCCCCACCCATTCTACTCATAGGACCCATCCGAGGATGCATCAACATTCGTGGGGCAGCACCACCCGTTCTACCCATGGAACCACCCATCATGATCGATCTACCACCCATTCCACCGCCCCGATTCCTCATCAGATTACCATGTCCTCTACTCCCCCTCCCAAGATTGTTCCCTCTCCCCCAATTACCTCTTCCATAACCTCTATTATCCCCATCTCCACCTTCTTTGGCACCACCTCTCCCACCATTACCAACACCAGGCTTAGTGGCCTCAACCTCATCAGGCCCCTTCTTTCCCGAATTATCCCCATCTCCACCTTCTTTGATACCACCTCTCCCATCATTTTCATCACCAGGCTTAGTAGCCTCAACCTGATTAGGCTCCTTCATTCCCTTATTATCCACATCAGGTTGATTCGTACCAAGAAAAGGCGTCCAAGACGAAGAAACAACACACGGTCTACCATTAAACCTATGTCCATCCAACCCTTTCTTACAAGCAGCTGCAGCTAAAGGATCATAAAACTCAACCTTACAATACCCTTTGGATTTTCCACAATCATCATAAAGAAAAAAACTTAAATCCCTAACTTCTCCATACTTACAAAGCTCGTATTCAACGTCAGCATCAGTAGTCCACCAGTGCAAATTACTCAAAAAAAATGAAGTACTTCCTACACCAACACCCAAAACTGGTTGCTTTTGCCCATTTCCACCGGCCCCTGGAAACGAAACCGCACCCGCATTTTGAACTGACGGCATTGGCCGTGCTGGTGGCGACTTCTTATTGTTAACTCCGTTGTTTTTAACTCCTGAAGCATCGTCGGCTTTGTTGCGGTGGGAGTGATCATCGGTATCAGATGTTTCACGGTGCCTTCCTCCTTTGCCTTTGTCCATTCTTGGTTTTTTTCTTTCCCTCTTCTTTTTTCTTTCTTAAAATTACGGTTTGAAAAATGGATGAACAGAAAATGGCGCGTAATGAAGAGAGAGAAAAATAAAGAGTGTGGCAATTTTTGGAATAACAATCATTATATACTGTGACATGTTGAACTCTACTCTTTATATTTTTACTTACCATTGTATACATGATGATTGATTGTTAAGCATTACTCTAATAGAATGGTTGTTGATTAATCATTTAAAAATTATGTTTTTATGAAATTTATGTGATTGTTATTGGATATTTTTTTAAATATTCAATTTTTATTGTCTTTTAAAACTTTGAAATTAAGAAATGTAATATAAATAGGTTTCTCTTAAACATTTCTGAGAAGAGTTATAACAAATAAATTCTTGCATCTCTTGAAAAATTGCTTAATGAGTATGTTGAAGGCGGCTTGGTGTAAAACTAACTAGGGTTCTTGATTGTGGTCATCATATCCTAATTAAAAAATAGAAAGGATATAACAATTCGCGGGTCTAAAATATTTTATATTTAATAATCATTAGTTAGTTGAGAGTAAGATTCTTAGTTACTTACTAATTTATGAAACATTACTGAGGTTTAGGGTTGAAAAGTGTTTGTTCTGTTGTAGAAATTTAAAGCTCTCAAAGTAATTCTTAAATTTTGAAATAGAGATATTTTTAGTAACCTTAATTCCCGAATTGATAGGTTGAGAGAGGAAGTTAGTAGGATTGATTCTTTGTCTGATTTTGGCGACTTATGTGAGGAGGAGATTGAGATTAGATCCAAAGCGATGGTAGATTTGTGGTCACTCCTTAGAATGAAGGACTCCCAATTGATTTAGAGATCTAGATCCAATTGACTCAAGATTAGTGGTGCTAATTCTGGATTCTTACATGCTTATGTGAAGATTAGGAGTAGGAGGAATGCTATTTTAGCGCTTGAGGTTGTTGAGTTTTGGATTGAAGGGCTTTTTGATATTAGAAAGTAGGTTATGAATCATTTCACTAAGATCTTTAGAGAACCTGATGTTGAAAGAGATCATCTGGATGGTGTAGTCTTCCGCTCTCTTTTGGATGATGATAACATTTTCTTATCAGCGCCCTTTAGTTTTCATGAGCTTGGTGTGGCAGTATCTCAGTGTGAGGGAGTTAAAAGTTCAAGTCTAGATGGATTTAACTTATCTTTTTAAAAAAAGATTTTGGAATCTTCTTAGAGTTGGCCTGGGGATCATGTTCGTTCAATTTCACCATTTTGCGTCTCTACCTCGGAGTTTTGTTTCTTACTTTGTGACTTTGATCCCTAAGGTCAAGTCCTCATTCAATCTTGGAGAATTTTTTCCTATTTACTTGGTTGGATCCCTATACAAGCAGGTGGTGAAAGTGATGGAAGTTATATTAGGGGTTGTAATGGAGAAACTCGTGTATCCTAACAAAATAACTTTTCTTAAATGGAGAACGTTTGTGGATGAAGTTGTGGCAAAACAACTTTTCTTAAATGGAGAATGTTTGTAGATGAAGTTGTGGCTATTAATTAGGTGGTTGATTAGGGAAATACACTAAAAGTACTTTTCTTATTCTTAAGATGGATTTTGAGAAAGCATATGATTCAAGTAATTGGACTTTTATGGATCCACTACTAGAAAAAAAATACTTTTTATGACAACGAATTCACCTCACATATAAAAAAAAAACTAAGGTATAATCACTGCATGCGCCATGTTTTTTCTTAAAAAATATGAAATTTATCCCATCGTTATTTTTTTTTATGAAAATTGAGGGATAAACTAGTTCAGTGTCTATGCTTCGAATTCCAACAGCTTCAGATTATATTTTTATTTCATCAAAAACGGCGCCTTCCTAAATATTTTATTTTTCATATAAAATGTATCATCATGTCGGTTTTTACGAAAATCGAGGGGTAAACTAGTTCAGTGTACAAGATTTGAATCCCAGTAGCTTCAGATAATGTTTTAATTTTATTAAAAGTGGCGCCTTCCTGAATATTTATTTTTAATCTAAAAATACACCACTTTTCACCTCGGTGTTGTTTTTCAACCGAGATGAATTTATATATATATATATATATATATATATATATATATATATATATATATATATATATATATATATATATATATATATATATATATATATATATATATATATATATATGAGGAGGGATATATTTACTCCAAGAGTAAGTGTAGAAGACTTACTCCAAATTTTAACCATTGATTTTCATTAATCTAACGGTTTTAATTGATCATTTAATCTAATTATTTTTGGAAATATTTTTCTACATAATAAATTAATTACAGCCGTTAGATTAATGATAATCAATGGTTAAAATTTGGAGTAAGTGTTCAACACTTACTCTTGGAGTAAATATATCCCTCCTATATATATATATATATATATATATATATATATATATATATATATATATATATATATATATATATATATATATATATATATATATATATATATATATATATATATATATATATATATATATATATATATATATATATATATATATATATATATATATATATATATATATATATATATATATATATATGAAGGTTAAATAATTTGAATGTGGAGAAAAAGGACATGTCAAAAGTGAATGCCCTACACTTGAAAAGAAGAATAAATACTTCAAGAGAAATAAAGATAAAAAGTCAAAGAAAGCATATATAGCATGGGAAGATACTGAAGTAAGTTCATCTTCCGATTCCAAAAGCAAAGAATGTGCAAATTTAAACATTGATGGCTTCACACCATTCCGATGATAAAGACAATGAGGTTTGTAATGAATTTTCTCTTTATGATAATGATGCACAAGGTGTCATAAATGAACTCCTGAATGAATGCAAAATTCTATACAAAACAATAGCATCTCAAAAGAAACAAATTTCATCTCTAGAAGAAAAAGTTAAGACAATGGAAAAAGATTTTAAGGATGAAAAACAAAAGATGATTAGTGATCAAAAATATAATGTTGTATGCAAAAATTGTGAATCACTTTCTTTTCAAATTGTTCAATTAAAGATAGTTCTTGAAAGGTATGAAAATGGACAAATTGGGTTGGAAGGTGTCCTTAGGCAACAAAGATTCTCTAATGATAAAAGTGGTCTTGGTTATTCAAAGTCTAACAAACCAAGTAATAGTAAAACTATCTTTGTAAAGGCAAGTGAGCAATCGAACAAGAAAAAATTGGATAACACACAAAAGGTTGATTATTATCATAAAAGAAAAGGTTTTGTTAAAAAGAAATCTCATACTCTTAGATATAGAAGCAGTTTTGAACCTACTTGCTTTTATTGTGGTATTGTTGGCCATACACCTAATGCTTGCTATGTTAGAAACTTTAGTGTGGCAAGTGGACATTATGTGTGAGTTAAGAAGGGAACTAACTATGATGGACATAAAGCACATTGGGTACCAAATCAAACTTAATTTGTTTTGTAGGTTTGCTTGAGGACCACTTAAAAGTTTGGTGTTTTTGATAAATGGTGGTTCTAAGCATTTGATGGGATACATAAACTAACTTTAAAATCTAGTTCTAAAGTTCAATGGTGATTTCACATATAGGAATACCTTAAAGGAATAATTCTTGGAATTGGCAAAGTTGAAGCACTAAATTTCACAACTAATTGAAGATGTACTTTATGTTGAAAAACTAAATCAAAATCTTCTAAGCAAAAGTCAACTTTGTGACAAAGGCTTCAAAATCATATTCACCAAAGATGAATGTTTGATGAAGTCATTCATGAGGTAAAACTCATAGGTAAAGAAGTAATATTTTTCATGATTTATTTAGATTATTTATCTTTTTCTCATCCTTTTTGCTAATGACAAAGGGGGAGAAGATATATGTGTATGCTTGTCTCTAACTTTTGCAGCCATAAAGAAGTCAAATTCTCTATGAATCAAGGGAGAGCTTGGATCAAGGGGGAGTTATCAAAGTTAGAGGGAGCATTCACATAACAACTTCTCATTTATTCTAAGAGATTCAAGCATTTCAACTTTCAATGGTTGTCATCATAAAAAAGGGGGAGATTGTGAAGTCAAGCTTCTGTAACATTGTGTTTTGATGAAGACAATTTTAAATCTCTCAAGACCATGGACATATATCAAAAAGAAGGAAAAAGATGCACGACTTTGTTCAAGCTTTGCGATCAAGTTTCAAGGTATATGAAATCTTTAACAAATATAATCTTAGTGCTCAATCTTTTAAAATCATGCATTTATAAATTTATCATGTATTTATAAATTTTATATAAACCTTGGTAAAATTATTTTCAATTTTTTTTTACAAGTGTTGGAAAGTGGGGTGAATTAGGACTTTGAACTTACACTAGGAAAGTGGGGTCAGAGTCATACCATTTCCCTTATTTGAAGTTGTTGAGCTCCACATAAGTTATTTGTTTTTCATTAAAGTTAGTGCATGATAGATTCCCTTCCATAGTCAACACGTTTATAAGAGTGGTGTTATCAGACACTAGTAGAATTTCTTGTCCTTTTTGTGGGTTTCTAGTAAAGACCGCTTCTAACCTTTTTATTACTTACGAGATAATCTCATCAATATGGTATAGAGTTTTCAGGTGGTTGGGATGGTAAGTAGTTATTCACAAGGAACTTAGGCTGCTTATTGAGTATTTTCTTTCTTTAAGAGGTATAGTAAAGTATAGGGGTGGTTACCTTATAATTTGGTATGCTGTAATATGGTCTATTTGGAAAGCCCAAAGTAATGTTATCTATAATGGAATCACAAAAACAGCGAAAGAAGTGGAGGAGAAGAGATTATTATTGGCAGACCATGCTTAAATAGGAAAGGTTTTAGGCCTCTATTAGTTGGTTATGACTATTCCTGACTATTAGGTGCAACCTACAAGAAAATGATTAACATTATCTTCAAGGAGGAAATTTGAGACATGTTGAAGGTCTACATGACCTATATGATAGAAAAATCCGGGAAGGATAAACTACACGACAGCCATATCAGTTTCAACTTCAACCGTGTATGCATGTTCAACTTATGTATAAGAACCCAGAGAAATTCCTGTTCGAAGGCAAGTTCGGTAAGTTCTTTAACTTCTACCTTGCTGATAGAGCCACTGAAGCAAATTTGGACAAGTATGACACCCTCATAAAGATGAAAACTCCTTCCACCAAAGAGAGAATTACAACTATGAACAGTAGGCTCATTCCCTTCTAGAGGTTCATCTCTAGGTCCGTCCAACACGTCCTTCTGTTATACAAACTCCTAAAAAATTAGGTACAATTTGATTGGACATCATAATACAAACACGTTTTCATATAGCTGAATCATATTCTCCAAACCTTAGTCCTCTCAATAGACCCTTTTTATCTACTTGGTGGTCTTAGCGAAAGTAGTCATTGTTGTCCTCGTAGAGAGGTAGCCTCCAAAGAGAGCCTATAGTATTTGATATCTAAGGCCTTAGTAAGACCTAAAACCCATTATTAGAAGAGTGAGAATATTGTTCTAGCATTGGTAGTAGCATCAAGAAAACTAAGGCATTATTTCTCAGTCACTCAATAGTGGTTTGTAGTGATCAATCATTGAAACATTTACTATTTAAGCTTGATATGGATAAACAAATAATGATGTGGTCCATCAAGATAGTTTGACATCTCCTTTAAACCCATGAAAGCCCTTAAAGCATAGGCGTTTCTTGACTTTATTGCATAACTCATTCCGACCACGAATTAACCCATTCCGACCACGAATTAACCCTAGATGAAGTGAATTGCCTTTACTGACAATACTTCAAATAGCAAGGGAATTGAAGTGGCCTTATCCTTGAGGGATGGTGTAATGCCCAAGATTTTAATCCAAAACATTACTTTAAAATGTATATTTACTTTTAAAAATATGTGACTATTTTTTTTATTGAAAGCTCTAAAAATTAGAATATTAATTGCAAATGAAACTTACTAATGTCATTTTCTAATAGAGTAAAAACTTGCTCCATATTTTAAGTCTGCATCGATCTTAAATAAATGACCGAATTGAAATATTTTATTTTAAATCAATTACATATCCAATAAAAACCAATTTTTATTCTCATGGCCAGGTTGCATCACATCAAACTCACTTTATATCTTCAAATTTATTGTACCTAAAATATTTATTTGTAAGGAGTCAACTTCTATAATCCACACAATGGTACAAAACTAAAGTAAATTAGAAATTAAATATAAAAAAAATAAAAATATACTCTTATTTTGCCCAAAATTGATTATATAGATCACTTACTAAATTTTCTCAAGATTAAGTGATTAAAACATTAGAATCAAAATAAAAAAACAAATATATTCACACAACTAAAAAAGGTTTGTTGTCCTTTAAATAGAAAGAAATCTTAACGCCCTCACAACTCGTTTTAGAGGTAAAAAAATGTTGATGTACTTGTTGTCTAGCTCCTAGTCCTAGCATTCAGGCCTATGCCCTGCCTTTCCAATCTATAATTGAGGAACCATTTGATCCTCCTTTGGTCCCAAATACTTCTTGAAGGAGCATCTTTGTCCAAACGAGCAAGAGTATCAGCAAAAATGGAAACCTTTAAGCTTTTTGCAATAATGTTCAATTGACATGGTCAATTAGCCAAGAAAACTTCTCACCACTATCATTACCAACAACTCTGATTTCTAATCCAACACAAGCACCCTCAAGAGCAAGAAGTATCTCTTCATATTTTAAAAAATTTATAGCACTAGGATCATCCCGAAAGAACCCAAAATCATGTACTGGATCTCTGTATATATGTTGCAACGGAGCCTCTTTGTGGTTGAAGAACATTGCTTCTGGAACAACATGTCCAGGCTTGACAACGTAGCAATTGGTGAGAATAATACCATCGTGTTTGTCATCATGTCTAAAATAACATTTTAAAACTATTCCGTTTTTACTTTCAGCAAGTCTAAAACTGTGAATGGTTAATTAAGAGTGTAGGTGAACAAAAATATCTCACTGGCAGTATTAACTCTTTTTGTGCTTACTCTTTATATATACTGTGAACTGAGAAAGATTCTTTTTTTGAATCATGATGTGATCTTATTAAATCATGAACTGATCTCATAAATAATAAACGTCAAACAGGAAAATAATATCAATAAATACATGAAAAATGTAATATACAATTCTCCAGCTATGAATGATTACAATATTTGAATGGTTTGCTCTCTTAACATCATAACTAATATTTTCATGACCTACCAAAATGTTGGTGAACAAAACATTGAAGAAAAAAAAGGAAAATTGATACAACAGTGAGCCAATAAAAAAGAGCACAACATCAACAACTGCTGCTAAATCCTAGCACAACATTCAAACAAAAAATTCTTAACAGTCTAATGACAGGCTTCGGCAAGTTACACCCCATTGTTGGTTTAATCATGTACATTAACTAAACATAAATGCAAATCGAAAGCGAATAATTCCATAACGCAAAGTTTAACTTCTTATCAGAATAAGAAAAGGATTGTCATGTCATAACTTGAACTTCCAATACTGAAAACCATGCTCAAAACAAGAAGCGATCATAACAAGTGAATGGAATAAAACAACTGCTTAACAACTTGTGAACCAAAGGAGCACAACCAGTGAATTCGAACAACAATGACAAATCTGTAATTTTCAGTTACTATTCTTTCCTTTCTCAGTGAAAAGACTCTGATATAATATGCAGGATACAATGTTATTCAAAAGTTAAACTATCTCCTTTTTCCATTATGTGAATATTTCCGTGATTTGATGCTAGGCCTCGATGACCGTCCCCTCTCCTGCTCATCATTGAGCTGTGGTGCATGGTCTGTGAATCTATGATGATCAGCATATCCGCCCCTATCTTCCGTGTGCCTCTCACGATTCAAACCTCTTTCGCGATCAGGGACATGGTCTCGAGATCGTGAACGTTCACGGTCTATATCACTATCCCGAGATCGTGCACGACTAATTTTTCTATCATCAAGATTCCCTATTTCTTCATGGTCATACTCCAAATCATTTTTTCTATCATTTTCAGAAGTACTGGGTGAATCCCCCTCTGATCCTCTATCTTTGTCGCGCATAGCATTAGGCGAATCACCTCTATCACAATCCTCCTCATCGTACCGATGGTCAGATGCAGCTTTCTCCCCATAACCTGACCCTGCAACCTTGCCTCCACCATGTTCATCACCACCCCATCTTCCCATATCTGGACCCGGCCACATTCCCATATTAGGACCATACATACCAAACGGCGGAATCATCCCCATACCACTCATAGGCATCCCTCTTCCATAGAAGGAATAATTACGATAAGGTGCTAGACCACGCAAACCAACACCGGGGTATGAAGGCGAATTCCCGGGGAATGGAGGTATCGAGCCACCGGGAAAGCCTGCATAACCATACATTCGACTCATGGGACCCATCCGAGGATGCAACAGCATTCGTGGGGCAGCACCACCCATCATGATCGATCTACCACCCATTCCACCGCCCCGATTCCTCACTGGATTACCATGTCCTCTATTCCCAATCTCAAGATTGCTCCCTCTCCCCCAATTACCTCTATTATCCCCATCTCCACATTGGTTGATACCACCTCTCCCACCATCACCATCACCAGGCTTAGTAGCCTTAACCTCATCAGGCCCCTTCTTTCCCTCATTATCCCCATTTCCACCTTCTTTGCTACCACCTCTCCCACCATTATCATCACCAGGCTTAGCAGCCTCAAGTTCAACCTCATAAGACTCCTTATTTCCCTGATTATCCCCATCTCCACCTTCTTTGATACAACCTCTCCCATCATTATCATCACCACGCTTAGTAGCTTCAACCTCATCAGGCTCCTTCATTCCCTCATTATCTCCATCAGGTTGATTCGTATCAAGAAAAGGCGTCCAAAACAAAGAAACAACACACGGCCTACCGTTAAAACTATGTCCAACCAACCCTTTCATACAAGCAGCTGCAGCTAAAGGATCATAAAATTCAACCTTACAATACCCTTTGGATTTTCCATTAGTTCTATCAAACAAAAACCTTACTTCCCTAACTTTTCCATACCTACAAAGCTCGTATTCTACGTCAGCATCCGTTGTCCACCAGTGCAATCCACCCAAATAAAATAAACGACTTCCTCCTCCCACAAATGGTTGCTTTTGTCGAATTCCACTTGTACCTGGTAAAGAAACCCCACCTGCATTTTGACCTGGAAGAAATGGCCGCTGTTGTGGTGGTGGCGGCGGCTTCTTACGTTCAACTTCATTGTTTTTAACTTCTGAAGCCTTATTCACTGGCGAAGGTTGAAGGAAATCCGGATCAATATATATATCACCGTAAAGTTCATCGTAATCTTCGTCTTCTTCGGCCAAGAAAGCATCGTCGGCTTTGTTGCGGTGGGAGTGATCATCGGGATCAGTGGTTTCACCGTGCCCTCCTCCATTACCTTTGTCCATTCTTGGTTTTTTCTTTCCCTCTTCTTTTTACTTTCTTCAAATTACGGTTTGAAAAATGGATGAACAGAAAATGGCGCGTAATGAAGAGAGAGAAAAATAAAGCGTGTGGCATTTCTTAGAATAACAATCTTTTATATTTTTAATTAACATTGTATTCATGATGATTAATTGTTAAGCAATATTCTAATAGAATGGTTTTTGTTTAATCATTTTAAAATTATGTTTTTATGAAATATATGTGATTGTTATTGGATGATTTTTTGAAATATTCAATTTTTATTTTCTTTTAAAACTTTGAAATTAAAAAATATAATATAATTAGGTTGCTCTTAAATATTTGTGAGAAGAGTTATGATAAATAAATTCTTGCATCTTTTGAAAAAAAATATTTAATGAGTATGTTGAAGGCATATGACTTGGTATAATCCTAACTCGGTTTCTTGGATGTGGTCATCATATGCCAATTCAAAAATTAAACAAATACAAATAATCAGTTGTGGGGTTTAAAATCTTTAAAATTTAATAATTATTGATTAGCTCACAGTAATTTTTTGAGTTAATTATTAACTTATAGAACACTGTTGAGGTCTAGGTTGGAAAACATTTTTTCGTTGGAGAAACTTAAAGCTATCAAAGTGGTTCTTAAATCTTTGAATATAGAGGTTTTTGGTAACTTGGATTCTCGAATTGATAGGTTGAGAGAGAAGGTTAGTAGGGTTTATTATTTGTCTGATCTTGGTGTCTTATCAAAATGGAGATTGACATTGGATCCAAAGCGATAGCACATTTGTGGTCCTTCTTTAGGATCAAGGACTCCCAATTGATTCAGGGATCTATATCTAATTGGCCCAAGGTTGGTGATGCTAATTCTAGATTCTTTCACGCTTATGTGAAGATTAAGAGTATGAGGAATGCTATTTTAGTGCTTCAGGTTGGTGAGGTTTGGATTGAGGGGTTTCTAATATCAGACAAGAGGATATGTGAATAATTTCACAAAGATATTTAGAGAACCTGATGTTATTGACCGCGTCTAGATGGTGTAGTATTTTTCTCTCTTTTGGATGATGAAAACCTTTACTTATCAAATCCCTTTAGTTTTCATGAGCTTGATGTGGCAATATCTTAGGGTGAGGGAGATAAAAGTCCATGTCGATCCAGGTGGATTTGACTTCTCTTTTTTAAAAAGATTTCAGAAACTTCTTAGAGTTGACATGGGGATCATGTTTGATTAATTTCATTGCTTTGCATTTATACCTAGTAGTTTTGCTTCTTACTTTGTGACTTTGATCCCTAAGGTTAAATCCCCCTCTCATCTTCGAGAATTCCATCATACTTCCTTGGTTGGATCCCTATATAAGTTAGTGGCAAAAGTGTTATTCATTAGACTAGGGGTTGATATGGAGAAGCTCATCTATCCTAACCAACCAACTTTTCTTAAGGGAAGAATGTCAGTGGATGGAGTTGTGGCTATTCATGAAATGGTTGACTTTGTCAAAAGATCTTGTACATACTAAAAATACTTAGGCCGACTTGTGAACCGGAAATCTGAGATTGGAGCCATGGCAAGGAAGCCGATTTATGTCATGCATCCGGGTAGGCCTAAACATCACCCCTGCTCAGGGACGACACACAAGTTGGAGGGATCTACAGAGTACCAAATCAGTCCCCGGTTAATCTTAGTCGGCCTGACGGTTACAGAATCATGAAAAGACTTCCAGAACCATCATGCAAGGCGCTACGCTTTATAAAAGTGACAGCAGAGGTTAAGAATTCCACCATTATTAGAGATATCCAAGGGTTTCTCCTTAATGAGGATAGGAAAGACATTTCATTCTTGAGTTCACACATATCACCATCGTGCAACTCAAATCCCTTAAGCAATCCATATACCCACCAGATCATACCTAAAGAATTGGAGCCTCCCTGGATTAACTTTCGGGAGGTGATCCAAACGTGTTTTACAGGACCAGATCTATAAGACCTTGCCTTATTCTTAAGGTGGATTTTAAGAAGGCATGTGATTCAGTAAGTTGGAATTTCCTATATTATATGTTGATCAGATGCGGGTTTAGTGAGAAATGGAAGTCTTGGGTGAAAGCATGTGTCTTTGTTGGGAATCCTGCAGTGTTGGTGAATGGGTGCTTACCCAAGAAATTAGCATTCATATGGGTTTGAAACAAGGGGAGCCCTTACCTCCTTTCCTTTTTCTCCTGGTTGCTAAGGGGCTTAGTGGTTTGGTTGTGAGGGCACAAGAGATTCGCCTTTACTCTGGGTTTAGAGATGAGAATTCTGGGTTGATAATGTCTCATATTAAGTATGCTAATGACACTCTTCTGGTGGTTGATCCATCCTCTAGAGAAGTTGTGGTGTATTAAGACTATTCTTAGAGGTTTTGAGAGAGCTTCAGGTCTTCGGGTTAACTTCTTCAAAAAAGTAGTCTTATCGGGGTTAATGTAAATCATGTCTTTCTTACTTCAACTGGGGACTTTTTCCACTATGATCAGATAGCTTATCTTCCTTTTAAGTACTTTGGGTTGCCAGTGGGAGGTCAATTCTCGTCTTGAGTCTACTTGGGATCTTTTGGTTGCTTTGTTGGAAAAAAGACTCAACTCTTAGAAGCATAGATATGTGAGTTTGAGGGATAAAGTGGTTCTTCTTAATTCGATGCTTAATGTTATTTCTATTTTCTTTTTGTCATTTCTAAGACCATTTTTAAGGTCTTTTTCTAAATTCCAATAGTTTCGTTTTTCAATAATTTATGAATGAAAGTTAAAATAAAATATTAAAATATTCTAAAAATATCAATTTCAAAATTAGGTAAAAGAAACTTATCCCAAAATAGAAATTAAACTTTAAGAAAATATTGCTCATATTCACCCAATCGTTTTGGTTGGTTTAAAACTTAGAATAAAACTGAGAAACATTAGCGCACAGCTGATTTGACACCAGAATCAAAGTTTCTTCGTTCCATGATAATCTTAAGGGGTTTTACCTTTATATTAGTTTATTTATCCTCAAGTCTACCGTGAGGTATAGAAACTGTCACCCATTTATTAACATAAGTTTCATTCCCCTTTTGAAGAAGCCTTAATGCCCTCATAAACAACTCTAATTTCTAATCCAGCAAAAGCACCCTCAGGAGCCAGAGGTATCTCTTCATATTTTAAAATTTTTACAGCACTAGGATCATACTGAAAAAAACCAAAATCATGTACTGCATCTCTGTATATAGGATGCAACGGAGCCTCTTGGCGGTTCAAGAACATTCTTCTAGAACAACATGTTCGGGCTTGACAACATGGCGATTGGTGAGAATAATACCATGGCATTTGTCGACGATGAAACCAGTAGCGTAGCTGGCGAAAGCGGACTCAGGGTCAAAAGCAAGAGTAGTGGTTATTCAAAAGACGAAAGCGGATCAATTTCCATTTCAACTTAACGAGTTACATTGTTTTTACGGAAGAAAGTACTACCTAGTCAGATCAACATTGCCAATATATTATCAATCCCACTCTGATTCAGTTGTGATCCAACATCATTCCAGATCTAAAGCATTTCATTTTTACTTTCAGCAAATCTAAAATTACATACGTGAATGGTTAAGAGTGCGGGTGAACAAAAATATCTCACTGGCCAGTATATTGTTTGAATCCTAGTAGTTAGTACAACATTCAAACCAAAAATTCTAAACAGTCTACTACATGACAGACTTCAGCAAGTTAAACCAGTTACACCAACATTGTTGGTTTAATCATGCACATTAACTAAACATAAATGCAAATTGAAAGCGAATAGTTCCGTAGTGCAAAGTTTTACTTCTTATCAAAAGCTAACATTTTTCACAGAAAAATCATGCTCCAAACAAGAAGCAACCATAACAAGTGAATGAAATAAAACAGCTACTTAACAACTTGTGAGCGAGATAATTCAAACAAGGATGACGAATCCGGAATTCTCAGTTACTGTTCTTCCCTTCCTCAACATACTCTGATATAATAAGCAGGATACAAAGTTATTCAAAAGTTAACCTATCTCCTTTTTCCATTATGTGAATATTTTCTAGACTGGTCTTTGAATCTATGATGATCACCATATTTGTCTCTATCTTCCCTGTGCCTGTCAAGATTCCGACCTCTCTCGCGATCACGAACATATTTGTCCGAATTATTTTCACTAGGCACACATCTGTCAATTTCATGAACCCTATCATCCTTGAATGTTCTTTCAGAAGTACCCGGCAAATCCCTCTCCGATCCTCTTTCTTTTTCTCGCATAGCATTAGGCAATTCACCTCTATCGCGATCCACCTCATCGTACTGATGATCGGATGCAGCTTCCTCCCCATAACCTGACTCTGCAACCTTGCCTCCATCATCTTCATCGCCACCCCATCTTCCGATATCTGGGCCCGGCCACATTCCCATATTAGGAACATACATACCGGACGACGGAATCATCCCCATACCATGCATAGGCATCCCTCTTCCATAGAAGGAATAATTACCATAAGGTGCTAGACCGCGCAAACCAAAACCGGGGTATGAAGGCAAATTACCGGGGAACGGAGGCGCCGGGCCACCGGGAAAGCCTGCATAGTCACCCATTGGACCCATCATGATAGGTCTAGCACCCATTCCACCGCCCCAATTCCTCATCGGATTACCATGTCCTCTACTCCCAATCCCCAGATTGTTCCCTCTCCCACAATTACCTCTTCCATAACCTCTATTATCCCAATTTCCACCTTGGTTGATACCATCAACAGCCTCAGCAGCTTCACTCATTTGAATAAAAGGTGTGAGATATTGGATCGAACTCTAGTATGGTCGAAAGGTAGCTTCTTGGTTCGATAGGATTGAGCATGAAGTCGAAGGTTGTTCACATGCTTGTGTCGAAGATGCTAGGGTTGTTAGCATGTTAAATTAGGTTTTAGTGTTTAAACCCTAATTTGTTAAGTTAGCTTGTTTATTAAGTTGGCTTGTATAATGGGTCTTGTGGAAAAAAGCCCATTAGTTAGTATATTAGGTTTTATTATAAATAGCATACTAGTCTCTCATCATTGCTAAGCTGCAAATCCTAATTTAGGGTGAGAGAGGTTATTTGTTATTCTTGTAAACTTGTAATCTTGTTTTAAGAGAAAGTAAAAGAATAGCAGTTATAACCAATTCTTGTGTTCTTATTCTCTTCCCTAATTCCCTATTATACTTTGTTATTGGTATCGTTTTTCACAACAAATTGGTGCGGTGAGCGTGGAGAAGATGCCTTCAACAAAGTATGAGATTGAAAAGTTCACCGGAGTGAATGATTTCGGTCTGTGGCGCTTGAAGATGAAAGCCCTACTGGTTCAGCAGGGTTGTTTGGAAGCGTTGAAGGGAGAGGCAGCCATGAATGCAGAATTGACGGCAGCGGAGAAGACAAATATGATCGAGAAAGCACACAGCGCAATTTTGTTGAGCCTTGGTGATAAGGTTCTCCGGCAGGTATCAAAGGAGACGACGGCATCAGGGTTATGGGTGAAACTTGAAAGTTTGTATATGACCAAATCGCTGGTAAATCGACTCTACCTGAAGCAAGCTTTGTATTCATTCAAGATGATTGAAGACAAAGTATTGGCTGAGCAGTTGGATATGTTCAACAAGCTGATTCTTGATCTTGAAAATATTGATGTGAAGATCGATGATGAAGATCAAGCGCTGTTACTATTGTGTTCTTTGCCTCGATCACATGCTCACTTCAAAGAAACTCTCTTGTATGGAAGGGAGTCCCTGACGTTTGAAGAAGTTCAATCAGCCTTGTACTCTAAGGACTTGAATGAACGAAAGGAGCATAAACCTTCGACTGTTGGCGAAGGTTTGGCCGTTAAAGGAAAACTCTTACGAAAGGATGGTAAGTTCGACAAGAAGAAAGGCAAAAGTCAGTCGAAGACTTACAGTGGCGAAGCATCTGGCATTCGATGCTACCATTGTAAGAAGGAGGGTCACACAAGAAAGGTGTGCCCTGAACGCTTGAAATATCATGGAGGTAAGGATAATGGCAACGCTGCCATTGTTCAAGATGATTTCGAATCATCTGATGTTCTTGTGGTTTCAAGCAGTGACTCTAAGAAGGAGTGGATTATGGATTCAGGTTGCACTTGGCACATGACTCCAAACAAAGACTTGTTCGAGGAATTATGTGATCAAGATGGTGGATCAGTATTGCTGGGAAACAACAAGGCTTGCAAGATTGCAGGTGTTGGATCTGTGAGATTCAAGCTCCATGATGAGTCAATAAGGTTGTTGACTGAAGTCAGGTATGTTCCTGATTTGAAGAGAAATCTGCTTTCTCTTGGTGAATTCGACAAGAAAGGATATGTTTTCCAAGGAGAGAAAAGTATCCTAAGAGTCATGAAGGGTTCGAAGGAAGTCTTGAGAGGCGTGAAGAAACAAGGCTTGTATACCCTTGAGGCTGAAGTTGTAAGTGGTTCGACAAATGTTGCATCCACGAAATCTTTGTCGAAAACAGAAATCTGGCACATGAGATTGGGCCATGTCAGTGAAAGGGGTCTGGTCGAATTAGGGAAACAAAATCTGCTTGGTGGAGACAAAATCGAAAAGCTGAAGTTTTGTGAACCCTGTGTACTTGGAAAATCTTGCAGAGTGAAGTTCAACAAAGGCAAACAAAGAACACATGGATCCCTTGATTACATCCATGCTGATCTTTGGGGGCCTGCAAGGTGTCCATCACATTCAGGAGCAAGGTATTTTCTATCCATAGTAGATGATTATTCCAGAAAATTATGGGTATTCATCCAGAAGACTAAGGATGAAACTTTTGAGAATTTCAAAAGTTGGAAGACTCTGGTTGAAAATCAGACTGGCAGAAAGGTCAAGAGGTTGAGAACCGACAATGGCCTTGAATTTTGCAATGAGGCATTCGACAGTTTTTGTGCTGCCTCTGGTATTGCAAGGCATAGAACTACTGCAGGTACTCCACAGCAAAATGGTTTGGCGAAAGGTTTAATCGAACTATTTTGGAGAGAGTCAGATGCATGTTGACTAGTGCGGGGTTAACAAAGGTGTTCTGGGCTGAGGCTGTTTCGACAGCAACATATCTGATAAACAGATGTCCTTCGACAGCGTTAGATATGAAGACACCTGAAGAAGTTTGGTCGGGACATCCACCAGATCTCGACAAACTGAGAGTATTTGGCTGCGTAGCCTATGCTCACATTAGGCAAGACAAGGTCGAACCTAGAGCTCTGAAATGCATGTTCATGGGATACCCTGAAGGAGTCAAAGCTTATAGGCTATGGTGCCTAGAGCCAGGTCACAGGAGGTGTATCACCAGTCGAGATGTAGTTTTCAATGAAGCTGAAATGGCTTTTAAGAAAACTGATGATGTTGGTCGAAGTACAGAAACATCTGACGAAGAGCTGGAACAGGTAGAGATTCCTGTTGAGGTGGAGCATGTTGATGCTGAATTGCATATCCCAGATGAAGTCGAAGAAGAAGCAGAAGATGCTGAAGTTGAGGAAACTGACGATGACTACCTATTGTCGAGAGATAGGTCGAGAAGAGTCATCAAGCCACCTCAAAGACTTGGATATGCAGATCTTATAGCTTATGCCTTAATCTCTGCAAGTGAGGTTCTAGACGAAGAACCTAGAGACTATAAGGAAGTTATGAGGAGTCGAAATAAGACTGAATGGCTGAAGGCCATGGATGATGAGATGAAATCTCTTCATGATAATCATACTTGGGAACTGATCAAGAAACCTGATGGGGCAAGGTTAGTCAGCTGTAAATGGATTTTCAAAGTTAAGGAAGGAATTGAAGGAGTGACGTCGAAAAGATACAAGGCAAGGTTAGTTGCAAGGGGTTTCACTCAGAAAGAAGGTGTCGACTTCAATGATGTGTTTTCTCCTGTTGTGAAGCATAGGTCCATTCGAATGTTGCTTGCCATGGTGGCACAGTTCGATCTTGAACTGGAACAGATGGATGTGAAGACTGCGTTCTTGTATGGTGATCTAGATGAAACGATCCTGATGAGGCAACCTGAAGGGTATGTCGAAAAGGGGAAGGAAGATTATGTGTGCAAGTTAAAGAGATCTTTGTATGGGCTGAAACAATCTCCTCGACAGTGGAATAGGAGATTCGACAAGTTCATGGCACGCATAAGTTTCATTAGAAGTCAGTTCGACCACTGCGTTTACTTCAGATTTCGACCTGGTAATTCATTTGTTATTTTGTTGCTTTATGTGGATGATATTCTCATAGCAAGCAACAGTGTTGAAGATGTGATGAGGGTGAAGGCTGAACTCAATAAGGAGTTCGATATGAAGGATCTGGGAGCTGCTTCCAGGATTCTTGGAATTGACATTCGGAGAGATAGAAAGAAGTCGAAGATATGCTTATCTCAAGAGGCATATCTACGGAAGATTCTTGAAAAGTATGGTATGTCGAATTCGAAGCCAGTTGTGACTCCAACAAACCCTCAATTCAAGCTGAGTATTGATCAGTGTCCCAGTACTGATGTCGAAAGAGCCTATATGAATAGCATCCCATATGCTAATATAGTCGGCTCTTTGATGTATGCTATGGTCTGTACTAGACCCGACATAGCTTACGCAGTCAGTCTTGTAAGCAGGTACATGGCGAATCCTGGAAAGGCTCACTGGCAAGCATTGAAGTGGATTTTAAGGTACATAAATGGGTCTCTGAATAGAGTCCTAATTTATGGTGGAGCCTTGAGTGAAGATAGTAAAGCAGTAATAGAAGGATATGTCGACTCTGATTATGCAGGTTGTATGGATTCCAGAAAATCTATTTCTGGATATGTTTTCACTATGTTTGGCACTGCAATTAGTTGGAAAGCAACACTTCAGAAGGTTGTTGCTCTATCAACCACTGAAGCGGAGTATATTGCCCTAACTGAAGCTGTGAAAGAAGCATTGTGGCTTGAAGGTTTTGCGAAGGAGCTGAAACTTCAAGGTCGAGGTATCACTGTTAAATGTGATAGTCAAAGTGCAATACACCTGTCGAAGAATTCAGCCTATCATGAGCGAACTAAGCACATTGATGTGAGGCTGCATTTCGTCAGAGGAGTAATCGAGCGTGGAGAAGTCCAAGTGTTGAAGGTTTCGACTGAAGACAATGCTGCTGATATGATCACCAAGACATTGCCGAGTTGCAAGTTTTTCCACTGTATGCAGTTGATAAAGCTGCATGAAGAAAGCTAGTCTGTTCCTTGACGTTGTAGAGTTAGGTCCAAGGTGGAGATTTGTGAGATATTGGATCGAACTCTAGTATGGTCGAAAGGTAGCTTCTTGGTTCGATAGGATTGAGCATGAAGTCGAAGGTTGTTCACATGCTTGTGTCGAAGATGCTAGGGTTGTTAGCATGTTAAATTAGGTTTTAGTGTTTAAACCCTAATTTGTTAAGTTAGCTTGTTTATTAAGTTGGCTTGTATAATGGGTCTTGTGGAAAAAAGCCCATTAGTTAGTATGTTAGGTTTTATTATAAATAGCATACTAGTCTCTCATCATTGCTAAGCTGCAAATCCTAATTTAGGGTGAGAGAGGTTATTTGTTATTCTTGTAAACTTGTAATCTTGTTTTAAGAGAAAGTAAAAGAATAGCAGTTATAACCAATTCTTGTGTTCTTATTCTCTTCCCTAATTCCCTATTATACTTTGTTATTGGTATCGTTTTTCACAACAAAAGGCATCGGAATCGAAGAAACAACACACATCCTACCATTAAACTCATGTCCAATCAACCCTTTCTTACAAGCAGCCGCAGCTAAAGGATCATAAAACTCAACCTGACAATACCCTTGGGATTTTCCACAATCTTCATAAAGAAAAAATCTTAAACCCCTAACTTCTCCATACTTACAAAGCTCGTATTCAACGTCAGCATCAGTTGTCCACCAGTGCAAATTACCCAAAAAAAAATGAGTACTTCCTACACCAACACCAAAAAATGTTTGCTTTTGCTCAATTCCACCGGCACCTGGAAACGAAACCGCGCCTGCATTTTGAACTGATGGCAGTGGCGGTTGCGATGGCGGCTTCTTATCTTTATCTTCGTGCCCTCCTCCTTTGCCTTCTTCCATTCTTGAGTTTTTTCGTTATCTCTTCTTTTTTCTTGGTTTAAAAAACGGTTTAAAACAAAATGGCGCGTAATGAAGAGTGTGGCAATTCTCAACTTGTTTAATCAAATTTTATTTCTTATGGTCTAGTCAACTTGTCTAATTTAAATTCCAAACAAAATTATGATTAGGGGAAACTGAATCCTCAACTCATTTTTTTCCCGCAATCACGCCTTTAGCAATTGTTTGATCTTGATTACGATGCTATAAAAATAGATTTGATTTTTTTAAAATTATCAATTTTAAATTAAAATCATCCGATCAAGATCAGACGGTTTGATACGACTGAATACATAAATGTAAGATAATTAGATTACAGGGAATCAGAATCCTAGACCTCAATGCAATTAAATTGTGGCATATTGATAATTGAGCAGTTTCAAACGGGTTTCGAATTATCTTAATAGGTTTTTGGATAGTTTGGGACAATTGAAAACTTTTCTAAGATGAATAATATCTTATATAAAATGTTTTGGAATACAAATTTTAAAAAGTGGATACAAAAACTCACTCCTTTGAATCAAATTTCTATTATTTTAATTGAAGTTTTTCTTTTTAATCCCCTCTTCAACTTTGTCTTTCCTACATTGTTAGCTTTTCATAAACATTTTTAATCTTTAACAACATAAATTATTAACATAAATTATTAACAGTTGCTTCTTTAAGTTTGATTTCTACCCTTATGCTTCTTATGGTGATGATGAAGAATAAAATGATGATGGTGATGACGACGACGATGAAGAATAAAATGATGATGATGATGATGATGATGATGATTTATAGCTATACACACGAAGTTTTAGATAATTGAATCTTAATACAAAACAACGGTTGTTGTTTCTTCAAATTTGGTTCTTACCCTATGCTTCCGATGATGATGATACGCGAGTTTTAGATAATTGAAGTTTAATATAAAATAACATGAATTATTAACATTTTCTTCTTCAAGTTTTATTCTTGTTCCGTCTTGGAACCATAAATGAGATGTGTAAATGGAGATGACGGTGCATCGCAGCCTCCAACGCGGTGAGGTGGGGGTATCTTCGAGGTTAACACTCCAATGCTCAAGTTAGTATATGAAGGAGAAGAGCGACATGAAAATTGTATTTGAATTTTGTTACCTCGATTTGGTGCCTACTTTATTTTTATCTAGAGAGAGAGAGAAAATAACGAACTAGTTATTTGTGTGTGGCTCTTCGCGGGTGGTCGTTGGATGTGCTTTACGGTCAAGATCTCCTAGGACCCTCAGAGTAACTTTCTTTGACAATTTGAAATACTCTTGAAGATCTGGGACCTTTATTGGAATGCAGGCCGAGATGGCGCGGTAGAATTAGTTCACATCGGGTCTTCTTGATTGACCCAAAAAAGTTGCCCCCCTAAGCCCTTGCCGAAACATGAGTAGGTGGAGGCTTGTTGTTATGACTCCGGATGAAAACCATGTCCTAATTATTTGAAGTAAATGAGCGAGGATTGCTTCAACTTTTTAAGGAACCGTGCATTTAATGCACCATGCTTCAAACATCTTTTCGTAGGTATCATCATGATGGCTTCTCAGGAACTTAAACTTTGAAGTGTTACGCGTGAGAGATTTGGATGCGTTTGGTGAAATCTTTTTGCCTTCTAGGGCACTGTTTCTTTTCTAAGGAATAAGTGTTTCTCTTCCTTTTCTGAATCTTCTTTTCTAGTTTGACAGTTTCATTGGTTCTTCTTCTCGTTCTTCACCCCTAATGCTGGGCATATTTAAGATTCTACCAGCATTGGTGTGATCACGTGATGGGAATACTATGTGTGTTCCTTTTTCTCCACCTTTTCAAATGTCTTCGCGGACTGGACCTCTTCCGAAACTCCCGCCTTTTTTTGGACCGGTTTTTCTTGGTGATGACTGCCATCCTGGAAGTTCATGCAACACTTTATGATATCATCACTAGAGTGAAGGTATGATGTACCGACTTGTTTCCAAAGTACTAGGCAGAGGGTCACTTTTTGCTGGGAAGTAGCTCTTTCACATTGTTGAAGCGGTAAAGCGGCAAGCAAAAAGTAATAGGTATTATTTATTACCGGGTGATATAGGTTATATCGTATCGTAGTCCACAGAGATTGGTTGAGAAGAACTGCCGTTCGACTATCTCGCGTTCTAAGTTTCATGATTGGTTGCGGAAAGGTAAATGCGGGAAAAGTAAATAAAAGCAGATAAACATTCTCAATAGTCTAAGAGAAATAGTTATGGAATTGCATTTCGTTCTACCCGTCGAATACTTAAATCTGAAGATCTATCGCTCGACACTCACAATACGCATCAACATCACCGGGCATCACTCGAGATGCCACATCGGTGTCCATGTCTGCAACACCGACGAAAGCTCAACCGTACTATTCACATCAGCGATTTCTCCACCGACACAAACAACACGGAGGCATTAGACTCGATACCCACTATGATTGTTAGTCCTAAATCCATGTCTGCAACCCAGAAACTAACAGTTATCATTCCTAATCAAGATCTATGGTGTCCATGTCTGCAACAACACAAATCCAGAGCATTTAAGCAAAAAGATCAAGAACAACAACAAAGATGATTTGTAAAGCGAATATATAAACGATCCCAAGATCCACAAATATACATACAATAAGAGTAGAAACATACATACAACACCCACCATTGGAATGAAACAAAGGGAAGAGAGAAGATGAACCGGAAAGATCTCACCGGTACAATGAAATCGAGACAGATCCATGATCAATCCACATGACGTCGCACCCAATGGTGTTTCCTAAGCCTCTAAACTATCAAAATTGGACCAGAGCCACTCCATGGGGGAAATGGATGATAAAAAACCCTAAAAATGTGATTTTACAACATATATACCAAAACTGAAGTCGCAGACCGCGCTAAGCGCGCCCAGCGCGCTAAGCGGGCTGTTTTTTATTGTTCTGAAACCTCCAGACCGCGCTTAGCGCCAAAAACCCGCGCTAAGCGCCCAACTTTCTGCCAAACGGGTCAAAAATGCTCCCAGACCGCGCTTAGCGCGGTCAAGCCCGCTCAACAGAAAATGGAAATCTTATTTTGGTCATATCTTGAGAACCGTAACTCCGATTTGCGCCCGGTTCGAAGCGTTGGAAAGCTTATTCCATGCTCTATCTAACAATGAACAAATTGCAACCAAATTGATGAATTTGATCATCCTTATTTTGAGCCTTGCCCGTCGATGAATTGGTAAAATCGCGTGTTCGCCGCCGTGTCTTCGACACTTTATTCCTCAAAGCTTCGAACACACATAAATACCTACAAAAAGACAACAAAACTATCAAACGATATACATTTACATGAAAACGTAACAAAACACAAACAATACAAATATACACAAAAACGGGGAATTATTCAAACGGTATTAACAAAAAGTATCGATAAGTGCCACTATTTACAAACACAAAATAACTACATTTTGGCACTTAACAACTCTCCCCAACTTGAATTTGTTTGTCCTCAAACAAGGCCAAACACTCAAAGAATCAAAAGTAAAAATCCAAAGAATCAAGAATCAACACAGTTTAGAAAACGAAACAATTGCACAGTTCAAACCAAAAACGTACAAACAAAGTAAAAACTTACCACAATCCTACAACGACGCATGAAAATGAAACCAATCGTAAGTACAATAATCATACAAAACATTCTAAACAAAAACAAGCTCAATAATGAATCACGCCTAGCAAAAACTCATCGGTAGATGGAAAACACCGAAAGGCGAGGGCTTTGACACACACCCGACAATCTTGCAAACAATAGACAAAATTATGCATTCATCCAAAAATAGTATCAAAAATGCAACGGCACGAATCACAAGGGCTTTAAAGGTTGTAATGTGGCTCGGTTAACAAACAAGCGATAAGTCCTAAAGCTAATCGAAACAAAAACTTGCCTAAACCTAAGGGAGTAGTTACTTCCACAAAGTTCCAAACAAAGGAATTTCAATCAAACTTTCTTTTTCATCACATGTTTCACACCAAACCCAATACTTATTAGCACCATCTTATTCCCAACTCTTTTTGTTATTTTCTATTTCAAATTTTTTTCTCTTTTCTCTTTTTTTCTTTCTTTTTCTTTTCTTTCTTTTTCACATTTTTTTCTTTTCTTTCCTCAACCTCACATCAATCACAACATAAACAAGCAAACATCCTCTTCCCAACTTGAATTCAACCACAATATAAAGTGAATACTCCCTACTTTCTAAGGCAAGGTAAAAATACAACTAAACATCATAGTTAAAGGTTCAAGAAAAACGATAATCAAAATCGATCAAAAATGTGAACTATGTCTCAAGTTCAAAAACAAAATGGACAATGACGAAAAGGTGCAAAGGGGTTACGAATGGTCACACACTCACAAGGTGAATTGATACTTGGCTAAGGTAGTTGTGCTCAAAATCAAACAAGTGCCTTGATCACTTTCGTGCATTCACAAAATCAATACAAACGACAAATTAAACATAATAATATCCAATTAAAACAAGAAATGTCGGTCACTCGCATATGTATACAATGGAAAGCCACCTCACATTTATGGTAAAAAGGGGAAACTAATGTGATTCAAGTCATGAACAAGTTATGCAAAAAGAATGAATAATATGAAAAATGTACAAATGAAAAGTCTCCTAAACATGTTAAGTTATAGAAAGCGATAAACGAGTACCTTGCTATGTACAAATTCGAACAATCATTACCGCACAATTGGCATGTTGAATCAATCAAAATTGGAGAATTACCAAATGCGACTTCAAGTAATCGAGCCAAAATTTGAGTCTAAACAACAACAAAAGAATTAAAATTATAACTATAAAATACATACTATAAAGCCTTGGTGTAAGTGGGAAAAAGGTGAGGCAAATGAATCATTAAAAAGAATACATTAGCCAAAAGCTACAGACTGCGCTAAGCACGGTCTAGCGCGCTAAGCGCGCTACACCAGAAAGACAAAAACCAGTGCAACAAAACAGAAATTCCAGTGTGCCTCCGCTTAACACCTATACATCTCATTTACAGAAAAACAAAAAAAATAAAACCGTTGGGGTGCCTCCCAACAAGCGCTCGTTTTACGTCGTTAGCTCGACGCCTTTTATTGTTTCGCGAATGATAAGTAACTTCCTCGCGGTACGCCAATGCTTTCGCCTCAAACGCCACCTAAAGAAAACGTCCTGCCCAAACACTTAACAAGCGAATCAAAAGCAAAAGTATATACAAGTATGTGTAAAAACACAAATTTACATAAAACGCAAAATTTACAAAATCCTTAATTGGCTAAACAAATTGAAAAGTGAAGATTTAGAATTTACGAACTATCCGAGTTCAATTTGTTTAGCCAACTTCACCTTGCTAAATAGCAAAAGTAAAGAGGAACAAAATCAAACACACAAACATGTACAAGTATGAAAACATAAACATGTATAACTATACAAAAACACACAAGTATGAGAATATGCACAAAATATACCATATGAACATATTTACGAAACTTAAAACGTGAAACCATCGCAATGCGATTAATCTCAAAACCAATCCCCGGCAACGGCGCCATTTTGTTGAAGCGGTAGAGGGCAAGCAACAAAAGATTTGGAAATATATATCCGGGAATTATCGTGTCCACAGAGATTGGTTGAGAAAAACTGCCATTCGACTATCTCGCGTTCTAAGTTTCATGATTGGGTTTGCGGAAAGATAAATGCGGGAAAAGTAAATAAAAGCAGATAAACATTCTCAATAGTCTAAGAGAAATAGTTATGGAATTGCATTTCGTTCTACCCGTCGAATACTTAAATCTGAAGATCTATCGCTCGACACTCACAATACGCATCAACATCACCGGGCATCACTCGAGATGCCACATCGGTGTCCATGTCTGCAACACCGACGAAAGCTCAACCGTACTATTCACATCAGCGATTTCTCCACCGACACAAACAACACGGAGGCATTAGACTTGATACCCACTACGATTGTTAGTCCTAAATCCATGTCTGCAACCCAGAAACTAACAGTTATCATTCCTAATCAAGATCTATGGTGTCCATGTCTGCAACAACACAAATCCAGAGCATTTAAGCAAAAAGATCAAGAACAACAACAATGATGATTTGTAAAGCGAATATATAAACGATCCCAAGATCCACAAATATACATACAATAAGAGTAGAAACATACATACAACACCCACCATTGGAATGAAACAAAGGGAAGAGAGAAGATGAACCGGAAAGATCTCACCGGTACAATGAAATCGAGACAGATCCATGATCAATCCACATGACGTCGCACCCAATGGTGTTTCCTAAGCCTCTAAACTATCAAAATTGGACCAGAGCCACTCCATGGGGGAAATGGATGATAAAAAACCCTAAAAATGTGATTTTACAACATATATACCAAAACTGAAGTCGCAGACCGCGCTAAGCGCGCCCAGCGCGCTAAGCGGGCTGTTTTTTATTGTTCTGAAACCTCCAGACCGCGCTTAGCGCCAAAAACCCGCGCTAAGCGCCCAACTTTCTGCCAAACGGGTCAAAAATGCTCCCAGACCGCGCTTAGCGCGGTCAAGCCCGCTTAGCCCGCTCAACAGAAAATGGAAATCTTATTTTGGTCATATCTTGAGAACCGTAACTCCGATTTGCGCCCGGTTCGAAGCGTTGGAAAGCTTATTCCATGCTCTATCTAACAATGAACAAATTGCAACCAAATTGATGAATTTGATCATCCTTATTTTGAGCCTTGCCCGTCGATGAATTGGTAAAATCGCGTGTTCGCCACCGTGTCTTCGACACTTTATTCCTCAAAGCTTCGAACACACATAAATACCTACAAAAAGACAACAAAACTATCAAACGATATACATTTACATGAAAACGTAACAAAACACAAACGATACAAATATACACAAAAACGGGGAATTATTCAAACGGTATTAACAAAAAGTATCGATAAGTGCCACTATTTACAAACACAAAATAACTACATTTTGGCACTTAACACACATACAACGAAAAGGACCTTTCGGAATAGGATCACTATTAAAAAGGTCAGCTGATAAAGTTCATCAATAAAATGGGATATATAGGGTGAGTAACCCAGGCGATAGAAGTGGATGAGAAGCGTTTAAAGCACTGTTGTACCCCAAAATTTGTCCACCATCTTCAAATATTCGAAATTATTTCAAAATTGGATTTTAATAAAAATCTTGGGGTCATTTACATTGACATCTTGAATTTTATAAATATTTAATTTAAAGTCTATTTTAAAATATAATAGTTTACTCTTAAATTATTTATATTTTAATAAATAGTAAAATATTTACCTATGTTTCATACACCTTCAATTGGCTTTTTATTTCGAATAAGTGAATAGCCCAGTTGGTAAGGATTTGAGAGTAAGGCTTGCAAGTATAAGGTTATGGATTTCGAATCTCACTTTTCCAACTTTTGACATTTTTTCCCTTTTATTTTGTTTCTAACTTTATTTTTATTTTTTCATTTAAAAAATCACAAAATCGTATTTTTTATTATTTTAATTTCAATTTTCGTATTTTTAATTAATGCATTTTTAAAAATATTATTTTTTATTAAAATCATTATTTTATGCAGAAAAAAAAGTCAAAAATCATAAAAAATAAATAAAATCTTTTCAAACCAAATCCTGCACTCAGTCACAAAATCATCCAGATTCATAATCTTGTTCACCAAGACTTGAATCAAATCTCAATCAATTTTCAATCTTCAAAACCATGCCAAAAATATATTAATTTCATTTTACTCTTAACCTAATTCTCATCTATAAATAGGACTCTATTTTCACAATTTTGGGAACAAACAAACTCCCCCTTTTCTAACTTTCTCACGTACAAAAATTCCAAACTAACAATTTTAACACTTTTCAACACTACACCAACAAATTTTTCACTCACTCTCTGCAAGATTTGCAAGTTTTACGGTTATAGCTTTTCAAACAATTTCTCCTAGAAAACTAACAACACCAACAATCACCTCCAAAACCTCTCCTAATTCTCCTTCCACAAGTATAGTGTTCTTGATAGGATTTTTCTAGTTTTTTTTTTTGTATTTTGTTTGACTGATTTTCAGGGTTACAATTCCGGCTGCAGTATAGTGATAAATTTTCCAGCCTATCAGCTGAGTTCTGAAACTACTTTTTCGATTTGCTCCGAATTTTTTCCAAAAGTTCAGAAAAAAATCGTGGAACAATACTCCTTTAGAATAAAATTCTAAAAGACTTCGACCCTCAAAATCGCAAATTCCTCTTTTTTCTATTTTATTTGGGTTCGAATCTCACTTTTCCAACTTTTGACATTTTTTCCCTTTTATTTTGTTTCTAACTTTATTTTTATTTTTTCATTTAAAAAATCACAAAATCGTATTTTTTATTATTTTAATTTCAATTTTCGTATTTTTAATTAATGCATTTTAAAAATATTTTTTTTATTAAAATAATTATTTTATGCAAAAAAAATAGTCAAAAATCATTAAAAAATAAATAAAATCTTTTCAAATCAAATCTTGCACCCAGTCACAAAACCATCCAGATTCATAATCTTGTTCACCAAGACTTGAATCAAATCTCAATCAATTTTCAATCTTCAAAACCATGCCAAAAATATATTAATTTCATTTAACTCTTAACCTAATTCTCATCTATAAATAGGACTCGATTTTCACAATTTTGGGAACAAACAATCTCCCCCTTTTCTAACTTTCTCACGTACAAAAATTACAAACTAACAATTTTAACACTTTTCAACACTACACCAACAAATTTTTCACTCACTCTCTGCAAGTTTTACGGTTATAGTTTTTCAAACAATTTCTCCCAAAAAACTAACAACACCAACAATCACCTCCAAAACCTCTCCTAATTCTCCTTCCACAAGTATAGTGTTCTTGATAGGATTTTTCTAGTTTTTTTTTTGTATTTTGTTTGATTGATTTTCAGGGTTGCAATTCCGGTTGCAGTACAGTGATAAATTTTCCAGCCTATCAGCTGAGTTCTGAAACTACTATTTCGATTTGCTCCGAATTTTTTTCTAGAAGTTTAGAAAAAAATCGTGGAACAATACTCCTTTAGAATAAAATTCTAAAAGACTTCGACCCTCAAAATCGCAAATTCCTCTTTTTTTCTATTTTATTTGGGTTCTAATCTCACTTTTCCAACTTTTGACATTTTTCCCTTTTATTTTGTTTCTAACTTTATTTTTATTTTTTCATTTAAAAAATCACAAAATCGTATTTTTTATTATTTTAATTTCAATTTTCGTACTTTTAATTAATGCATTTTTAAAAATATTATTTTTTATTAAAATCATTATTTTATGCAAAAAAATAGTAATAAATCATAAATAAATAAATAAAATCTTTTCAAATCAAATCTTGCACTCAGTCACAAAACCATCCAGATTCATAATCTTGTTCACCAAGACTTGAATCAAATCTCAATCAATTTTCAATCTTCAAAATCATGCCAAAAATATATTAATTTCATTTAACTCTTAACCTAATTCTCATCTATAAATAGGACTCTATTTTCACAATTTTGGGAACAAACAATCTCCCCCTTTTCTAACTTTCTCACGCACAAAAATTCCAAACTAACAATTTTAACACTTTTCAACACTACACCAACAAATTTTTCACTCACTCTCTGCAAGTTTTACGGTTATAGTTTTTCAAACAATTTCTCCCAAAAAACTAACAACACAAACAATCACCTCCAAAACCTCTCCTAATTCTCCTTCCACAGCTATAGTGTTCTTGATAGGATTTTTCTAGTTTTTTTTTGTATTTTGTTTGATTGATTTTCAGGGTTGCAATTCCGGTTGTAGTACAGTGATAAATTTTCCAGCCTATCAGCTGAGTTCTGAAACTACTGTTTCGATTTGCTCCGAATTTTTTCCAGAAGTTCAGAAAAAAATCATGGAACAATACTCCTTTAGAATAAAATTCTAAAAGACTTCGACCCTCAAAATCGCAAATTCCTCTTTTTTCTATTTTATTTGATTTAATTTCTATTTCCATTTTTTTTTTAAATCCAAAAAAAAATTGTAGGTTCGTGATCTTATTTTATTTGATTTATAATCATGTTTTTATATTTTTTTTATTTTATTTTAATCACTTTTCTATTTTTCCAATTGCTTTCTTAACCGGAACATTGCAGGTGAGGATCAAAATGTTTTTGATCATATCTTATTATTCGTATGAATGCATAGAATGTTTTCAGATCATTTGTTTTGAGAATTAGTGCAGGTATGGTGAATTGTCATGGCTAGGATTTGTTCTTCGTAATTTTTGGACAACTGTGGTTTATGAACAGGTTTTCTATGGATTGGCCAAGTGGATGGAGCTTTATCCCTTGACCTCAAGGGAGTGGGTTCAAGTCCTGCCCCATGCAAATTTTTTGGCCACTTGTTTTTCACTCCATTTAATTACTAACACTGATCTTCTTTTTATCACTAAATCTCTAACATTTTTGGCCAAAACCTATTTTATGCCAAATTAGGGTTATTCTTATTTTTTTGTCATAATCTAATTTTCCAAATCATTTAAATATTTAGGTTTAAGTTAAACAATTGGGGTTAATAATAAATCATATTTTCATTAATTTAACCTAATAATTAACTTAACTAGCCCTAAAACTTTTTTTCGAAACCCTAATTCCCTTTTTTTTATTTTTTCTACCTATTATTCATTTTTTGAAAAATTGTATATGTTAATCAAAGCCTTGTAATAGTTTAGATTTTACTTTCCCGCATTTTTTTACCAATTATTGTATCTGCTCCTGGGTTGTAATAGTTAATTAAGATTTTACTTTTCCCCATTTTATTATCTGTACCCCCGCTCCCGAAGCCTTCTAATAGTCTAGGACCTTTATTTCGTTTTGCCTATTACTGTATATAATTGTTAGTAATTAGCGTGTGCATGGAAAGACTAACAAATTGGACATAACTAACCAAATTTCAAAAGATAAATAAACTGAAAACAACACACTTCTCACACATACACCTCTAGGATAATCTCTCTTGTTGCCTTACGATTACAATAGTCATGTTCCTCGAACGTAGGGATATCTTAGCAAATGACGCTCACAAATAAATCATCGTCCCTTCGACACAAAAAAATCATAGTCCCTCATTGATCCTTCGAGTTGCCTTCAGAAAAATGATCTTGTCCCTCGATGACCCTACAAAATGATGATAGTCCCTTCGAGAATTGTAAGATATCCTTACAAATGTTGCCTTCGATGACTATTCGATGACCCTACGCATGTCCCTTCACATCCAGTAGATAGGATTTCCTACCGACTAATGGCATGGATAATACTATCTCCAAAGGAAACAAAATAGAATAGGAAGGACCAATACTTAGTGGGTAGATGCCCCTAATTGCTTGCTCACACTCAAAAATTCTTTTCACACCTCACGCTTTCAAAACAATCCTTTCAAACGCTTTATCAACACTCTTCAGGACTGATACAAGAGTTATCATAAAGCAAACTGCCTTACTATTGGCACTCTAAACAAATATTTTCATAAAAACGCTTTGTATACATTCTTGAGGACTAATACAAGAATTATTACAAATTTTGCCTTACTGTTGGCACTCCATATATTTTTCAAAAGCACGCACACACAAATCAAACAAAATGAGCTAAGCAATTAAGAGCTCATGGATAACCATGAATACAAAGGGTGCTAACACCTTCCCTTTGTATAATCTACCCCCTAACTCAAAATCTATCAAGGTCTTTCCTGTTCTTTTCAGTCTTTCCTTATTGGATAAAAGAAAAGTCGATGGCAAATCTTGCTAACCACAATATGTTTTGTGACAAACAAAACAAAAAGTCAGTTATCCCACTGTATTACAAGCATCTCATTGATATCCCACTGCTGGTGAAAGCCTGCTCTCGGGAAGAGAGAAAAATCATTTTTGGTAATTTTCAAACTTTTGTTTTATGAGATTTTTACTCTGAATACATTTGACGTATATTCTTTACTTATTCCTGTGTAGAAGGCGTGGGTAAGGAGGAGCATTTCCTACTTCTAAAGCGGGGAGTGTAGGCGGCTAGAAATAATGTTGTCGCAAAAAATGTGTCGGCTTTATTGAATGTCTTAAGTCGGATCCATCTCAGGGAAGCGCATCCATTTAACCTCTGGTGGATGTCCACTGATGCAAGGTACAAGAGAGTTATAAATTTCTTCAACTTTCTCTTTATTCCCGAACACCCGTGTGTATATTCTTTATTGCTCCTTAACTCTTGGATAAAGGTATGGAGGACAAGTGTGTGATCCTCTTCCCCTTTACCGAGTAAAGCAAAAACAGCCTGAAAACCACAATTACTGTCACCCTTGACATTGACAATATGTTCAATGTAATTGTGCATAAAAATCGGAGTCTCCTCGATGAATGAGATTTTTGGTGGAGGTAGTGTAGGAGGCGGTTTGCTAATGCGAGCTCCTTTGAAAACACTTTTTTGAAATTTCAAAGTCGTTAAATGGGAAAAAGTTTGTCAACGTGTTCAAAATGTGATGAACTCCTCATTTTTGAATTGTCACTCGGTGTAGGTTTGATCTTCTTAGGTGCTCATTTTGTTTTTACCGATTTAGAGGGTGGTTTCAAGTCTATGGTCTCCGAAAATGCAATCTTCCTCAATTGCTCTTTGATGTGGAGCTTCGTGTTGTCATCGGCCTTCAAAAATCTTTCTAGTATCGCTTCCCATTCAGTCCAGGATGGAGATATTCGATTTATCTTCTTTCATAAAATCGTCATCATAAAAAATGAGCATGTTCCAATGATTGCAAAATTCATCCATTCGTACCGGGCTATCAAGTTTCCCTTCTTAGATATAACACAAGCACATGAGAGACCATAGGTTCTCGCCAGTTTACCACCATGCATTGAGTTATCTGAACCTAAATTACTAGCTCGTTTGGCATCGTGAAAAATATAATTTAGAGCCGATCGAGATATGTAGCTGACCAACTGAGAATATAGAGTGTTGTCCTTGAACCTGTGTTCCAACACTGTGATACTACGACCAAATGATGTTTGTATCTCATTATGCTAGTTTTGTATCATTTGGTTCACAGATTATCAATTTGCACACAAATCACTCTTACTATTTCCCAACCAATTCTTCAAACAAGCATGAGCAAACTCAAGTCGATTTGTTGTTGTATTTCTAAGGTGCATAACCTGATCGGTCCAAGCACAAACAATCTTCTCCTTTACCAGGTACAAAATTTTTCTTTCAACATATTTTAGTACATTAGGATATTTCACGCACACCTTCCTGAAATGTATAACAACGTTCGCATATAGGTCTTTTGTAGATGTATTTATCATAACATTCCATGCATCCATAATTTTCTCTACAATAACACACATCTTGACCAGTTTTCCATCTTCGACCTTTATTTATTTTGTCCTGATCGTGGGTTCAACCCGACTTCTCACATTCTTTGTAATGTGGTACCTACAAAGTAATGCATAAGAAGTAGGAAATACTTTTGCAACCGAATTCATTAAAGCGGTATCACGGTCGGTAACAATTACTTTCGGAATTTCTTCTTGGTCCTTCAACATTGAATGATAAACCTCTAAAGCCCGAGCAAATTTGTCCTTTTTTTCACATTCAAGAAATGCAAAACCAACAGAATACGTCTTCTCAGTAGACGTAACACCAATAATTTCCAATAATGGAAGCGTGTACTTGTTGGTCTTATACGTTGAATCAATTATAAACATATTGGGAAACATATTGAACAATTTTATGGAATCAGGATGAGTAATATATATATCTATTACTATTACTCTATCCTCGCATCTTCGGTTCCTAGATATGTAATTGTTATCATCTAGAAGTTTCAAGAGGTGTTGCATTTCGGTTTTATCCCCCTAAGTGCTAATTTTTATTAATAGCGCCTATTGTACACTTGCTTGATATTTGAGATATTCCCAGGTCTTTTCTGCTTCATGGTTGCAAATATGTTTTTGGGAGGTACCAAATTCAATGTCATGTCAAAAACACATTATTTCTCTTCCGGAAAGAGGCGACATGCAATTGGATGATCGGATAACTTTGCACATAAATCATGGTTATGTGAACCACATATCATATTAAATATCCATTTATTATTTGCCAAGCGATAACCACGCAACTTAAATGGACACTCACTTTTTTTTTGAACCGGTTTCATCTCGTTTGAAATTTCATAGAGGAGGTCTATATTTACCACTTCTTCGCATCCCAATGTCACAAATGCACTTCTTCTATCTAAACCATTATCGGACCTTCTGATCACAATACCAAACCACGGTTTGTGGCCTCTGTACGAATCCATTGCAGCATGTCATCACAAAATTCATACTCTTGTTAATTTATAAAATGGTTTTGAATATCTACAACTTTCACTAGGATGAGTGAAGCATCTTGAGACACAATAGATTTAGGGATAGCATCGGGATGCACCATACCTAATGTAAACAAAAACATTAAAACTAAAAAACATCCATAACACGAAAAAAGATTGTTGGTAAATCAGCACAGACAGATTCCAGAAATGTATATCCGGACGAGTTCATAGAAATTCCGGAACTACACTTCTCGTAAAAGTGTGACCTTTTTTTGTTTCAAAACCATACCTTAAATTTCACTTCCTTTATCTCTTTATGATTTGATGAAACACAAGAATGGAGATTGTGGGTGAAAAACTTGATTGAGAATGGAAGGATTTTTGGAGAGGGTTTAAGGAAAATATGGCAAATGAAGTTTATCATGCAGGTTTCTGTTTTAACAATTTAACTTTTGATTTTTCTAGAAATGCATCTCCAGAATAATCTGACATGCAAAGGTGACAGAATTTCAATTTCCCGCACAATTTTACTAGAGATACATCTCCAGAATTATTCTTGTAATGGTTCACGTGGCAATTTACTATATCACATTTTCGGAGATATATTTTTGAAGATATATCTCCGAAATATTTTTTATTTTGACTCTAGGGTGGCACCATATTTGCTCGCTTTTGTGTGATGTGTCCAAAAATTTATTCCTGAAAACAGAAAGACAATTTCAAGTTTTCAAAAGGTTCTTTTGAACTATATAGGACATAATAAGAAATTTCCTTTTCAATTGTGAATATGTGACAGTGGTGGAGACAACGAACCTCGCAAAGATAAAAAACACCAACTCAAAATCCTACGTAATTTTGATTTTTCCTTAAATAACTATATAAAATTTATGATTTAAGGGCTTAAGGAATGCAATTTTACTTTGATACCTCTCACTTTGTTTTTGTTTATTTTATTTAACGTCAGAGTTTGATACCTCTCACTTTGTTTTTGTTTATTTTATTTAACATCAGAGTGTTTTTGTTTATTTTATTTAACGTCAAAGTAGTTGCAAATATCACCTCCATTACTTCTAACTCGAACAGATTGAAAGTTATCCTCCAAAGTCACTTATCTAAATCCAATCAATTCACTAGATCAGACATTATCTAAACCCTATATGTTTACTTAGAGGATGGAGAGAGAAGGAGGGAAAAATGAAGGAGAGGATCCAAAGTGGTTTACTTATTAGTTATTACTTATTAGATTGTTATTAAATTGTGAGAAAAATTAGGAGTTTTTATTTGCCAAATAAAAAATACAATTCACAATTTTTTGTATTTGTAAGCTGATTAATTTCTTCCCCAAGGACCACCAAACCTTCCAAAATTTTCCCAACATAAATTAATGAAAGTTGAAATTAAGTAGTTGAGCCACAGCCACTTGGAAATTCTTAGCATCATGCTGTGTGGTATTGAATGTTATTGGTAGTAGAACCAATCACCAATAAGTTCATACTTTATTGAATACTCTTGTAAATGTAGTATGTATAAGGAAACTTTTCTATTTAACAATTTCAAATATATAACCACCCAAGTTTTTAGTAATTTTTCATACAACCGGTTGAGCAGCACTACTTAGATTTGAAAAAACAGTAAAAAGAACAACGATACCTAGATTTTAAAATATATAAAAAAATAAACAGTACCTTTACAAGTGTCCAAGAAAAAAACATATGGAGAGGAACAGAAAAACTAACTAGTAAAATGTCAAAGGACTAAATACCAAATTTAGAGCAGATTCAGATTGATAATAAATTTGGCAAATCACAGTAGCATCATTATGATTTTGCTGAAAATGGTGATATCCAATACCATGGTTTCTCCAAATTTACCATCGATCCAAATATGCACTCAATTCTTACATAAGGAAGGGGAAACAAATAGCATCTGCCACTAGTGAGTTCTGTGAAGAGTTCACAGCATTAAACTGTCTAAAAATCTATGCATTTTCAGACAACACATGTGAAAAGACTCTTAAAATCCAATTATCAAGACTTACATTTCATTTGACTAGTTGTAAACAAGAGAAGATATATACAAAACTGGAGATAGATTAACCTTTAGTAATCAGAAAAGTACATATCATTTATATACATGAGAAAGTGATATATACAATTCTCCAGCTTAGAATGATTACAGCAATTGAATGGTTAGCTAGCTCTCTACATGATACACAAAATTGGCATGCTCAACCGGTATGTATACTAACTAATTGTTAGGGAGAAAACAAAAAAAATGGAAGGTGGGAAACATATGATACAACAACAGAGCCAATAAAAAAACGGCGCATAATCTGCTAAATCCTAGTACATCATATTTCAAACAATATAAGTTCTAAATAGTCTGCAACATTTCAGACTTCTCAACAAGTTAAGCCCATTACATCAACACAATGGTTTTAATCAAGAGCTAATAAAAACATAAATTCAAATCAAAAGTTCCACTTCTCAATGTAAGAAAAGGATTTTGTCATGACTTGGCTCTCCAATATTGATGGCACTTGATCCTCAAAGCAACCCAGGTGTTTGAATGAACAGTTTCCTTTCTCAAACAATTGTCCCTACAAAACATACGGCAAGCCCATAACAATAATTGGGGCAGTTCAGATGGCATTAAAAAAAAAGGGGCAATAGCAGGTTTATTTCATATAAAAGGAGGGTGGGGAACTATCACAGTTCAGTTAAACAGTACATCGGAAAAATAGAATTTTTAAAAAATCAACCAAAACACAAACACCACAAGCAATTTACACCCTAGAAAAACATCTAACTTCATGTTTGCCTACAAATCTTGAATAAAAACAATATGGGAATGGCCAAAACCCAAGCATTTCTTCCTCCAGTACTAGACATCTTTTGCATGTATATAAATGACTTGAAAGTATGCAGACATAGTTTAATACAAGGGGATAACCATTGTAATGAATAGTCGGACAAACATGATACCACAAACAAGACTATGATGATTATTATGACCATATATTCAACAAGTGCATTTCTGCCAAATTTTAATGTTTTATATTCAGAAAGTTTAAGTGTCAACAAATGGGGGGAGTGGAAAGGAAGCATCCTTGGTAAAATTTCTAGCCAAACCCAGTAACCATTACCGGCACAATGTTGTTAATTGGCAGTTTATGGCATATGGCCAAAATTCCGCATATAAACATGGAATTGCGGCCTATGGTCCTGCCATGACCAGTGGTGCTCCACAAATTGCCAATGAAGGCTAGCACAAAATCCTGCAGGCCATTCTGCCATGCCCCTATTTAACAACACTGTACCAGCATATCCACATGTAGAAAATACATAACTAGAATGACCATACACATAGCTGACTCAAGATTCTAAATCCCTTTGTTTACTTAATTGAAAAAAGAAATTGTGTTAAATGCATGTTTCTACTTTCTAGCAGAGGACATTCAGAATTATGGATTTCAATTTTACTAAACATAAATAGTCGAACATCCACCTGATTTTAACAAAAAGATCTTCCGTATGTCCGACATCAAATCAGGAAAAATACTAAACTAAGAAAAGCAAAGCATCATATAGCAAATGAAGACAAGAAGAAATAAACAGCATCGTCACATACTGGAATCACAGGCAAAATAGTACCATGAAGCTTGGGGGACAAGCAAGAAAGTAACCCTTCAACATATAATGATATGAAAATGAACCAAAAACAAGTATCTAACAAATGGAAGAATGGAATTCTAAATTTAAAAGTTATACTACCGAAAAATATGTTTTGTATTTAACCTAAAATTGGATAATGACAAGCTTTTATATGGCAGGCTATAGTATTTAAATCATAATAAGCATAGCAGACAAGTATCACAATGCATTATAGAAAGACATATACAATAACCAAGCAAAGAATGGAGTCTGAATACTAACCACTTTCACAAGAGAGCAAAACAACACTCCTGACAAGATGCAACTGGAACAAGTGAATGAAATAAAACAGCTACTCAACAACTTCTGGGTGAAAGGAGCACCAAGTAAATCCAAACAACCATGACAAATCCTGATTTTCCAGTACCTAATATTTCCCTTCAACGAGGGAAAGTATTACTCGGAGGTCAGTCGCCTCCTCTTCCCATAATCAGCATCTTTTGACCTAGAATGGTGTTCCTCATCCTGTGACAATCTTGATTTACTGTGAGTCCTAGACGACCGCCCTCTTTCCCACTCATCCTCGTGCTCTGGTTCACGGTCTCTGTACCTGTGATGATCTGCATATCTGTCCCTATCTTCCCTGTATCTGTCCCGCTCACGATCTCGATCCCCCCTTTCGCGCTCACGGTCACGATCCCGAGACTTTTCCCTGTCACGGTCACGGGATCGTTCTCTAACCACCACTTCTCTATCCTCACGATGCTTTCTTTCTGGCCATTCAGGATCATGTCCCACTTCTTTTTCTCTAGGTGCATCTCTCTCATATCCTTGATCTCTATCATCCCTGTACCTTCGCTCAGAAGAACCAGACCAGTCCCTTTCGGATCCTCTATCTTTTTCCCTCGTAGTATTCTGCCACCCAGGTCTATCATGACTCACTTCACCACCATACTGATGCTCTGATGCAGCTTCCTCCCCATAACTTGATTCTCCAGCCCTGCCACCACCAGGTTCCTCACCACCCCATCCGCCCATATTTGGATCCGGCCACATTCCCATATTGGGACCATCCATACCCGACGAAGGCATCATTCCCATTCCATTCACAGGCATCCCTCTTCCAAAAAAGGCAGGATTAACATGAGGTGCTACTCCAGGCAGACCAACACCTCCAACACCAGGAAATGAAGGCATCATCCCCGAGAATGGAGGTGCCGGGCCACCAGGATAGCCTCCAAAGGCTCCCATTCTACCCATGGGACCCCCAAATGCAGGATCAAAACCCTGATTCATCATTGACTGAGGATGCATCATTGGCGGGGCACCACCAATACCCTGTCCGAATCCATTTCCACCATTACCCATAATACCTCTGCCACCCATTCCACCACCTCTGTTCCTCATCGGATTAACAGGCCCTCTATTCCCCATCCCAGGATTGTTCCCTCTCCCCCAATTACCTCTTCCATAACCTCTATTATTATTATTATTCCCATCTCCACCTTGATAGTTACCACCCGTCGCAATATTGCTACCACCAGGTTTAGCCCCCACATCAGCAGGCCCCCTCCTTCCCGGATTAACCCCTCCTCCGGCAGCTTGGTTCACCTGTTGATTCCTATTATTCTGAGCCTCTCCCATTTTCTTAACAGTAAAAGGCGAAGCAAATGCAACGACACAAGGCCTCCCGTTAAACAAAAAACCATTCATCCCTTCCTTACAAGCAGTGGCTGCATATGCCTCATAAAACTCAACCTGACAATACCCTTTGGATTTTCCACTAGCTTTCTCATCAAAAAACCTCACCTCCTTAACTTGTCCATACTTGCAAAGCTCAGCTTCCAGCTCAGCATCAGTAGTCCACCAATGCAAATCACCCACAAATAACACAGTACTTCCTCCACCTCCTCCGCCACCAACAATACCACCACCTTCACCTCCTCCTCCAGTGTTAACACTATTAATAGCAATCACATTATTCCCAGCTCCATTTCCTCCAACCCTATTTAGATTAACCCCTCCAACAACACCACCAACACCCACACCTTGAACTTGTCTCACCAAACCATCATTTCCAACAACACCACCATGTTGTTGTTGTTGTTGTTGCTGTTGCAACTGCACAACTCCCTGCCCTCCAACACCATCAATACCTCTCTGCTCTTCAATTTCACTCAATTTCCCAGATGCTTGACCTAATTCAACCCTCATCCCACCACCACCGCCGCCACCACCAATCCCCGAACCCGATCCAACTCCAGAATTCCCCCCTCTAAACCCTTGATTCTGAAACCCATCAACTCTCCCAGAAACCCTAGATTCATCCCCACCAGCAACAGCCCCCAAACTCCCATCACCACCACCGACACCAGCCACCGCAACCCCACTCGGATCCTTTACAACAGAACCCGATTGAACCTTCTTCTCCTCACCACCATCATTTCTAACACCCGAATCATCGTTCTTCCGCAACGATTGAAGAAAACCCTCACCAACATTAACATCGTTGTAAAGATCCTCGTAATCATCATCCTCCTCCGCTAAAAAACCATCGTCAGCCACCGCTGATATAGCCTCGTTACGGTGGAACTGATCCATAGGATCTCCGCTCTCACCAGCTTCATCCATTATCGAGGCTTTCTCCCACAAGGTTTGATAGAAAAAGAAAAACAAGAACGATTCTTGAATTTAGGGTTAAGAGCGTAGAGTGAAATTAGGGATCGAAACGGCAGCGTATAGAAGGTTTGAGAGAAAGAGAGAGATGCGTGTTGTAGAAGAGAAGAGTCAGACACAACACAACACAAAGCGAAACCCTAACGTAAGAAGTTGTCCACTCATCTAATCCTCTTTGTCATTGTTTTTAGGTTGCTCATAGTGTGTGTTACTCTTATGTTGTGTCTACTATTTTTATTTTCTCACTTGTAGGGTTAATTAAAATTAAAAATTAAAATTTTAAAATTAAACTACATCTATTCAATCATAATTCATAATATCAAAATAGAAAAATATATTTATTTTACATCCATTAATATTAATTTTCTCTTATCTTGATATTTAAATAACACGATTAGAAATATTTATCACAGAAAATGATAATATGTGTGAGTTTGTTAAACACAAGCATGTATTTTTCTTTTTTAGTTATCAAACAAGTATTTTTTTTTCGTTTTATCTAGTTGATTGTATTCGGATAGTCATGTGATTCTTCAATTTCTCTCTATGGTGAAAAATGAATTTCGTATGAGTATTGAGAGGATTTATTTTGATAATGCCAAGGATTAACTTAATCATTATCTTGATTCTTTATGTCAAAATGAAGGTATCATTCATGAGTCTTCATGTGTTAAAACACCCCAACAAAATAACATTACTGAAAGAAAAAACGGGCATTTGTTAGACCAAACATGTGACATGATATTTCAAAATAAAGTTTCCAAAAATATTGGGGTGAGGCAGTTTTAACTGCATCGTATCGCATAATTATCTGACTTATACTGTCCTTACCTTCAAAACTCCTATGGAAGTCTTATCATCATTTTATTCTAATGTGTCTACCTCTAGAAACCTAACTCATAGGATATTTGGGTGTACATTGTTTGTCCATATTCTTAGTGATGGTGGAGGAAAACCTGGTCTTAGAGCCTTAAAGTGTATCTTTATAGGATATTCTTTCATCCAAAAAGATTACAAATGTTATCATCCACCATCTCATAAGTTTTTTGTCTCTCGAAATGTCACTTTTCATGAATAAGAAAGTTATTTCGTTCAATCTCATTTTTAGGGGGAATCTAAATAAGGAAGATGAATCCCTTATACTTCGTGACCTTACTCTTGGAACTGAGAGTGATTTTGAAAAAGATGAAACTAATGTAAGATATGAGAAGAATTTAGTATATACAAGAAGAAAGGCCATTCCTAAATTTGCTCATATCCAAGAGTCTGACTTGACATTACATGAGGTAAATTCTAACTCTAATGATTCAACTTCTCAATTTTCTAATGAACATGAACTAGAATCCAATTCAACTCCACCACCATTACCATCACACTATAAAGATTTTCATCTTCCATTTTACCCTTTATTTAACTACCTAAGTTTTGAACACGTTTCACCTACCCATAAAACTTCCTTACAAATCTAAACACTATAAAACTATCTACCTCTATATTTGAGGCATTGTTTGACAGAAAATTGAAATAACCCATAGATTTGGAGATGGAGGCACTGGAAAAGAACAATACTTGGGAATTGGTTTCTTTACTTTCTCTTTCTCTCAATCATTAACCCCTAATGATCAATTTCAATAACAACTCTATTGATTGTTGAATTTACAACTCAACTAAGACAAACCAACTCTATTGATTGTCAGCTCTAAATCCATCTCTGGAGTCTAGAATCTAACAGAAATATATCCCTAATCAGAATCCGTGAAGTTTATCTCTAAAGCAACACAAATCTCAAACATAAATGCAAAAATATTAAAGAAGATAACAATAACGATTTATAAAGCAGATTTTATACAACGTCATGAGCGATAAATATACATAAGATCCGAGAAAATATACAAATAAGACCCAACACAAAGGAAATACACAAAGAGAAAGAGAGATAAATCGAACATCTCGCGGGTTGTCAGCTCCGATTGATGAGCAATCCACCTCTAGTCATCCAAATGCATGATCCTGTGTTGTTTTCTAAGCTAATCCTAACCTAAGAATGAAATTGAAGGAGTTGAGACACAAAAACCCCAAAACGATAACCTAACTATGTTACAAATGAAAGAATATAAAGAAAAATCTGTGCAGGCTCGCTAAGCGAGCTAGGCTGGCTAAGCGAATCTACACTTATTCTTAAAATATCTAGTACAATAAAAGAGACCTTGCTTAGCGAGCTAAGCGAGCTCAGAAAATATGCTCTTCTTTATTTCAAAAGCTCCTAGCGCGCTACAGCTTGGCTAAGCGAGCTTTTGCAAAATTTCCATTTTATTTCTCCAAAACTGCGTATTTGAAATTGTGCCTTCGACACTTTATTACTCAAGGCTCTGATATGCATTAATAACTATAAAACAAAGGAAAAACTATCAAACGATGCATAAAACTAATCAAAACTCAAGTATAAGAATATTTACATAAAAGTTGGGATTTTATTACAAAAACCAAAAGAATAGAATCGAAGAGTGCCACAAATATATACTCAAAAAAACGACAGTTTGGCACTTATCAAATACAAGTAACAATAGACTCAAAATCCCTAGCACAAATAACTTTATCCAAGGGCACAATATTTATCTTGAACATGAGAATTAAGTCTCCTTAAATAGCAATGCGTTATGGATTGTTTTTCCTTTGGATCTATGAGTTAAATTCATCTAGATGAATAGCTGAATCTATTAGATTTGATTTGATCCATAAAACTCTCCAACAAAAAATATGATTTGTTGTGTTTCAAATTCATATTTAAATCTGATTTGACATTCACTGTTGTCAAACAAATCTCACAAACATTGTTGTTGTTGTTGTTGCAATTGTACAATTGTCTTTGCTACCAAAACTCCTATGGAAGTTGTATCCTCGTTTTATCCTAATGTGTCTACCTCTAGTAACCTCACTCCTAGGATATTTGGGTGTACATTATTCGTCCATATTCATAGTGATGGTAGAGGGAAGTTTGATCCTATATCCTTAAAATGTATCTTTATAGGATATTCTTCCACCCAAAAAGGTTGCAAATGTTATCATCCAGCATCTCATAATTTTTTTGTCTCTCGAGATGTCACTTTCCATGAATAAGAAAGTTACTTCATTCAAACTTATCTTCAGGGGGAATGTAAATAAGGAAGATAAGTCCCTTATACTTCTTGACCTTACTCTTAGAATTGAACGTGACTCTGAATAAGATGAAATTGATGTAAGATATGAGAAAATTTTAGTATATACAAGAAGAAAGATCATTCATGAATCTACTCATATCAAAGAGTCTGACCCGACATTACATGAGGTAAATTCTAACTGTAGTAATTCAACTTCTGAATTTTCTAATGAGCATGAACTAGAATCCAATTCAACTCCACCACCATTACCATCACGCTATAAAAAATTTCATTTCCAATTTCCCTTAAGAAAGATATCAGAAACTATACCAAAAAGCCACTCTATCCAACTATCTAAGTTTTGAACACGTTTTACTTACCCATAAAGTCTACATTTCAAATCTGAACACTATAAAATTACCTACTCTCTATTGAGACATTGTTTGACAATAAATGGAAATAAGCCACGGATTTGGAGATAGAGACACTTGAAAAGAATAATATTTAGGAATTGGTTTCTTTACCGAATGTGAAATGTTTATGAGGGGACAGATGTTGGACATGATGTTGGAACAACTCATCCAACTTGTTAAACCAGTATGACATCAGAATAACAACAACAATAACACAATGCAGAAAATAATAAAATAACATAAGATATTGGTAACTCAGTTCGGTGAAACCATACCTATGTTTGGAGGGGAGTTTACCCAAGAAAAGAAATGCACTACTTTGAATTAGTACAGTTAGTCTTATAGGAACACCAAGCCCATGATGTTCAATGTATCTTCCTAATCCTCATGTTTATGACTCCCCCTACATATGATAACGCTTTTCACTTTATCTCAATAATTAACCCCTAGTAATCAACTTCAATAATAACTGTTGATTATTGAATTTACAACTCAACTACGACAAACCAACAACTATGCCAAGTTATCGAAGCAATAGTATAATGTACAACAAATAGATTCAACACTAATCCTTATGATGGTATTAACATGGAATACAAGTAACAAAAGACTCAAAAACCCTAGCACAAAGAACTTAATCCTAGCGTACAAAACTTATCTCAAACATAAGAGTTGAGTCTCCTTAAACAACAATGCATTATAGATTTTTCTCCTTTGGATCTCAGAGTTAAATTCATCCAAAATAATAGTTGAATCTATTGGATTTTATTTTATCAATAAAACTCTAAAAAAAACATGATTTGTTATATTTCAAATTCAAATTTAAATCTCATTTGACCTTCACAACTATCAAATAAATCATACAAACATTTCTATATAATATGCAACATATCTGATTAAATCTTAATCATAAATTTCGCACCTAGCAACGTCGATCATGGCCTGTGAACCAGAGCCAGATGTTGCACTGCACCCATATTGGAACATCGTATTCCACATGTTGCGCCAGAACATCCAATTTAACCTTCTTCGCATATATTCTTTGTAAAGTGAATCTTGGATATAATAGGTCTGAACCAATACTGCAATAACACATGTCTGTTGTTAGAGACCAGATGTTACAGCATACATGTTGGAACATCATGTTCCACATGTGTCCCTTCTACACCAGAAACAACGTGAATAAACTTCATGTTGCTTTGTATAATGCAGTCAATCCAAAAGAAATAACAATCTCCATTTTGTCAAATTTTGGCAAAACAAATTTTCAAGCATAAACATAATTGAGTACCAAAAGATCCCATACTGAGAACAAACATCAGTAACATAAGAGGAACATCCATCTGAGCATATATCAACAGCAAAAGCAGAACATCATCAACATAAATCAGTAGCATGGTAGTTGCAACATATCAGTTAGTTGACACTCAACGCTCCCATAAATAGTTAACATGCAATCATTCATGATAGGTTAGTCATGCATGCACACACAGTCAGTAGTCAAAGATCAGAAGCTACTACTAACATACCAAGATATCAGTACATATAGTCAAATAAGGTTGAGGTCCAAAAAGGTCAAAAGCTACTACTAACACACAAAGATATCACCACACACAGTCACACAAGGTTGACAGCCAGATGTCAGGCCAGATGCTTCAACATGTGTGCACATAAAAAAACATCAGTTAGTACTAAGCACAATAGGATATATCAGTTGAACCTCATACTCCACAAATTTAGTAGTCAAGTTAGTAGTTACACCATTCCACCACACCCACCATTTCTCCCCCTTTTGCCACAATTTGGCAAAGGCATGAAGAGAAATAAAATATGAGAAATACTACAATACAACTCATATCAGAGAACCAAATCTTCCAGCAAAGTATATCCAATTAAATATTTTCTTTAATGAAAATCCAATCCTCCAAATTTTCTTCCAAATCCTTGTTTGGATTAACAAACTACATCTTAAATACATCTTTTGTTCATTCCATAATCAATAGATATTTTTTGACCCAATGTAGTACTTGAAGTCTACGCGCCAAGATGTCCTAGAACATGTTCCTGACATCTTGCTTTCCATTTTGCCTAGAAAAATAAGCCAATCAAAGGAACAACAATCTCCCCATTTGCTTATTTTTGTAGGCAAATCACGGATTAAACACTTCTTCAAGATTGTATCACATCTAGTGCACAAGAGACAAACATTGTCAAAGAAGTGGGCCTTTTTCTTTTTCTCCCCCCATTTGCCTCAAAAGAGACAAAGGACAACAGTTGTAGGAGATCATGCAAATAGACATGATGAGATAACAAAAGCACATAACTTCTTGCAAACACCAATTGGAATCCACATCATTTCTTGAAAATCATCATATCATCATCTTCCCCATAAACTTGCAGTAGCAGCAATCGTAAGTTAAGGTGAAAAAATCTCCCACATTTATTCATTAAAAACCATATCAAATTTATCAACTGGTACACATATGTTGGACATAATGTCTGAGATATATTAACCAACAAGCAACATATAACTGAAATTCAAAAACCCACAAGGATTACCATCATTCTTTACCTGAATCTCCTTCATCAACCTCGGATAAAAAGCTCAAGCATTCAACACTATCTTCAACCACTAAGCATTATTATGAATCTCCATAAATTCATTAAACTCTAGTGCTTCAACAAAGATTTCGCTTGCATCCTCGTGTTCAGTTTCTTCTTCTTCCTCAGCTTTCTTTTCATTTGTCACAATTTTGTCAATAGAGGGAACCTTACTTCTGTCCAATTAATTAATAATTGAAGGTGGAAGCTTCACACACTTTCCTCTATCATACACCATTCTATACTCCTTTCTGCCTTCAACATTACACACAACAGTAATGTTAATAATAAACTCCTTGACTAGATTTTCATAGCAGGACCAATAATAGTAACAGTCTTCAGTAGCCTAACAGCTTCCAAGATTTATTTGCAATTAAAAGCTTGTTTTCCTAGCTCTCTCTCAGCTGTAATCCTTCTATGAGAAACATATTTTCACTTCTGAACACTTGTTTCAGAATGGAATGACACATTATCCATGGAATGAACAGGAAGATTCACATGAATTCTCTTTCCAAAAACCTTTCTCCTTATGGTGGACACAATATCATGGACATCTTCTTCAGCACATGTCTTAGAGTCACTTGATTACACAAGCTTCCTCTTTAAAGACTTCTTCTTCTGACACATTATCCTATGTTTATTATTTTTTTTAAAAAAAATCTTAAATACCATTACTTAAAAACCTAAAGTCTTCATAAGAAAGGTTAACATGTAAGTTGGGGTGACTGAAAAGTGTAAGAATATGAACTTTGGAATATAGATAATAAGATAGGACCATGCTAGTTATCTCTGAGGAATTATGGTACAAACTTTTTCGTTTTATTACTGAACTTTTTCACTATTCCTTATAATCTTTGCACCTTTAACAACAATTATATAAGTAATATATTTTTGTGTCAAGCACAATGATACAATATCTAATTTCTGTTTAAGATCACATTTACCTTATAATTTAAACTTGAGAACCACATAATTAAATTATATCATGTTTCTATTTTGACAGGTGAGCATCCAAAAGTTGAAACAACACAAAATACTAATATGTTATGCTTATAAAAAAACTCTTCAGTTACACTTAGGAGCAATGCAAATCTTTGTTCAGTGACATTTTGCTCCTCAAATAAACGAATCTCTTCGGCTTTGTATTTGCAAATGACACGTAATAATTAACATAAGTACTCAGTGAATATGAAACAAAGTTTCAATTTATTAAATACTATATTTATGTTGAAACAGTTATAGTCAATAAAACGGTAATGTTATCAAACAAGATTGAGTAAAGTGTTACTCTGAACTATCCGATGAAATAGATATATGTGAAGGAATAGGGGATGCAGACCCTTGCTCTTTCTCTGTCCCACCACCAGATTGTTCAACAAGAGAAACAAATTCCTCATAAGACAACAACTTAACCTTCTTTTTCGCTTTCATCCAAAATTCTTCCTCCCTGTCTAGATAATCAAAGTACTTCTCTTTTAGTTTCGATTCAACGCTTTCTGCATGGCCCCGAGATGAAGAGTTGCATGTAATTTCAACATCCAAACATAAACTTTTAAAAACACAGTTCTTCTGTAAACGAAACAAAGTATGAATGGATAACAATTTTTTTGGGTCTGTGTATGGAGAAAACATATGAGGTAAGACGATTCACATAAATCAACAACATTAACTTACCCTTTTGCGTTTGCTTTTTTGTCCGCCATTGTCTTCTTCGCAAAAACCAACCAAGCTGTGTTGTTTTTGCGGATGGAATGAAACGGTCAGGAAATACAATTGTCGTTTCATTTTTTTCAAAACTATACTATTTATTTACATTTTGGTCGGTTACATTTAAAAAATCTTTCTAAATTTCTTACTTCTTCCTGTTGGGATTCTTATACCATATATGACGTCATGTGTCAGGTAAATTATATTAACCTAATGCATTTTCCTTATTTAATTTACTTTTTTTTAACTTAAATATTTTGGAATAGTCCATTCATTTTATGGGTTATAATCCATTCATTTGTTTTACACTTATTATTTTTCAATGTCTAATTTTATTAAATGCACCTTTAATTGTATTCTTCATTCTACAGCAATATCAATATTAATTTCTTAATTACTTTTTATTTTCACTATTCGATCTTATTTTACATTATTATTTTTCAAAATTTTTTTAATCCATTTTTTTATTAATACCTTTTATTTAACTCATTTCAAATGCGCGAAATCAACGAGTACCCGTGCGAACGCGCGGGTATCACACTAGTTTGGAAATAAATAAGTTAAGAAAGGAATGTTTGTTAAGGGATAAAGTTGTGATTTTTTTTTATAACATATTAGTTAATGCTGAACTAGTCAAACAAAATCTTAGTAATTGATAAAGTCTCCAAATTATACTTAATTGTAGTAAATAATTTCTTGTACTAAGACTTATATCAAATTATCCTTGTTATATGTAATATATTATAATGTACTTAATAGTTGTATCATTTAACAATTGACTTGTACATACAATGCAATATAAAAAAATAATGCAAGATATTCAAATAATTTCCAAATCTCTTATGTTCTAAAATGTTAATGTCAATGATACTTGAATGCAATGGGTTACAAAATAGTCTTCAAACCTCTTCTTTTACAAAATGCCTACATTATAAAATAGATACTACTTACAACTATAATGTTTGTCATATGATGGATTTGATTAACAAAATGAAATAATAAACTTTGAATATATTCAGGAATATAATACATGAATCAACGGTACTCTTACTATTTCTAAGTAGGATTACTTACAGGGCAATATTTTCTACCTTGAAAAGAATTAGTTAAACAGGAATTGTCGCTTTCGCGTATTCAGAACTGGATTTTACTCTCTAAATTATATCGTCCGCTCTTGTAACATCCCGATTTTTCTATTTTATTTATTTAAATAATTATTTAGTAGTTATTTATATAATTATTACTTGGTGTGATAATAATTTAATTTTGTGTTATTGTGTTAATTGAGTTATTTGAATTACTGGTAGAATAATGAGACAATAGATATTGAGCCTAATTATTAGAAATAGAATTAATATGAAGATTGTGTGACTAAGCCCATTTGTTTATAGAAAGATAGTAAAAGGGATTAGGTTTAGTCTTATACCTTATTTTTGGTAGAAGAAAAGAGAGAGAGAACACAAGAGAAGAGAAAGAGGAAGAAAGAGGAGATTAGAGAAAGAGAAGGGAAACCTAGAAGAAGAGGAATCTTCAAGAGGTAAGGGGGAGAGTCCTCATTATTATGGGTATTGTATGGTATGCAATGGGTAGTTTGTATGATTAAGGTTCTTCATCTCTCTATTTCGTAACTTTCAATGTTAGGGTTTGTGTAGAATCCATGAATTTGTATGATTAATCATGTTCTTTGTTGATAACTCATGGTAAAACAATGATTAGAAACCCTTATATGCATGATTGTTGGTGGTTTGGTTGAATTGGTTTAGTTTAAAACGGATTTTGGAAGTGCTATCAAAAATGGGTTTTTTCCAAATATCGCAGAGGGCGCGTCACGCCGACAGAGCGCGCTTAGCGCATAAACTTCTGACTTGGCGCGCGTAGCGCAGGATCGGGCGCGTAGCCTGGCCTGTTCCAAAATTTTGTGAATTTTGATTCTTTGCTTTAGGATCCTGCATGCTTATATTTTAGTAGGGATTTCCATATATTTTAAGAATTTATTCAACGATGTTTGGATAGGTTTTGAATCGAATTTGTATGGATACATGATACTTGGATTTTGGTATATGTATATGGTGAATTGGTGAATTGTGTGGATAAAATTGATTGGCTTGTATGCTATGTGTTATGTATGATTGATAAATGCTAAGTGAATGTTTTATTGATGATAAATGTATGTTGTGCAACGTGTTAGTGGATAATTCGAATATGGCCAATTATTGTAATATGCTTGGATAATCAAGGTTGTGCGATAATCTTATTTGTTGCTCATGCATTCATGGGGAGATGATACTCTGGTTTTAACTTTGATCCTTGTGTGGAAATAGAAGTGTGGTTTTGTTCCTTTGTGGAATCGGAACCGGTGGACTATATGTTCATATTTGAGGGCTTTGGTCTTGTCCAGATCAGAAGCGTGGCTCTGGTTCTTGAATATGGAATCGGGAGCGTTGAGCTTGATGTTCACATTAGTACCACATGCATGAGTCACATTAATTGCATTTAGAGTCACATTGGTTGCTATGTGATGTTTGAATTTTGAAGCGTGCTTATGTGATAATCTAAAATTTGTGCTATGTGCATATTTGTGGAACTCATTTAAGTTATGAAATGTGATGAAGTTTTGGATTATTTGTATACTATACTCATTGTTCATATTATATATATATATATATATATACATAATGATGTGAATTCTCATCCTTCTATTTGAATGATGTTCTATGTGACATCGCGCAGGTTTGGACGAGTAGTTGTGCTTGCACGAGGATTAGTCGAGGAGCTTGTTCGATTAATTTGTTTCAATTAGGTAGAGAGTCGATGCTCTGGTCATGTAACACTGGGGGTATTTGAACTCATGTTTTGTTGTTTTGGGTTATTGTTATATAATCTCTTAGTTAACATTTTATTTGGATATATTGTGTTAAGTGGCCTTCGTGCCTATGTTTGAATTCTTATGACATATTTATGATATGATAATGCCATTGTTGATAGATGATGATAGTATAGGATATGATCGTTGAAATGCTTGAGTAATATTATTCTGTTACGATATGCATATTGATGAAACATGAAGTTTTCAAATATGTTATAATCATGATCAGAAGTATAATTTGTATGCTTGTTTTGTTGGTTTTCACTGTTGTGGAAATGACATCTGGCACATTTTCGTTATATGCATGTTATCTTACTCTGTTAAATTATATTGAATTATTATGGGGATACAAAAGGGGTTTTGCAACTCTCGCGTGTCTGGCGCGCTATGCGTTAAAGTAGTAAAACATATTTTAAGAAAATAGATCTTTTACTCAGTTGAAAAGTAGTTTCGATTGGAAAATTTAATTTAAAACGATTCCTGGTTTTCGCTGAGATAACTAGATCCTAAGCCGATGAACGATTCCGCACGAATAGTTTTAAAATCTCTTTTCTAGAAATATTAAACTCTTCTAATTAATTAATAAAGTGTTTTGTGGTATTTATTAACCAAAAACAAACCAATTTTAGTCTTTAGTGTCGGATGACTTTCGATATTACCCGACGTGTTTACGGTTCTACTTTCATAGTAACCAATCAAATTAAGTTAAAAAAATTGCAATTAAACTAAAATAGCCCTCAATTGTAATCCTAAAGAAACAACAGACAGAGTACAGTTGAATCGACGATCCTAACAAATTAGTTGGACATACTACTGGTAAATGTAAAAGCTTTTGGTTGAGATATGGAAGTAAACATCTTATGCGATTCAATTAAAATAAAGAGCATGTAAAGAAATAGATAAAGTCGCGGATATAAGCAATGAGCCTCAAATTAGAGTTTTGATTTTTTTTCAAGAAAATGTAAATTCCAAGGCCTCAAGTGGATTTCATAGCACCTCATATATCTCAAGGTATCTTCGTGCCAAGTTTCAAGCCTTACAATGCAAGATTGCTCAAACGATCAACACTCGACTATGTTGACCTAAAAGTCAACTATGGTCAATGAATAGTCAAACTTCAAGATTTTTGGTCAACATCAAGGATTTGAGGTCAGATTCATCATTTGGTCAAGGGTTGATCATGATTCATCAAGGAAATCTCAAAGATCATCAAAAATCAAAGTTGCTAAATTAGGGTTTTTTAGACAAAAGTCAACTGAACTTTGACCAGGCATAACATTCACATACTTTATCAAAATTTTCCCAACCAAAGCTCATTTTGAAGGAAATTCAATTCTCTACAACTTTGTCACACCAAGGGCATGGCAAAAAATGCTTCATTTGAAGGATATAGGCCAAAACATTACAGGTCCTTTAGAAAGTCAACAAAAAGTCACGTTTTCTCAAAGAAGTGTACATGAACATGGAAGACTCAATCGAAATAAAATCAAAAGGAGGTTTTAGAGGACATCTCGGGCTTTCCAAAAAGTCCAATAACACCTTCATATGATGAGAATTGAGCAAGTTATGACTAGGTACAAGATGGTCAAAAAGTGAGAAATGCACAAAACCCTAATTAAGCAATTTTGTGTTTTTTGGACTAATGGTCCTAGGATTTTGATTTCAGAGATGTCCATGACCTAAATGAGGACCCATAAAACCATCTTCGTATTTTTGTCACTTTTATTCATATTTATTTAAATTTTATTCTATTAAAAGCCAAATAAATTAAGTAAAATACAAAAATAATTGAAAATTATAAGGCTTTTGTTTTAATCACATGGAGGCCCAAAGAATACCTTGAGGACCAAGGAATTTCGTTGGTACATGATTATGAGGAGATTGGCTCAAAATAGAAAGAAATAATATATATTTTCAATCAAATTTCCATCTCTTCAAAGATTTGATTTCTTTCCAAAACAATTGCCCTAATTTGTTCCCATATATATACACAAGACACTCATAATGCAAGGGGAAGAAATTTGGCAGAGGAGTAGGGTTTCAAAAGGAGAAAATTCTCAAGAACTAGGGCACGAGTAAAAAGTTGGTTTCAGCCACTTTCAATCCATTCCAACCATCCCAATTCGTTCCTGAGGTATCAAAGGGTAAGGATGAATCAAAAACCAAGATGTGTAACACCTAGAATTGGCATGTCATGATCATCATATTCTTTCATATTTTGATTGTTTCGTTTCTTGCATATACTTGTGTTTCAATCCAAACTAATTGCACATTTGAGTTCCTGGTACAATTTAGAGGAGATTCGGGCCATTATACTGAAGCTTCCACGTGTAAAACGTTATTTGCCATGGTTAGGGCATCAAGCTCATGGAACTTTAAAACCCTAACTGTAACACCCCATATTTTCCGTCTATTAATTTAATTGGGATTTAAATTAATTATTTGGAAACTTTGATATTTTAATTGGACTTAACAGGAAAAATTATGGAATAAGAGCTTTTGGGCTTAAGTTGTGGTTAGTAAAGAGGGGGTGTGATGGTTAGGCCTTTTACTTAAGATAATTTCTATTTTTCATAAAATAGAGGAATTTGTGAAAAGGAGTCAAAAAGGCAAAAAGAGGAGAAGGAGCAAGAACACGTAAAAGAGAAGAGAAGAAGAGGAATAACTCTTAAGACTTCGAACCAAGGTAAGGGGGGAATCTTACTTTTAGTATCTCTTATGTGATTATAGGTGATAGGATTGATTAAGATATGGTTCGATTCAATTGGATATATTAGGGTTGGGATTGTTAGGTTTGGGGATGCCATAGTTTAGGGTAATTGATGAAATTGCATGAACTATTGATTGAAAACCCGTTTTTGTTGATGTTTGATGATGTGTGATGATATATATGATGATTTTATACCTTTAATCGATGTTTAGAAGGGATTTTGGGTGAAGGATGTGTTGAATCGCAGGTTTATCACAGAGGTGAATTTCTACATAATCGCATGTCCGCTAAGCGGCCCCTAGCTCGCTAAGCGGATGTTGTTTGTTTTTCAAAAATTAATTAGGCTCGCTAAGCGGAGCTAGTACGCTAAGCGGAGGTCCCAACGTAGTTAGTTTCTGTCATAGTCCGCTTGAAGCAGGGTTATTGGAAATTCAAGTGCATAAGCGCGCTTGAAGGTCGCTGAGCGGACCTTGCTGTATGCAACTTTTTCCAAACTTTGAAATAACGTATCTTTTGATCCGTGTATCCTTTTTAAGTGTCGTTTTGGGTGTTGTAGAGCTAATTAAATATTTTATAATATAAAATAGAGAAATAGGCAGTGGATGACTTTATGTTTTTAAAACTCGATTAATTACTTTGGCAAAATGAAACATTGTACATATATGTGATCTTGTGAGTATGACAATATGTTTGTGTAGTGATGAATGAATTGTGATTTTGCTATGTTTGTTGTGATAAATATGTAAATGATTGAATGATTGTGCGAGCATGTGCATACTTTAGCAGTGATGAACTGGTGAGTTATGGTGAGACGATGCGGTGTATCAGACTGATGATGTTTTTAAGTATGTTATATGTGTGCATTCATTCATAAGCATTCGGTGATGGATCCAGGTGATGTTGGATCGATGGTGGACATAATTCCCACTGTGTGGAATTTGTGTCGGTGAGACTGTATCTCGGTGATGTTTAGATCGGTCAGGTGGATTAATTCCACGGCTTATTGGTACCATATGCATAGTGTCAGTTGGTTCATATGCATTTTGTCATAACATGATTAAATGGATGTCAGTGTTATGTTGGGTGATGTAAATGTTGTGGTTAATGAATGATAATTGAAAATCTGAATATATTTCAAATTTGGTGAACGATATATTATGATGTTTTGTTGCTTATGAATGCATAATATTTATTAATTGTGAATGAGACCCACCCTTACATGTTGATATTTTCAGATTGAGGAGTAGCGGCATATTGCTCGGTGAGGATAGCTTATAGAGTTCATCCAGTAGTTCGGTGTCGTGTCAGTCATGCCCTGATAGTGTAATACTGGGGAACGATTTAGTTAGAGTTTGAATTGTGTACTTTAATTTGGTGGTTTTGGTTTTATTCCATTACTTTGATTTGGTGATGTATACTTTCCACTGTGTTAAATATGATGTGGTTTAATTGGTGAATCGTTTCTAATAAGGCATGACAATTGACACATGTTTTTTTTAAATTAATTGTGGCACCCTTGGTTGCATGTTTTACTCTGATTATTTTATTAATTGCCGCGGGGTTTAGAAGGGTGTTACACTAACTATAGGATGTTTCAATAGAAAATAATACCACCATTGAATTCTTAGGGTCCAAATTAGTAGACAAGGATGCTCTTTATTTTCGTTTTGGTCTTATTTTGCAGGCTCCAAGAAAAAAAGGTTCGTCGGAGAAGATGGATTGGCTGGTGGAAGCGGCAGCTCAGCTTCGTGGAAAATAAATTATATTTAGCCCAGGGCATTCGTTGACAACGCGCGAACGTTGGCCTAGTGGAAGAGAAGTGAGTCGTAAGGTTTCTATACGCAAGGGCACGGGTTCGATCCCTGCCTCTTGTGTTTGCTTTTTTCCCAAATTCTTTGATTGTCATTGTTTACAGGTTCAATGCATCCGATCAGCTTGTGTATATGGTGCACCCTCGCATCTCCACCATTAGATCTCCATAGATCCAAATCTGAAGGCCTGGAGACACGACCTACAAGGAATTCTATGAGGCCATCCACATGGAATCCTAATTCTTGTTTTTTCTCTCCTTTTCCATTTATTTTTTTTAGTTTTATTAATTTTCTTCTTTTTTCCTTATCATTTTTTTCTCACTAATCAAAACTAAAAAATCACAAAAAAGGATTAGAGTTTAATTAAATAAATTAACTTTTTCAATTAATTTAATTAGGATTTGGACCTTTTTTTTTATTTTATCCTTTAAAATATATTTTAAAAACCACAAAAATTAAGATTTAGCTTTTAATCAACTTTTCTTGATTATTTTAATTAGTTAAATTAACTTGTAAATAATTAGATTAATTAGGCTAGTTTGCTCATTTATTGAATTTTTCAATTAATTTGTAAATAAATTAATTAGGTTAATTAGTTTTTATTAACATAAAAAATCACAAATAATTTAATTTAATTAGACATTAGGGATTCTAAGTAATTTAATTGTGACATAATTTTAAAATTAATTAGATTTTAGAGCTAGATTAATTGTACATAATTAATTAGTTAACTAAGTTAATTAATTTAGAATTTTTTAATTAATTTTAACCTTTAAAATTCTTTCTAACCCTAATTTCTTTTCCAACCTTAATTTCATCTTCTCTTATAAAACCTTCATCCACTACTAAACTCATTCACTATTTAATTATTCGCAATTTCTATTATGTAATTGTTCAGGGTTTGTAATAGCTTAATTAGGATTTACTTTCCGTATTTCTCAATTATGTAACTGTCCATGGTTTGTAATAGTTTAATAAGAGTTTTATTTTCCACATGCCCCGATTATGTAACTCTTCCAAAGCCATGTAATAGCGTAGGATTCTACTTTCTGCACTTTAATTTCTTCTACATATTAATTGCTAGCTTAATAGGATTGTATGGCAAGACTAATAATTGGACGTTAGCTAACCCTAATTCAAGATAAATAACTGAATCAAAACACTTCTCACACTTGCACCTTTAGGGTAACCTCTCCTAGTTGCCTTTCGATTATGATGGTCATGTCCCTTGAATGTAGGGATGTCTTAGCGAAGTCGCCTACAAATAAATCATCATAGTCCCTTCGATATAAAGATCATAGTCCCTCGATGGCCCTTCGATGGCCCTTCGATGTTGCCTACGAAATATGATTTAGCCCCTCGATGACACTACGATAAAATGATGATAGTCCCTTCGAATTGCTAAGATATCCTTACGTGTTGCCTTCTATGACCATTTGATGACCCTACGCCTGTCCCTTCACATCCAATAGATAGAATTTCCTACCAACTAATGGCATGGATAATACTATCTCCAAAACAGAAAAGACATAGAATAGGAAAGACCATTACTTAATGGGCAGGTTCTCCTAAATGCTTGCTCACTCCCAAATTCATTTTCACACCTCACTTTTTTTCAAACAAAATATTTTCAGACAATAATTTGTATACATTCGTACAAGAATCATTACAAAGTATGCCTTACTAATAGCACTCCAAATATTTCCAAACACAAATATTTTCAAAAATAACACTTTGTATACATTCACACGAGAATCATTACAAAGTTAAACTTTTCAAAGTATTTTCAAAAGCACACACACAAGTCAAACAAAGTGAGCTAAGCAATTAAGAGTCCATGGATAACCATGGATACCAAGGGTGCTAATATCTTCCCTTTGTATAACCTACCTCCTAACTCAAAATCTTTTAAAGGTCTTTCCTATTCTTTTATGCCTTTCCTAATAAAAATTGGATAAAATAAAAGTCGGTGGTGACTCTTGCTAACAACAACATATTTTGCGAAAAACAAAACAAAAAAGTCAGTTCTCCCAACGTATTACAAACGCCATTCCCTTGTAGCGAATGCCACCTTCACAAAGTGGGATGACTTGGTCTTTTTACCATTATAACGTGGGACACGTCATTTTCCTCTTGGTTTCCTCCATAGCGAACGTCATGATGAACGTCGCGAGTGCAAATTACTCCTTTTTCTCATTTTTTCATCCATTTTGCTTCGTTTCTTCGTGTATGACTCTCATATGGTCAAGTACCTGAAAAACAAATAAAACATCAACATAACAATAGAAATAAAAGATAAAACATGTGCAAGTCGAGTCAAATATGTGGTATGTTTCGGTGTTATCAAACTCTCCCATACTAGAACCTTTGCTTGTCCTCAAGCAAAATAAGAAGAAGAATAGTGGTGTTCATATAGTTATTCCATGCTAGAGTCTTTGCATTAGTAATGGTTGTGTCGATAGGTACTAACTCGAAAACTAAGGATATTGTAGCAACACATCCCGCATTTGTGGTCATAAGTCTCCTTCCTATACAAACCAATCTACATCATGTTATTGTGCTTAGGCCTAATTTACTCATCCTAGTTTCATGTCCTTTTTCATTCAGGCGCAATCACATTAAGCATGTTATCTGTACATACTCATAGTAAGGCGACCGGTTAGTGATTTTAATCCTTTGCATGGGGTTCTGATACATAAGTGGTGTAACCCATTTGTTTACCCGAATGTAGTTGCGGGGATTATACCGTAATCCACCATACCAAGTTAAGTACCAGAAACCTTTGAACCAACTGACTACGGGTTGTTTTTATTCTATTTTTGCAGGTTCCACAACCGTTAGGTTAAGTGACCGGGGTGAGGGTCACCTAACTTAAAAGGTGCATTCCCTTTTTTTTATTTCATTAAAACTAGTATCATTCACTCATATTCATCGGCTTCCCTATGTAGAGCATGCTTAATATGGTGCCGACTGCTAAGATAAACTACTTAAGGACTTTTTCGGGGCGAGATTTTAAGGTCATAACATAACAAGCATCCAAATCGATCTCCATAATTTGGAGACTTACAGTGTTAAGACGATACCGATAATTTAGGAATTTTCCTAAGTCTCCACAACCTATCTTTATCTAGCCTTTAAGTTCAACATAAACATTGTTTTCTTTTTAAATATTTTTTGTTATGGCTCAAGAAATGGAAGAACTAATAAATAGCAGAAAACCATGCATAAAGGACTCGACAACACATGCAACAAACTCGATAGACTAAACATAAGTATAAAATCCTAACTAGAAATCAATAAAATAAAGCGATAAAGTTTCCTCTCCCACACTTAAACCGAACATTTGTCCTCAATGTTTTGATAGGTTTAAGTATAATAAAAACCATACGAGGAACCTCAAAAGGGTTAGAAGAACCGGGTGCAGTGTGTGCAGGTGAAAAATGTGGAGTTGGAGAGTTATGAACGAGAGACATGTTCCTCCGCTCAAACTCGTCATCAGTATCATCGCCATCTATAACATTGCAAAATGTGGAGGTGGAGAGTTATGAACGACAGACATGTTTCTTCATGGCTTGATCTACATTGCAAAATTGAAGGGCCTGCTACATATGATATACTCACTAATTTTGATCAGCACTAGAAGAAATCAACGAATTCATATCTCAACTCAACACTCTGTAGAGATTAAATCCAATCATAATAGAAAATATATAAGTTCTAGCTGTCAACAAATTGAACACACAAACATGTATAACATATAAAGAGCATGATACACGCATCATAAACACATGAATAACAAAAAGTAAAATAAAACACTATCCATGTGCGGAACCGCATCATAAACACGTGAAAAACAAAAAGTAAAATAAAACACTATCCATGTGCGGAACCGAAGTGCGTAGTGGATGTACCGAATGTCAAAAATGATGAACCGGGATGTGCAAGTGTTAAACATGATCTGTTCTATGACAATTAGGAGTCATATAAACTTCATTTTGTTAATTGAAGCTTATTATTACAGTAACATTTTATTTTTATTTGATTCTCTATAGAGTGGACTAAAGGACTTTGTTACCGAATTTCTAAATGGACTATAATTTACAGTTGGCAATATTACAAAGCAGAATGACAAATGAATGACATTAAACAACAAAACATTACATACCTTTTGTTGACTTCCCTCCTTTGGATTGGAGCCGATGGAGTGAAACTTCGATGGAACTTACAATGCACCCAAAATGGAACATTCAAATGTTTAATGCTTAGCTCATTGAAAGAGATTTTAACATTTGACAATAATGACAAATTAAATTCAAAACAATTCTAGTTCTACCAGATAACCTGTCAGCCTAATCTTCTCTTAATTGATACAAATTATCATTCAACAGCAGAAACCATCCACGACACTATACACACACACACACACCATCCACAACAACTTTTATGTAGCATAGAGCATCATTAAGTGATTTTCATGATAGATGAAAATCAAGAGGTGTTTTTATACAATAAGTTGCTGAAGAGAATAATGTTTTATAAATCTTAAAAAAGTTAGCAAAAATCATATTAGGAGTGCTGGCTGCCTTAAACATTTTATCAAAGAGGTCAAACTTGGACTTCCAAAACCACTTTATAGACGCAAAACGCCACTACCGCACCACTACAAATGCAAACGACATGAAAATATGCATCGTAAAAAACTATTATCAAACTCATTTAAATAATATTTAAGTGGCATGTTAACTCTTGTCGTAAAACACTCAATTTTAACATATTTATTGATTATATTTTCTAACACGAATTATGTTTGACATATAATATTTTTAAAAGGAAACAACTTTACCGAGAAATTAAAACTCAATAACATGTAATGACTTTGAAATGTACTGAAACCGAGCTTACCTTGCTAATGGCCACGTAAATTTTAACGTCAACCCAAAGTAAAAGTAGGATAATCTACTAATTACTCCATTATATGAACCAAACAAAAAGGAGGATAATATACTCACAATTATCAATGAAGGCCTTAATCTTACTAAAATATTAAACTTTGAAAGGCCTTAATATGTATGTATATACACAACTAATGTACCTCTGAAAGATTTATAGTAATGTTACAAAATGAAATGATACTCCCCTTCTATGTGTATGCAGTCTTAATTTTGTACCTCAATATTCTGCACATGAGGTATTTTCTCCCAATCTTAATTGATTTATTTTTAACATCATTTCCTTAACTTAGTGAATCTAAAATTTGATTTTGCTCCGTCCAGAAGTTTGATTTTGTGCTGGAAGAAAATGGGTCAAAATACTCCTTTTATGACATAGATGCTCCGGATCTAAGGTAAGAGTTAAAACAAAAATATTAGGGTTTCATAAATATGAATAAAGGAAAATGTAAAAAAATTGAAATCATGTAAGAAACTTATATTTACCTAGTTGAGCAAAAACAAACTTCAAATCCTTGATGGTAATAGACGAAGATGCATAAAACCATTTTAGGATTTGAAGAAGCAATTTTGAACGTAGAGATGAGGAAGAAAAGATGAGGAAGTTAAGCTTGAATGGGATAAAGTGGAATCATTAACATCCTCTTACATGTCACCATTACCATAATGTTTCTCGTCGAACCCATATTTATGATCAGTGAATGACTCGAAGAAGAAGATGAAGGTTAGAAATATGAAATGAAAATGTGATGGAAGAGAGAGGGTATTTAGAAAAGTTACATGAAAAAGAAGAAGTTTAGAAAGTGAAAATAGGTCTGATTTCATTTAAAATGAGTTACAGGCATAGGTTTCGGTAGGGAGAAAATGAAAATTCAAACCGAAAGTGCAATAGTTAGCTTTTGAAAATGAAAATAGCATAATTTAAAAGCATGCAGCATATGTGGAGCCTTGTGGAAGCAGGAGGGTAATTGAGTCTTTTCCATAGCCATTCATTTTTTATATGGTAGATAAGTTTCTCAGATTTTAATCATTACTAAAGCTCGATTAGGTACCAATTCCAACAAAACCTAATCTTAAGCAATAAATCATTATCAATTGAATAAAGGATAAAGTACTCTAAGAGAAAAACTACGCCTTATCTGTAGCCTTCCACACAGTCACTACCTAGGCAATTTGGAGAGAAGAACCTCCTTCTTTTCACTGGAATTTGTCAGCACCATTAACAACACCTCAATCTTTCAAAATTGTGAAAAGCTTTACCCAATCTTCAAGAACAATTAGTTTCAAGACAACGTCTCCCCCTATCAATCACAAATATCTCATTATTAAGATCTGAAATCCAAACAAAGGTTGAAGATGAAAGAAATTTGGATGAAATGGTTTTGAATTTTTTAAAAGTGAGAGAGTGTTGATCTCACAAAAATTACAAAATGATTATGAGATTCGTTATATGAAAAGTGTTGATAAAAGGTTTATATGTGCGTGAAATTAAGCACAAAAAGTAGTGAAAAAAGTTGATTAGATTCAAATTAAGAACAATACATGGTTTGAGTCAAATTAGCAAGTGAATGGAATAAAAAAAATCAAAATTTTTTACCCATTTTATGCTCGATTTGAATTAAGAATAATGTGTAGTTCGAATCAAAGACCTCGTGATTTAAATCATGTACAAATCCTAATTCAAATAAACTGCAACATGCCGTAATGGAAAACGTTGGAAAATGGTATGATTCGAATAAGGTGTAAAGTCTGATTTGAACCAAATTAAGTAAAGGTGGCCAAAAAGAGCTTGATTCAAATCAAGTGTAAACTGTGATACGAATCAAAGTGTAAAAAAGTATTTGGTTTGCCTCTGTCCAATTTGATTTGAATAATAATGTGTGTTTAATTTGTTTGATTTGAATCAAACACGCAAAATCTCAATTTTTCATAATTTTAAAAGTGCTTTGAGATTTTTTTTGCACCAAACTAGAATAAAAAACACATAAAGTTTTTATACCACTGACTCGTATAATTGACTAAAAGCAGCTTTATCAAGTTCAAATTTAACCATTGATTTGTGAATGTTAAAATTAAAAAGAAGCGATTTCAACCTTGATTCAAAGATGTGTAATCATGAGGGAGACTCAATAAACGATAATAAACAAAAGTGATAAGACAAGTAACAAAATAATCGTATTGGGGGTGTCCCCCTGCATGTGTTAAAAACATGAACAATCTCCCCTAGGGATATGCATTTTCACTAGTCACATATGTAACTTTACAAACATGTTAGACTTTATTAGTTCAAAATTTACCATTATATACTTCAAGCATATCCAAATTTTCTCATCCATTAGTCATGCCATTATATAGAACCAAAGTCATTTTTGTTATATCAATCATAACTAAAATCCACCAGTTATTACCAATAGTGACATAACTAAATGATATTTGTCATGAAATGTGTAGTATGAAAATCACAAGAATGTGTCATGTACATGTTGATTTTCAATTGGTCCTACTTTACTTTAGTGAGACATTCGATAACCTTACTATACAAAGTTTTAATGATTGAATGTCGAACTTTATAAACCAAAAATGTTCAAAACCAGAGTATACATACATAATACCAGATATAGAACACAAAATTCATAAATGATTAACTCCCACTAAACTAAAGATTCCTCAAACTGTAAAACACCCATATGAGCAGTGTGCTCATGAAAGACCTTGGGCTGAAGACCTTTTGTAAGAGGATCAATTATCATGGAGTCTATCCCCAAGTGTATATGGAAATATGTCCACTTCGACCCTTTCCTTAACATATAGGAACTTGATGTCAATGTGTTTTGACTTAGTCGAACTCCTATTATCAATGGAATATAGGAAAATTGATTTACTGTCACAGTATAACTTAAGTTGTATTTCAATTCCTTCCAAAATTCTCAACCCAATGATAAGGTTCCTCAACCAAATCTCATGGTTAGATGCCTTAAAACATGCTATAAATTTTGCTGCCATGGTGGATGGAGCTACACGAGTTTTCTTGGCACTGCGCCAAAAAACTGCACCACCAGCCAACATTTAGATATAGCCTGGAGTGGATATTTTACTATGTTGGCATCTAGCAAAATCCGAGTCAGAATATCCAGTGATCTCCAAATGGTTAGACCTCTTATATATGAGCATATAATCTTTTGTTCTCTTTAAATACCTCACAACCTTTTTGGCTACTTTCTAATGATTCATTCCTGGATTGCTTAAATACACGCCTAACATCCTAACTATGAACGCGATATCCACACGCGTACAAACTTTAGGATACATTAGATTCCCTATAGTTGAAGCATAAGGAATCTTTTGCATTTCTTGATTTTCTAAGTTTCCTTTTGGGCACCGATTAAGACAAAATTTGTCCCCATTAGCAACTGGAGTATTCCATGGTTTACATTCTTGCATGACAAACCTTTTGAGTACTTTTTAGATATAGCTCCTTTGGGATAATCCTATAATACCTCGAGATCGGTCTTGGTGTATTTGAATTCATAATACAAAGGAGGTGTCACCAAGATATTTCATTTTGAATTTTCTTGATAAAAATTTCTTGGTTTTGTGCATCATGCCTATATCATTAGTGGCAGGCAGTATGCCATCAACATACAAGACCATAAAGATGTACTTGCTCCCACTAAATTTGTGATACACATAATCTTCAACAACATTCATCTCAAAACCAAATGAGAGAATTAATTCATGAAACTTGTGGTACTACTGAAGAGACGCCTATTTTATTCCATAAATGGATTTTGTCAATTTACAAACCATCTTTTAGTTTCATAACACAAAGTTTTCCGGTTGCACCATATAGATTATTTATCAATGTTGCCATTGAGAATGTCGTATTTGATATCCATTTGATAGAGTTCTAAATCATAATGTGAACCAAGAGCCATGATTTCCCTAAAAGACTAGGTTTTAGCATGATACTTGGGTTGGCTCTATGTTGTTGTGTGTCTCTTTTGAGCATTTATTTTATGTCTTAGAGAAAAAATCTCAGACATTGGAGTTTAATGAGACATTGGGAGAGGGTGTTTAGGTAGTTTTAGTTGGAATCGTCTTTTTCGGGTGTGGGAAGAGGAGCTCTCAGAGTCTCTTTGTAGTCCTATTTTACGTTTAGTGCGGGTTGCTCAGGAGAAGGATTGGATTTAGTGTTCAGATACTTTAGGTCGGTTCTCCGTGAGAATGACTTACGATAATCTTGTCTCTTTGACTGTGCAAGCGAAGGATATGCCCGAGAATATGAATAAAGGCCTTGCTAGGGTTAGGAAGAGCTATGCATCCTTTAAAGTTGTTGTCTTCTCCCAGAAGCTACTTTAGAATAGGATGCCAACTAAACTCAATCTTTTGAGGTGGAAGATAGTGATGAGGAGTAGTTACATGGGGTGTGCACCCTCCCTTAAACCTATTATATTCTCAAGGGAGATGTAGCTCTTGATATGTACTTTGATGCCTGACATGCTTATCAGGGATGCTTGGGAAGATCTAGGGTTCTGGAGATCGATCTAGGGCCCCTGGAAAGTACTCCATAATAGAATTTCTGCAGAGCTGCCATGGTCGGTTAACACTCTTTTTTCGTCTTAGATGGTGTGCTGAATCGTGATGACCATAGGATCATTACTATGGGGGATTATGCCCACAAAAATTTCTCTTCATAGAGTGATTTTAGGCTCCCTATTTGTGCAAAAGACAGATATGGCTTTTATGGGTGTGATGTCTATTACTAACACCTATCAGGCGTATCTTCTCAAGGAGGAACTGGATTTCCCCCCTCTGCCGAAACCTCTCGCAATGGAGTGAAAAGCTTTGTATATGTGGTTTCTCAGTGTTAAAGATTTATCCCTCTTTAGTGTGATAATAGCAATGTATTTATATATCCCCAGGGATTCTTGAATTGAGCGAGTTAAATCTTCCTAGAATATAGCAAGTCTCACGGGAGTGGGTGGTTGATACCAAGAAATTTAGGAGATCCAGTTGAGCCACACAAGTTCCTAGGTACCGGTTGTTGACCAAGTACACGCTCCACCCACGATCAGTCATTAAGGATAAAGAAACATGAAGTCGAGTGACGAATCCAGACAAGGGGGCGATCAGATCAGATGAAGGACGCTCTAACTAATAAGGGATAACTTGGGAAGGACAAGGCGTGTGCCTCTTTCCCTCGCCCAAAGGTCTCCCTCAACTATTCCACTATAAAATTCAACTAGGGATGTTTATATAAAAATTTATTCATATAAAAAGAGTAGATTAATAGTTTAAATATTGAAATAGTGTAAAATTTAATCGATTAGACATTTCAGTCATTTAAGATTTGAAATTTCTCCGATCAGACCTTCAATTTTCTCCTTGTCATGATTATAAAAACTTTAGAAACCTAGTTATCTAGAAAGAACCTTCTACTCAAACCTAATCTACTTAAAATGTATTGAGTGATAGGAATTGTATTGACCATTTTGTCATGAACATTTGAGAAAGTAGTAGAAAATCAAGGTAAAGAAACTAAGTGAAAAATAAAAAATTTAAGGGAAGAGAGATAACACCAGAGATTATAGAGGTTCGGTCTTAAAGAAGTGACATATTCCTCTCTCCAATAACTGATCTTGAAAGTATCTAATAATACTTGAGAGATTTTATAAGGTTAACTCTACAAACCTTCTTATACAAGGAAATAAAGTTTCAAGCTAACTTCCAACCAAACAAAGAATTGAGGAATGAAGCGGTTAGTCTTCACGCTAAACAATGAACAAAGCTTCGAGCAGTTATTTTCTAAACGAAATCATGAGCTTCTTGATTATATGTGCAAGCACATGGTTCCACAGAAATTTCCCCATCAGACATTTTAGGCTCTCTTTATCATGATAACAAATAAGGGTGGCAAATGGGTATGTCCGCCCCGTTTAGGCTTAACTCGCTAAAACGCACAAAAAATGGGGAAGGGCAGGGCGGACATAGTTAACGGTACAAACCTAAAACCTTGTACAATCCCGTAAAAAATAAGAATGGGGCGGGACGGGCACACAGAGACTGCATCTTTTAAGCCTAAAAACGTTAATGCAAGTGCTTGCAAAATCTCGCAAAAAACATAGCGAGGGTAAAACAGGCATGCTCGACGGGCCGATGAAATGTTTCAATGATGGAACTGCATTTAATGAGTTTGTTCCCCACTATCTTTTCAACTGATTTTAGACATTTCACATCTATTTTACATCAAACCACATCTTGGAGCCGACCAACATCACTTAAGGCTTCCCCGACTCCTTCAATGCCCTACAAAGACTTTTGGGCAATTGTTCTGGGCCGGCCAAATGCCCAAACAGCTAAGACCTAAAGTATAAAATTAGTTCTTGCTCCAAGAGAAAGGTATATTCTTTGATCTCCACTTTCACTATACTTATTTTTAATCTTAATCGATTAGACATTTCAGTCATTTAAGATTTGAAATTTCTCCGATCAGACCTTCAATTTTCTCCTTGTCATGATTATAAAAACTTTAGAAACCTAGTTATCTAGAAAGAACCTTCTACTCAAACCTAATCTAATTAAAATGTATTGAGTGATAGGAATTGTATTGACCATTTTGTCATGAACATTTGAAAAAGTAGTAGAAAATCAAGGTAAAGAAACTAAGTGAAAAATAAAAAATTTAAGGGAAGAGAGATAACACCAGAGATTATAGAGGTTCGGTCTTAAAGAAGTGACATATTCCTCTCTCCAATAACTGATCTTGAAAGTATCTAATAATACTTGAGAGATTTTATAAGGTTAACTCTACAAACCTTCTTATACAAGGAAATAAAGTTTCAAGCTAACTTCCAACCAAACAAAGAATTGAGGAATGAAGCAGTTAGTCTTCACGCTAAACAATGAACAAAGCTTCGAGCAGTTATTTTCTAAACGAAATCATGAGCTTCTTGATTATATGTGCAAGCACATGGTTCCATAGAAATTTCCCCATCAGAGTTTTTAGGCTCTCTTTATCATGATAACAAATAAGGGTGGCAAATGGGTATGTCCGCCCCGTTTAGGCTTAACTCGCTAAAACGCACAAAAAATGGGGAAGGGCATGGCGGACATAGTTAAGGGTACGAACCTAAAACCTTGTACAATCCCGTAAAAAATAAGAATGGGGCGGGACAGGCACACAGAGACTGCATCTTTTAAGCCTAAAAACGTTAATGCAAGTGCTTGCAAAATCTCGCAAAAAACATAGCGAGGGTAAAACAGGCATGCTCGACGGGCCGATGAAATGTTTCAATGATGGAACTGCATTTAATGAGTTTGTTCCCCACTATTTTTTCAACTGATTTTAGACATTTCACATCTATTTTACATCAAACCACATCTTGGAGCCGACCAACATCACTTAAGGCTTCCCCGACTCCTTCAATGCCCTACAAAGCCTTTTGGGCAACTGTTCTGGGCCGGCCAAATGCCCAAACAGCTAAGACCTAAAGTATAAAATTAGTTCTTGCTCCAAGAGCAAGGTATATTCTTTGATCTCCACTTTCACTATACTTATTTTTAATCTTAATCGATTAGACATTTCAGTCATTTAAGATTTGAAATTTCTCCGATCAGACCTTCAATTTTCTCCTTGTCATGATTATAAAAACTTTAGAAACCTAGTTATCTAGAAAGAACCTTCTACTCAAACCTAATCTACTTAAAATGTATTGAGTGATAGGAATTGTATTGACCATTTTGTCATGAACATTTGAGAAAGTAGTAGAAAATCAAGGTAAAGAAACTAAGTGAAAAATAAAAAATTTAAGGGAAGAGAGATAACACCAGAGATTATAGAGGTTCGGTCTTAAAGAAGTGACATATTCCTCTCTCCAATAACTGATCTTGAAAGTATCTAATAATACTTGAGAGATTTTATAAGGTTAACTCTACAAACCTTCTTATACAAGGAAATAAAGTTTCAAGCTAACTTCCAACCAAACAAAGAATTGAGGAATGAAGCGGTTAGTCTTCACGCTAAACAATGAACAAAGCTTCGAGCAGTTATTTTCTAAACGAAATCATGAGCTTCTTGATTATATGTGCAAGCACATGGTTCCACAGAAATTTCCCCATCAGACATTTTAGGCTCTCTTTATCATGATAACAAATAAGGGTGGCAAATGGGTATGTCCGCCCCGTTTAGGCTTAACTCGCTAAAACGCACAAAAAATGGGGAAGGGCAGGGCGGACATAGTTAACGGTACAAACCTAAAACCTTGTACAATCCCGTAAAAAATAAGAATGGGGCGGGACGGGCACACAGAGACTGCATCTTTTAAGCCTAAAAACGTTAATGCAAGTGCTTGCAAAATCTCGCAAAAAACATAGCGAGGGTAAAACAGGCATGCTCGACGGGCCGATGAAATGTTTCAATGATGGAACTGCATTTAATGAGTTTGTTCCCCACTATCTTTTCAACTGATTTTAGACATTTCACATCTATTTTACATCAAACCACATCTTGGAGCCGACCAACATCACTTAAGGCTTCCCCGACTCCTTCAATGCCCTACAAAGACTTTTGGGCAATTGTTCTGGGCCGGCCAAATGCCCAAACAGCTAAGACCTAAAGTATAAAATTAGTTCTTGCTCCAAGAGAAAGGTATATTCTTTGATCTCCACTTTCACTATACTTATTTTTAATCTTAATCGATTAGACATTTCAGTCATTTAAGATTTGAAATTTCTCCGATCAGACCTTCAATTTTCTCCTTGTCATGATTATAAAAACTTTAGAAACCTAGTTATCTAGAAAGAACCTTCTACTCAAACCTAATCTAATTAAAATGTATTGAGTGATAGGAATTGTATTGACCATTTTGTCATGAACATTTGAAAAAGTAGTAGAAAATCAAGGTAAAGAAACTAAGTGAAAAATAAAAAATTTAAGGGAAGAGAGATAACACCAGAGATTATAGAGGTTCGGTCTTAAAGAAGTGACATATTCCTCTCTCCAATAACTGATCTTGAAAGTATCTAATAATACTTGAGAGATTTTATAAGGTTAACTCTACAAACCTTCTTATACAAGGAAATAAAGTTTCAAGCTAACTTCCAACCAAACAAAGAATTGAGGAATGAAGCAGTTAGTCTTCACGCTAAACAATGAACAAAGCTTCGAGCAGTTATTTTCTAAACGAAATCATGAGCTTCTTGATTATATGTGCAAGCACATGGTTCCATAGAAATTTCCCCATCAGAGTTTTTAGGCTCTCTTTATCATGATAACAAATAAGGGTGGCAAATGGGTATGTCCGCCCCGTTTAGGCTTAACTCGCTAAAACGCACAAAAAATGGGGAAGGGCATGGCGGACATAGTTAAGGGTACGAACCTAAAACCTTGTACAATCCCGTAAAAAATAAGAATGGGGCGGGACAGGCACACAGAGACTGCATCTTTTAAGCCTAAAAACGTTAATGCAAGTGCTTGCAAAATCTCGCAAAAAACATAGCGAGGGTAAAACAGGCATGCTCGACGGGCCGATGAAATGTTTCAATGATGGAACTGCATTTAATGAGTTTATTCCCCACTATTTTTTCAACTGATTTTAGACATTTCACATCTATTTTACATCAAACCACATCTTGGAGCCGACCAACATCACTTAAGGCTTCCCCGACTCCTTCAATGCCCTACAAAGCCTTTTGGGCAACTGTTCTGGGCCGGCCAAATGCCCAAACAGCTAAGACCTAAAGTATAAAATTAGTTCTTGCTCCAAGAGCAAGGTATATTCTTTGATCTCCACTTTAACTATACTTATTTTTAATCTTAATCGATTAGACATTTCAGTCATTTAAGATTTGAAATTTCTCCGATCAGACCTTCAATTTTCTCCTTGTCATGATTATAAAAACTTTAGAAACCTAGTTATCTAGAAAGAACCTTCTACTCAAACCTAATCTACTTAAAATTTATTGAGTGATAGGAATTGTATTGACCATTTTGTCATGAACATTTGAGAAAGTAGTAGAAAATCAAGGTAAAGAAACTAAGTGAAAAATAAAAAATTTAAGGGAAGAGAGATAACACCAGAGATTATAGAGGTTCGGTCTTAAAGAAGTGACATATTCCTCTCTCCAATAACTGATCTTGAAAGTATCTAATAATACTTGAGAGATTTTATAAGGTTAACTCTACAAACCTTCTTATACAAGGAAATAAAGTTTCAAGCTAACTTCCAACCAAACAAAGAATTGAGGAATGAAGCGGTTAGTCTTCACGCTAAACAATGAACAAAGCTTCGAGCAGTTATTTTCTAAACGAAATCATGAGCTTCTTGATTATATGTGCAAGCACATGGTTCCACAGAAATTTCCCCATCAGACATTTTAGGCTCTCTTTATCATGATAACAAATAAGGGTGGCAAATGGGTATGTCCGCCCCGTTTAGGCTTAACTCGCTAAAACGCACAAAAAATGGGGAAGGGCAGGGCGGACATAGTTAAGGGTACAAACCTAAAACCTTGTACAATCCCGTAAAAAATAAGAATGGGGCGGGACAGGCACACAGAGACTGCATCTTTTAAGCCTAAAAACGTTAATGTAAGTGCTTGCAAAATCTCGCAAAAAACATAGTGAGGGTAAAACAGGCATGCTCGACGGGCCGATGAAATGTTTCAATGATGGAACTGCATTTAATGAGTTTGTTCCCCACTATTTTTTCAACTGATTTTAGACATTTCACATCTATTTTACATCAAACCACATCTTGGAGCCGACCAACATCACTTAAGGCTTCCCCGACTCCTTCAATGCCCTATAAAGCCTTATGGGCAATTGTTCTGGGCCGGCCAAATGCCCAAACAGCTAAGACCTAAAGTATAAAATTAGTTCTTGCTCCAAGAGCAAGGTATATTCTTTGATCTCCACTTTCACTATACTTATTTTTAATCTTGAACTTACTTAGGTGTTGGAGTGCTAACCACATAGGTCCCCCCCCCCCCCCCCCGCTGTTAAGGAGATCAGAGTCACTTTTCAAGATCATCAGTTCTTCAACGACATCCTTTTATGGTTCTCGTATGGAATATTATTATTATTATTATTTTTTTGAATCTAATATAATTATATGATAAAAGAAGGAATAAAATAAGAAAAATGTTATTCTTACACCAATATCTTATACCTACACCATATTTCACTATTCATCAATATGATGAACAATGAAATATTATAATAATAAATTATTTTTTAAGAATGTTTACTTTTATTTTTTTTAATTTTTTTAGATTAAGGGAGTATGAATACAAAATTATCCGATTAATCAATTTTATAACTTTATTAACCAACATTTTAAATTTTATTAACCAACTTCATAACTATTAAAATTTTGGGCGTTTATTAACCAACTTTATAACTTCATAAACCAACATTTTACATTGTATTAACCAATTTTGGTTTACTGCTAAAAATTATTTTTAATATTTGAACGTTTTTTAACCAACTTCATCCATTAACTAACTAGCCTTTTATATTTCATTGACCAACTTTATTTTACTACTAAATCATTTTTAATATCTGACCGTTTATTAACCAACTTCATCACTTAATTAACCAACTTTTTATATTTCATTATTCAATTTTATTTTACCATTAAAAATCACCGGTCATGTATTGTTTTATACACATTGATCACGGTCACTGTCCGTGTACTACTTAAAAATATATATTTTTATTTTTAAAAAAAACAATGTTCAGGGTATAAATACGGTGTACAGTGTTTTGGTGTATAATTTGTGACGTAGAAATAACATTCTTGATAAAATAAGGTGATTTATTTTGCGTTAAATTTAAAACTATTTTTATGTTTTTAAAATAAGATAATTAAATTTTAATGAATTATAAATTATTTTATATATTTTTAAATTTACGCCTCAAAATCCATGTATAGTATACCCGCACAAATATAAAATAAAGAGGGGTACTATATTTATCTAACACGACATCAAGAGGAGCCATTGCTATCCTTACTTTCATCCCTAACAATAACTAGTAACAATCCCGTGCATACACACGAGTTCTATTCTGTTACGCGCATTTGGATACATAATTTATTTTAAATAAAATATTAAAAAAAATTAGATAAATAATTGATAATTTCGCATATAAAAATATTTAGATCAATGCTAAATTTTTTTCCGTATACTATTTTTGGATTAAAAATATTTGATCTTAAATACCATTTCTGGTATCTAAAAATATTTAGATCAATAATAGATTTTTTCCCGTATACAGACTTCATTTTTATTTAGGTATTATTTACAAAAACATTTGGATCAATAGTAAATTTCGTATATAAAAATATTTAGATCAATAGTAGATTTTTTCCCATATACCATTTTTGAATAAAAAATATTTGGATCATAAATACCGTTTTTCATAAATAATAGATTTTTTCCGTATAAAAATATTATTTTTGTTTAGCTATCATTTACAAAAATATTTGGATAAATATTAAATTTTCGTATATAAAAATATTTATATCAACAATATATTTTTTCCCATATACCATTTTTGGATCAAAAATATTTGATCATAAATACCATTTCTCGTATATAAAAATATTTAGATCAATAATAGATTTTTTTCTCGTATACAGACTTCATTTTAGTTTAGGTATCATTTACAAAAAATATTTGGATCAATAGTAAATTTCATGTGTAAAAATATTTTGATCAATAGTAGATTTTTTTTCGAATACCATTTTTGAATAAAATTATTTGGATCATAAATATCATTTTTCGTAAATAATAGATTTTTTTCCGTAAACAAATATTATTTTTGTTTAGGTAGCATTTACAAAAATATTTGGATCAATATTAAATTTTTGTATATAAAATATTTAGATAAATAATAGATTTTTTTTCCGTATATCATTTTTGGAAAAAAAAATATTTGATCACAAATACTGTCTCTCGTAATATAAAAATATTTAGGTCAATAATAGATTTTTTTCCCGTATACATACTTCATTTTTGTTTAGGTATCATTTACAATAATATTTAAATTAATAGTAAATTTTCTATATAAAAATATTTAGATCAATAGTAGATTTTTTCTTGTATACCATTTTGAATAAAAAATATTTGGTTCATAAATATCATTTTTCATAAATAATAGATTTTTTCCGTATACAAATATTATTTTTGTTTAGGTATCATTTACAAAATTAGTTGGTTAAATATTAAATTTTTGTATATAAAAATATTTAGATCAACAATAGATTTCTCCCCGTATACCATTTTGGATTAAAAATATTTGATCATAAATACCATTTCTCGTATATAAAAATATTTAAATCAATAATAGATTTTTTCTGGTATCCAGACTTCATTTTTGTTTAGGTATAATTTACAAAAATATTTGGATCAATAGTAAATTTCTTATATATAAATATTTAGATCAATTGTATATTTTTTCCCGTATACCGTTTTTGAATAAAAATATTTGGACTATAAATACCATTTTTTGTAAATAATAGATTTTTTTACGTATACAAATATTATTTTTGTTTATGTATCATTTACAATAATATTTGGATAAATATTAAATTTTCGTATATAAAAATATTTAGATCAATAATAGATTATTTCCCGTATATCATTTTTGGATCAAAAATATTTGATTATAAATACTATTTCTCGTATATAAAAATATTTAGATCAATAATAATTTTTTTTCCGTATACAAACTTCATTTTTGTTTAGATATCCTTTACAATAATATTTGGATCAATAGTAAATTTCGTATATAAAAACATTTAGATTATTTGTAGATTTTTTCACGTATACCATTTCTGAATAAAAATATTTGGATCACAAATACAGTTTTTGGAATAGATTTTTACCGTATACAAATATTATTTTTGATTAGGTATCATTTACAAAAAAATTTGAATAATTAAATTTTTGTATATAAAAATATTTACATCAATAATAAATTTTTTGGCCTATGCCATTTTTGAATAAAAAATATTTGGATCATAAATAATATTTTTCGTATATAAAAATATTTAGATCAATAATAATTTTTTTTCCCTTACACGATCTTCTTTTTTGTTTAGGTATCATTTATAAAAATATTTGGATCAATAGTAAATTTTATATATAAAAATATTTAGATAATTAGTTGATTTTTTTCCCGTATACCATTTTTGAATAAAAAATATTTGGATCATAAATATCATTTTTCATAAATAATAGATTTTTTCCGTATACAAATATTAGTTTTATTTATGTATCATTTACAAAAATATTTGGATCAATATTAAATTTTCATATATAAAAATATTTAGATCAATAATAAATTTTTTTGAATAAATTTTTCCTGTATACTAATTTTGAATAAAAAATATTTCAATCATAAATATCATTTTTCGTTTATAAAAATATATAGATTTATAATAAAAAAAATTTGTTGAAGAAAGAAATGAGAAAGTGATGAAAGAGAAAAAATAGAGAATAAAGAGAAATTTAGTAAGTTTGATAAAATATGAGGGTCGTATTATTTTAATAATAAATTAAGAACTTTGTTGTGTAAAGACAAAAAAAACTACAATTTTAATGTGGTGACAAAAAATCAAATAAGAATATTACAGACTTTTCCACAACCATTAACTTTCTTATATTATAGATTATAGATAAGACATCTTAGAATTTACCTCGTTTTTATAAAACTCTTTTTAAATTTTCATTTGCAGTAATGATTTCTTTACCATCATATTCCCTAAACTCACTCTCTTGCTCTCTTTTAAAAAACAAGTTAATAAAATAATACCATTATCAATAAATTTATTATTACTTTTAATTTTCTTAATTCTTGTGATTTTGTTAAATGAATATTATATTTAAGATTAGAGGTAATATTCACTTAATACAATTAAAAATCAAATGACCATTTCCTATTTTTCCTTAAATATTATCCATTCTCCATCTCCAACTCACAACACAACACAACACAACACAACACAACCCTTCCCAACCCAAAGGAACAAAGAAACATGACATTAAAATATTCATGAGAATAATATAAATCTAACCCAAACATGGCTGTTTAATTTGTTTTATCTCCATATAAAAAAATCCAAAGAAAACATGTCAGATCGGTCCAATGACACAACCATCAACGGCTATTTTACTGGCCATACCATGTGAACCATCGCAACGGTCACATTTTATTTCTCCACGCTCCCAATCTCTCATCCTATAAATTTCCCAACACCAACGTTCCTCAAAGGACACACAAACACGACTTCCAACATTGTTGTAACTATTTTCCGACATTCATCCTCGTACTTTCCAAATCATCTAAACCTCCAAAAATGACTAGGTTTCTTTCACTCTTAGTACTTTCTATGTTGTTCACAACATCCTCGGTTTTGGTTTGTGCAGACAATGCTCCGGCTTCTTCTCCTAAGTCGTCATCAGTTTCGCAGTCGCCGGCGAAACCACCGTCTTCGGTTTCCGTTCCTCCGGTACAGTCTCCCACGGCTTCTAAAGCAGCATCCCCTGCAAAGTCTCCAACTTTATCTCCGCCTTCACAAACTCCGGCAGTTTCTCCATCTGGGTCTACCTCTACCCCACCGCCGGCGAAATCTCCGACTGCTCAGCCACCGTCTTCGGTTACCCCGGCTATCAGCCCATCCACCAATGTGTCTTCCCCACCGGTTCAATCCCCGTCCACTCCTCCGCCAACTGCAGCGGTGGCTCCGGTAACTAGTCCTGTCGGGTCCCCAACCGTTTCTTCTCCACCAGAGGCTTCTTCGGGGGGTATCCCTTCAAGTTCGGCTACTCCGGCTGATTCACCGGCGACACTTCCGTCTAGCAAATCGCCGCCTGGAACTGCTCCGTCGAGTTCTTCACCGGAGACTTCTACACCGGGTCCTATCGGAGATGATTCGGGTTCATGGTCAATTTCCGGGGCTCCGATTGTTTTGTGCGGGTTGGCTCTTTGGGTTGCCTTGTCTTTCTGAGGCATTTTTTGTAATTTTATTTGATTCTCTTTTTGCTTAGCTTTTAATTTTTTAATTATTCTTATTTGTGTATCACTTTATTGATGGATAAATAATTTATTGTTAGTTTTGTCTTTCTTCAGCAAGATGAGTTAGTTATTTTTACTTTAATTATTATTACTAGTTGAATTTACTATTTACATATGTTTACATGCTAAACAATATGTTTTCATGCTTGCAATTAGGGGTGTACATGGGCCGGTTTGGATTGGGTTTGGCCAAATCCAAGACCCAACCCATATTAGACACACCGGTTTGGGTGAGGTTAATTAACCACCCGTTACAACAATGGGTCGGTTTGGGCAAACCTACTAATTTTTGGGTTGGGTTGGGTTGGGTAGTGGGTTGTCCAAATAATTTCTTTGCTTATTAACATTAAATGATGAGTCATCATATTTTTTTTCATAAAAATTACTCAAAAATTATATCTTCTTAAAAAAATTAGATAATATATTTTTACTATATTTTAGCATTATATAATAATAAATGATAATATTAACTAATAAAAATTATCATAAAATACTAACAACAAATTAAAGTTGCATGACATAAAATTGTATTAGAATTAAAATAACCAAAAAGTGAAACATTCAAAATTAGTTAAAGTCATGGTTCACTAAAATAGTAAATGTTTAGAGACTAAAATTATAACTTCTAAGTTAATATTCATCATAATTATTAAAATTGTAATAATTAATATTTGATTAGTGGGTCAATGGGTCTTTTGGATTTGGGTTGGGTTTTACCCGAAACCCAATTTTTTTAATGGATTTTTTAGTTTTGAAACCCATATCCACCCAATTACCCGACCCAACCCACTTTTGTGGATTTTTTTGGGTGGGTTTGACCGGATTTTGTGGGTTGACCCAACCCATGTACACCCCTACTTGCAATGATTCAGAAAAGTTGTCAATCCTCACAATTTTAGAAAACTCGTTTGATGTTCGATTTCAAACACACCACCACCGTCAGAGAAGGGGGATATTCTAATCTACAGAATCTACATGGCAGTAAAATTAGAGATACTTATTCTTATGGTCTGAATGCTTATATATCCAATCTGTAACACAGATATATATTATATTGTTTTCTCTAACTTTTATTTGTCTTTTATGCTCGAGAGGAAGAGAGAATTTAAAATCAATTTTCATCTAAGAACTAAGCAATCACTTGCACGGTGTTCAGTTACTAGTTTTTACTTTAGTTATTATTACTAGTTGAATTTACTATTTACATGATATGAATTTTCTTTTTAAAAATAAAGAATCATTCGTCTATGAAATAGTTGTTAAGCTTGCTAAGATTTTACCGTCCTTAATATTTGACTCTATTTTGTAATTATGTTCTTGACTTATCTTAAATTTTATTTGTGGATCATTATTTTAATTTAACCTAATTTTCATACTACTAATATCTTATTAGTAAAACTTTTTTTTAAGGATTTAATGGAAATACACCGATAGTGTAAAGCAGTTTTACATTGTCAGTAAAATCCAAACCGTTAACTTTTATAAATGTTTGACCTTTTCTTTAAATAACATTTAAAGTATTTATTTTCAAGGGTTGTGATGCACTGACTGTGTAAAGAATTTTACACTGACAGTGCACTACCTTTAAGCTCTTTTTTTAATGTTTAATTTCCATTTTATATATACAATTTAGTCAAACTTTTTTACTTCACATTTTTTTCATTCAAAAAAATACTAAACCACAAATAATGCACCCGAGCGACAACACGAATCTCTGACTAGTTGACATTATAATCGTATTATCTATGTTTCTTTGTCACTTGTATTTCTACAATATATTATCTTTCTGTAATCGAAAAAAGCTATCTCTACCAAGAATAGAGAATCAAAAGAAGATGTTTCCACTAGTTAGGTTGATCATTCTATTTCATTGATAGAATCTTGTTGGATGTAGGCCCCTCATCGAATATGGGTGTATTAACACCTGATGATGACAAAATGATTTGCAATGAGTATGATGAATGCGCCATCCCCTTTTACGAGTGTTTCTTCTCAATCCCAGGCTTTCGATTGCCCTTCAACAACTTTGAAGTAGAGGTTTTAAACTATTTGGCGGCCACTTCTTCGGAGTTGCACTCTGCGAGTTAGGCGTATATCAAAGTTTCCAATATTGCTGCAAGTCAATGAGGAAACATTCTCTGACTCTTTTCTTCCATCTCTTCAAAGTACAACGTGGTTCATCGACCCCAAATGTAGGGCCATGGCTTAATTAACCTGATGCAAGTTATTTGTAGCTTTGGAATGTTTTCAGAAAACTTGAAGCATTTCAAGAATCGATTCTTCTTGGTCGCTCCTCACAATAAAAAGGTTCATGCAACAACGGGTACTGTGGAACCATGTTTTGCATGGTACTAAAAAAGAAATCAAATGAGATCTTAATAATGTGCTTTTGATTATGACAAATAGAATGAGATTTTGTTGATGCAATATATATAACAACTTGCATAATAATCTATATGACAAGCGGTTAAATATGCAAGCAACCAAATTAGGGTTTGGTGATAACTGCTAACATCCCCTGATGATGGTACTCAACTAGGATAAATCTCAAGTCTCATCTCCAAGTAGATTCAATCAAGTGTCTATATAATTGTTCACTTGGAAAGTCTTGAAGCTTTAAAGTGTGAAAGAGAAGAAGCGTGAAAGCTCGCTCAATCGTGTCTGAGTGAACCGTGTTTTGTAAAATCATAAATGATTTTTCGTAAAGTTATCTGGCTAAATCACACACATACTTGAAATAAATTTCAAGCCTCTATTTCTTAAGAAAATATCCCTAAAAGTGTTTTGGAGTCGTGGTAGTTGAGTCGGGAACTGTCATAATGGTTTTGGATAAAATTTTGTATTGTCCAATCGATTGTCACTTTACCCAATCGATTGAGTTAGTGCAAAAGTTGTCCTTAAATATTTGTGACATTGTCTTAATGAAGGGAAACATTTTTGTATCCTTTCTTTCTGTAGCGTTCCTTGTAACACCCTATTTTTGACCCAACATATAATTTAATTAATTCAAATATATATTCACCCAAGAGTGTCATGCATTCTCAAATAAAACACATGTTATTGATTTAAATAGTTTGCAGCGAGAATTAAATTTTTTGTGACATCATCACATAGTCTCATAAATCGAAATTAATCAAAATAAACACCAGTTTATGACAAACAACTAAATAGTCATCCAAATAAAGGAAATAATGCTCCATCCCCTGTGTTATAATACCAGAGTGACACAAAGGGTGCTAAAACACAACTGAAACAAAGAAGAAAGCAGTTACCTTCATTCTTTAACTCAAAAGCACTACGCACTACCTGAATCTACAACATAGGCGTAAAGTCACACACAAAACAGAAAGGGGTGAGAATAATCCTCACAAATGTTAGCAGTGAAAATAAACAGCAAGACATCATATATAGTCAATACTCAAACATACACGACGATTCTCATCCACAAAAAAATAAAATGCACATATGTTACAGATTTATCAACGTCTCCAATTCTTCTCTAAAAAATGTTTTCTTTGAACAATAAGGTCGTCCCTAGTTCTCTCTAAACACTAGACCTCAGGACTGAAGTCCTACCTAACTCCAATATACGTGTATGCATGAACATATAATATTCATCACAACTTACAATCAATCACCAATGCCAATACCAAGCCACATTGTAATTCCTCTGAATTACTTAACATCAAAATTATTTATATAATTAAACTCAATAATTATATGTATTTTCTCAAATAATCACAACAGAGTAAATTTGTGTTATTACTCGATAATCCAATTCAGCTCAACAATCAAGGTCGGCCCAACACATCTCGAGGCCTAAGGCAAAATTTATAATTAAATATTTTTAATATAATAAAAATATTTTTTAAAATTAATATATTTTAGATGTTTAAAGATGTAAAGTCATTAAATTATCATAACTAATTTTATTTAATATTTAATTTTAAGTGATAACAAAACTAACCCATCTAAATATTCTTCTCATTATTTAAATAAATCATAATTAAAAACAATGCCAAAATTATTTTTTTAAAAAATCAAATCTCTATATCAAAGAACACAAAAATTTATTATATACACATGTGAATTTTAAATTAACAAATTAAACAATGATGTTATTAATATATATTATTTTAAAAATAATAATAAAATAAAATAATAAAATAAAATAATATAAATATAAAATAATAATGTGAGGCCCTAGGCGGTAGCTTTGGTGGCCTACCCCTAAGGCCGGCCCTGTCAACAATACTCAAGACCATTTTAACCGAATAATTTATTATTTTATTTTATAACTATAACTCATCAATGGCTGTAACAATTTTATATATAACTTAACAAAGTTTTCAAAAAACTCTAAACAACTATATAACCATTTTTACAACTCTAAAATAACTCTAAATGACTCTAAAATACTCTAAAGTGCTCAATTGACAACTCTTGAATGATTGATAACAACTCAAAATAACTCTAAAGAGTCAAATATTTAAACTTTAACTTTAAGGCTCATTAGATATAACTCTAACCAAACCGAATTCAACTCCACAACTACTTAAAATAAATAAAAATATGACTTTTAAAAAATTCAAAGATAAATCTAACAACTCTAAAACAAACTTTCACATAACAAATATAACTCTTAAACGTATTTAACAAAATAATAATTTATTTTATTTAAGAAATCATCAACATGATATTTTACCTTGATTCTTAGAAGCTTCTATAAAAATATTATTCATAATAGCAAATTCTAAATCAATCTAAAAAAAAAGTTCGTATGTACAATATGGAAACCAAATCAGAGTGATTGAGGTGCAATATAAATGATTTTTTCTTTATCCACCTCCCTATGGGAGGTCACCCCCAGCGAAAAACCCAAACTACCCCTGCTTCGGAAATGAACTTCCGAAGCTCTTTTTTTTAAAAAAAATTTCCTTAATTCGGAAGTTCATCTC